>NC_044917.1:8910389-9074097 GCF_003576645.1 Ipomoea triloba | reverse complement strand
ATATATATATATATATATATATATATATATATATATATATATATATATATATATATTTCAAAGTTCCAACAGCAGTCCAACCCTTGCAAATGTAACATCAACACCGGATTTTTATCTTTCAAATCCCCAAATCAAACAATGTAAGTGAAAGCATAACTTACTTATCTTTGTCACATATATCAAACCCAATGCCAATGATACCTTGGAATGGACAGCCATCAGAAGCAATTCTTAATATATGGCATGTGCATATTGATTAACTTCTACTAATTCTTGTAAATAAGTATCATCAATGTACACATGAATGACTAAGAATAATCTAGAAAAGAACATTGCTAACCAGTTCAAGAGCAACCTTTTCTTGTACACCCCTCCCTCCCCAAAAAAATCCTTTGTTTGCAGAAAAAAAAAACCCCCTTTTCTTCTTCTCTCTAGTTGTGCTCTCAAAAATCAATAGAAAGGGAAACAGATCGCTTCCCTGCCTTCGAAATGTCTTCAGTGATCTAAGACCCTATGAACTTTCAAATTTTAAGACAATCACTTCCGAAAATGCTAATTACCATTAAGGAAAAAACTACTAGCAAGTAAAAATTGCTAGCTATAATTTTCTAAAATTCTGATGCTCCAAAACGGTCTTTGACGGAAACATAGCAAACAGAACTATAAATAAATACCGCAGAGCCAAATGGAAGGAAGAATCATGATGCATTCCATAATAATATAATCTTATGCCTTAAGATCATCAGACATTGCGGAGGGTATACAATGTGTAGTAAGGATGCCCAATGTCGCGGCCTTTGCTGTATTTGTCTGGAGGACCACTACCTGCACATATTACAAAATATTAGCGAGGGTTTTTCCACAGAAATTACAAACCAGAGATGGAGTGCTCAAGGGGTAGGGCCACTTGGGAACAGGGATTGGCCAGGAATGGTGTACCTGTTGGTATTCCAAATCGAACTTCAAAAATTCATCATTACAATTCTCAACCATGTTGGCTAAGCCCTTCAAATTCTTCACAGGAAGACCATTGAAAGCAAGTACCTGGTTACAACAGAAATTATCAGACACAAAGCAGAACGTACAGCTGAGTAGGAAATGTTACCTACAATTTACATACAAAAAGTCATAAGTCAGTGGCATCAAACCGTTCCCTTTATAAGGGAGGTGGTGGGTTCAAGCCTCAGTGGAGGCAATACTGACTCTTGTGCTTCAATAGGTTGAGAAAGTAGTTATGAACAGATACTGTATTATAATAGAGTTAATAGTATTCAAAAAAAAAACCTGAGTGTTGACAATGTCCTCATATCCTATATTGATGTCAGCCACAAGCACCTTCCATGATTCCATGTATAAAAAAGTCAGATAGATGTCATAAAACTATCCGGACAACATCAAGGCGGCTAATAATAGGAGAAAAGAGGGCATAGAGAAAACCTGAGAAACTACAACTATCTGTTCATCTGGTGATTGTGGCAATTCATGCAAAAGCTTGTCCAAAAGTTTGACAGGAGCTTCATACTCATAATCCTTTCCATACTGGTGATGCACACAGTAAGAGTTAGCAATAATACACCCATAGAGGTGCACATGTACGCATACATGCATCTATATATGTATACAAGAAAAACCTTTTGGCACATGGTTGATATTGAAATACAAAGTGACAGCTTAATGCATTTAAAGCTTATAACTATTTATCATCCATGCAACTTCAGAAAGTAAACCAACAAGAAGCAGGGAATGCCCTCATGTACAGACTGTAAAAACAGTTAAGTGGTAAGGAACAAACATTTCAAAGACATATAGTTCTTTGTAGCACCTGCTATATATGAAATTCATGTGATCTCATAGGAATCAAAATATGTCACTATAGTGGAATATTGATACTTGGATAAGCATAAGTGATATGCGCACCTCTGAACGAAGATACGGAACTGACACAGTTGTAAAAACAAATCCAGCTATAATATAATAAGAGGGAGGCCTGCCCTTGTTGTGAGCTGGAATCAACCTCTTGTGACTTGCAAGTTTGATATTAAATGTGTGGGTCTCACAATTGCGAAGAACTTTAATTGCTGAACTGTCTCCTGTGTACTTCTGGGATACAAGATAACTAAAACCTATCCGCTCCCCATGCCGGAATGGAACTGAAAATAAGAGAAAGGAAGTTTATATGCAATCCCTAAACAAATCTAAGTACTCGAGATCAATGTCCAACAAGTATCTGCAGTAACACAAAATATTTCAAAACTTATACACAACATGAAAATTCTGGTGTTTAGATACTATGATTCACCCAATTTAAGGAGGTTCAGATTCCACTTCCCCTTCAATGAATTCCCCCATCTTCCCATCAAGACTATGAAGAAAAAACTGTACCTGAACTTGCATATCAATGTAAAATTGGAACAAGTTTAGCACTGTCATTTTGCGAACCCAACAATTTACACCTCATGAGTAACTAATTTTTAAATTTCAGCATTTAATAAGATAACATGGATTTATTATTAAAATTGCATGATAGAGACTTCATTCAGCTCCATTAGTGATATAGACCAGGGAACATGGGGTTTGGTCGCTGGATAGCTACTCCCAACAGAAGACCAAGGCAGGGAAAGAAAATCAGATAAGGGAAATTTTCAAGTGATCCAGATTAAATAAATTGTGGGTGCTGAAATCAAGAATTACATATTAATTGATTGTGTGCAAGCTTATCATAGCGCCATGTTAAGTCGCGGCGCCCCCCGACCGCCTTGTCGCCTAGGCGCGACAAGTTTAAAAAATACAATATATATATATATATATAGAACTATAGAAGCTTAACTAAGAAGCCAAGAAGGGCAAAACAAAGCCCAACCGAGCAAAAGGCCACTCGGCCTAGAAGAAGCCAAGAAGAAAAAGAAAGAAGAAAGAGAGAAAAAGAAGAAAGAATGGCGACGGCCGAGTCTTAGACAGCAAGGGTGCGACGGCTGAGCTGGAAGTCCTAGACAACAGCAGTGGGCTTCGATAAAAAGGAAATGAAGGCTGCGTAGATGCGATGCGATTTGCGAAGAGAAGAGGCGTTGGAAGGGTTTTAATCATGTATTCTTTTTCTTTTTCTTTTTAATTCCGATTCAAACCCGGGTCAATGCTGGGTTATGCATCCCAAGCAACGCCCAAGCTCGCCTCCCCCATTTTAGGGGGGGGCGAGCTCACTAGGCGTCCAGTCTCCACTGACCGGATGCCTAGGCGTTGCCGTGATAACCTTGATTGTGTGATTTCCCTTGATTGAATCTTACCTGTTTTATACATTTTTGTAAAACCATAAACAACACCTTCTCTTAGAAGGGAAGTATGCAGAAACTTCACGCAAGGTTGTAAAGGTGCTTTGCACTCATCGGGAGGTGGATGGGCGCCTAGTCGGGCTTTTATTATATTTGATAAAACAATAAAGCATTAAAGCCTAACCCTAGCCCAAAACTTAAAAGTCTAGTCCAAAGCTTAAAAGTCAAACCCATGCCCAAACTCTTTCAGCGATGGGCTACTGCCTACTGCAAGGGTGCGAACTCCAGCAAAAGCAACGGAGACACACAGGAAAAAATGGCCGAATAGTCGGCCGACTTGTCCAACTAGTCGGTCAACTCGGCCAACTAGTCAGACAGCCACCTACATTAGAATATGCATCTGCCTAGGTCAATTTTTGCAACACTTCAAAAATCAACATTTCAGAAGATGAGTCAGCAAAAAACTTACACCCCTGTAAATTTTCAGCAGTCTTCTACATAATTCAGAGCCCAACTTACAAGTATAAAGACATCAAGCTGGTTCAGAATCAAATTGTGAATTATGCTTTACATAACTTAACCAAAGAAAATTGATGTTCTATTTTAAAAAGCATTTACAAGATAATTATTACTCCAAAAAATATGTATTAGAAGAGACAAGTCATCAGCACAGTAGCTAGAATAACAAAAACATAGGAATACGTGATAATTTGACAGGCAATTCTAACAA
This sequence comes from Ipomoea triloba, assembly GCF_003576645.1. Classification (NCBI taxonomy): domain Eukaryota; kingdom Viridiplantae; phylum Streptophyta; class Magnoliopsida; order Solanales; family Convolvulaceae; genus Ipomoea; species Ipomoea triloba. The sequence continues at coordinate 9,070,101 of NC_044917.1, read as the reverse complement.
TTTTTATCAATTTTTTTAATTAAATATTGAAGAGAAGGTGCAAACCAACATAGAGCACATAATCACATGTTAAAATGCTAAGTATTTGCATGTGGTACATAAAAGATGTTTTGTCCTCTTCAGACACAAAACAGCACTTTTACCTGTTCCATCATTCGCAATATTAACCCCATCAAAGCTTAGAATAATATCAGATGGCTTTAAAACCTTAGACTCGGGAGAAGTTGGGTCAATTCTTCTTATTCGAACACCTTTCTGGTCAGATTTCATTCCCACTGACAATCGCAAATCTGGATTTTCCATTTTTTGCCACTCAACCCCGAGAATAGGAAATCCTGACGTAGAGAGATAATGATGACAATTTTGTCAGAAACAAAATACAAATTATGTTCCAGAGACTAAGCCAAGAGGAAAAGTAAAAGGAAAACATTTAAAGTGAATCATGGCAACCATGGCTGCTTAATGCCCATTGATGACATCAAAGGCAGGTGCAGTCTCAAGCTGCAGAGCAAAAATAACAAAAAGAAGATATTCGGCATAGATTCTTATGGAGTAATTTTTCCCCCTCCTTTTTTCATTTCTGGACAAGGTCATTTCAAAATCTGTATATGGCATTTATTTCATGGTGTATTCTTGCTTTTACAGGTTCTTTCTATCTTGTAGAGCCCAGAGAAACAAGGGGATTAAGTTGGACTCCAACGTTACAAGAACTGACTAAACACAATGACAGGAATGTTATGTTTCCTAAAATTGATAATACTACTTACTCCAGAGCTTGACAACAATTTGTCATCATCTCACATATCAGTGTTCTAATCACTTATAGATACTTCTCAATTTTCTGCAGTGCAAAGCTAATCCACCTAAAGACATTGGATTTGATGTTTGATGAACCAAGAAATCTGGAAAGAATTCATTTTTATTTTTTTTCTGAGAAGGAGAAATGGCCTTGCAAGGTCCACTATTACTTCCTCTTCTTATCTTCCACAATCAGCTAATTAAATATAGTCATTCATCATGTCAAAAGATATAAAGCCTTTCATGAAGTAATTTGTAGACATACTATGTGAGGAAAAATGGCCTTGCAACAATTCAATCTTAACGAAACAATTACCATGACTCACATGTACAGAAGGAAAATGGCAGGTATACAGGTGCAAAATCATACATTAATCTTGAGGTCTAAAAATAAAAAATAAAATAAAATAAAATAAAAGAGGGTATGTGGTAGGTTGGGTCTGTCTCTGATGATCATTTTCAATCAATTAGCTTCAGTGCATAGGGGTGACAACCTAGATATTGGTTTTTTTTTTTTTTTACGAAAAGACAGCCATGCTTCTGTGGTAATTAGAATTCTTTTCTTTTTTCTAATAAGAGCCCTCAGAGTATTTTTCTATAGTGTTTGCTTATTACTTATCAAATACTAAAATAAAATAAAAAGAAAATGGTGATGTTCATATTACTTGCAGGAAAAATCACAATTGCAAATCTCTTAAGAGTAGAAGATGATGAAAAAGCTAGACTCTTGATCACCCATCCCTTAGAGATTAAATTCCAAAACCGATTTAGACCACTACATCAGGGGATGAAGAATCCCACATGCAACATATGACCATATTTCTTCATGGCGTTGTTAAAAAATTAGATCATCATGAAATGCTGCCAAACTCACCAGTATACGCTCCATTTTTTTCATAGTCCTGAATGAAGTGCATGATGACTGGTGTTGGTATAACATAACCAATGTTTTCAGCATCTTCATGTTTGAGGGACTGAAATGCAATGCCTACACAATTTCCCTTGTCATTAAAAGCAGGGCCTCCAGAGTTTCCAGAATTTATAGCAGCATCGATCTGCAAAAATGATCTTCATTAGCAATTCAGAGCTAGATTCACAGTACAATCAATAAAATCCTACTCAGGAAGTACCTGCAGTCCCAGAAGTTCAGTTGATCCATGAACATACGACAATATCTCTATACGTGAAACAACCCCACTCGTCACAGAAATTGTGTCTCCACCAATTGGATAGCCTACAACAGTCACAGCATCTTGAAGTGCAGGTAAATTACCAAATTCCACAGGAGATACCCCTTCCCAAAACTCATCATCCTCAACTGTAAGCAAAGCTGCCACATCAGATAAACCAAAGTTAATGATGGTGAAAAGGGAGTGTATCTTTATCTAATGAGTCATTATTGGGGTAATGACCCAACTCTTACATAAAGATTGGGATTTTTGCACAATGGTTAACCAAGATTGAGCACACTGATAAAAAATTAAAAATACATCCTTTAAACTTTCATGCATACTTTTCACACTCAAACAACACTAATAAGCATTGGTTCAGCTATTCTGATGCAAATTAAATTAAAATTGAAGTGGCCAACAACAATGTCAATACCAGAATTTGATCAATTACAAGGCCAAGTTTTCTGAGTGACTTAGGCAGAAATGAAAATTGATTAAACTGCTCACCAATATCGCACTCAGTTCCAATGGCGAGCACCGTAGCAAGATATTTGGTATCCGAGCCTCTCTTTTTCAACTTAACCTGTGTGTAATGCTCCACGGAGTGAGCATTGGTCAAAACCCTCCTCCCTTTAATCACAAACCCACTACTACTGGAACTAAACTGGCGTTTCCGCTGCCATGGCAACGAGAAATTGGGTTCGGTATGGGTGCAAAACACCTTGACGACGGCGTCCATTGCCGGTACAACCCGAGCGACCGCGGAATTCGAAATCGCAGCCTCACTTGCAACCAGAGAAGCCGATCCATTAGGCTTGTCAGCCACCCGTCTGGGCGGGGACGAGACTTTTAGGGTTTCGGATTTCTCAAGCTTGGATTGCTTTTCGGCGTGTTTGGAGACTTTACGGGGGCGGCCGCGGCGGCGGTGGTGGGAAGGGGAGGACGAGTTCGCGGGAGGATTGATTAGCTCCACGTTGCTGACGGAGAAGACGACGTCGTCGATGGCGGGCGACGCTGAGGCTGCGGCGGCGGTAGCGGAGCTAGGGGTTTCCACGGCTTCCGGGGATCGGCATTTTGACTTCCGGCCTCGCTTTCGCTTGTTTTCGCCCGCCATTAACGATGACTGTTTTGCAACGGAGAGGAATTCAGATGGGTTTTAGGGGTTAGAAGAAACGTAGCAACTGCTCTCAATAGTTGTTTATATTTCTATTGGAAAGGCGGGCAAAGCTTTGATGCTATGAGGTAATAAAGCTTCCCATGCTTGACTTCTTGTTCACTTATTCAATTTACATTTATTTCCTTGTAATCAACTAATCAAGTATAGAATATTTATTATACTAGTAGACATCATACCCACAAAAAAAAAAAAAAAAAAAAAAAAATCTTTCAATTCAACTTTTTTTTATTATGGAAAAAAGTCGAGTTGTTATACCATGGATTAGGATCCACCTTGCAAGGTGTATTCTGATCCTAAACGTGTATTTTTAGTATTAAAATTGTGAACTTTTAGAATATAAATTGTGTTTTTGAGTCAAATCACATAAATTGTGTATGTTAACATTGTGTGTTCGTAGTATACAAATTGTGAATTTTTAAAAAGTTGGTTGTGAACATTGAGTATGTAGATTGTGAACATTTAAAACTCGGGTCCATATAATATGGAGTAATTTTTTGGAAAACTCTCAATCACTATCTATTGGAATACATTGAATAAATTTCACTCATGTATAATATCTCACAAACCACACAAGAGAACATTGAGATGATAATATGCAACAAATTTGACCAAGAGCAATCAAACAAATTATTATTGTTGTTGTTCTCTAGGGGGGGGGGGGGGGGGGAAGCAAACAAAATTGCAAATTACATAAAATATGGTGATACAATCTTACATCGACTTCACAAGATATTATTAAGTGGTATTTAAGTTGGGACCAAATCTCCACTCATGAGCTAATATTTGTAGTGAAGTTAGTGTCTTGACTTAGTATCGTATCATGTGGCGGAGTCCTAACACCAAAAAAATGGGAAGAGCGTTGCCCTTATAAATAGGGAGAATGTTTTCCCCCCTTGTATATGGTATCTGTGGGAAGGTTCTTTAATGCAACTAGCTATTGACATGTGCGATGCACGGACCGATAATATATAAAGTAAATTGAATTATTGGTGAAAAACAAAATAAGAGAAGATAATATTATTAATTACACAAATTACAAATTATTAAAAACCTCTTTGTAAATTACAATAGTAGTAGAATTACAATTTATTTTTCATTCATCACAAACTAAATTTTGAATCCGTCTGGTTGATTTATTCTTTAGTATCATTCCAACATTGGAAAGTGTTTGCCCTTGACTCTTGTTGATAATCGTTGCATATGACAACATGAGTGGAAATTGTCTTCTGTTAAACTTGAAATGTAATCTTGGGTCTGATTGGGGATGACTTGCCAATATGATTCCTTCAACCACATGGTTAGCTAATTTGTTTACAACCAACCTAGTTCCATTGCATAATCTAAGACTACGATCAATGTTTCTCAATAACATTACAGGTGACCCAATGTTTTTTTTTCAAATACTACTAGCTCTATTACAATGCAGTATCTGTTCATAACTACTTTCTCAACCTATTAAAGCACAAGAGTCAATATTGCCTCCACTGAGGCTCGAACCCACCACCTCCCGTATACAGGTGACCCAATGTTATTGAATGATTTTGAAGCCCGGATGCTCGTATGATATTCAAGAATTCAAGTGTATATATGGACATGTCATGAGTGTTTTTTATCCTTCCTGTTCAACTTTGCAAAGAAATTGAGATTATTATGAACTCCTTTTGGTGGGACTGTGATAGTAATAGGGGTAAGGGAATAAGATGAAAAGCATGAAAATATTAGAGTGCTCCAAAGAGCTCGGGGACTTGATTTTAGGAGATTAAGAGAGTTTAATCTTGCAATGCTAGGTAAGCAAGCTTAACATTTTATTTAATCTACGGATTCCTTAGTTTTAAAAATGTTCAAAGCAATGTATTATCCCATAACTTCCTTTTTGGAGGATGGAATAGGTTATAATCCCTAGTTTGCTTAGAGAAGTATCAATGAATCCAAGTAGGTCGTTTATAATAACTACAAATTGAGAGTTGTAAATGTCAGGTTTATCAAAACTTGGCAGGATCCTTGACTTCCCATCCTAAAAAATCCTTATATTTCTTCAGAGATGCCTCATAATCTTTCAACAGCAACAGGCTAATAGTGGAGTCTCTTATGACTTTGGATGATAATAATTGGGATGGATTCTACTAGATTGTTTGACTGCAAGGGATAGATAAACGGTTCTAAGAGTAGCTATTACGGAGGGACAACATTGTGATAAAATTATATGGGCTGCAAATGAGAGCGAGGACTACACTATTAAGAGTTGATACAGAAGGTTAATTGGAGATTTATATTTAATTGATGATTTCAATTGGTCAGGGATGTTGAAATTTGGAATGCCTCTAAAAATTAAAACATTTTTCTGGCAAGTGTGCACTAACTCATTACCTATGGCTACAACATTAGTAGAGAAGTAGGTTGGCTGCCTCAATTGTGTCATTTATGTCATCAGACAAATGAGACTTTTGCACATCTATTTGCCCAATGCATAATGGATAGATTGTGCTGGGACATGGTGGGTGGGATACAAACTCCCAGTTGTGATTACTTTATTCACTGGGTGAAATATATCTTTGATTCTATGGATGAGCAAGGCTATTTGTTAATTGTCACGGTTTGCTGAAAATGTTTGGAGGCACGCAACCAAAAGGTGTGGAACAACAACATTATGGGCCATGCTCAGATTGTTGATGAAGCGAGATCTTTTCTTGATGGCTGGAGAGAAGCAAATAATTGGCAGTATCCTACAAGTTCCAAGCCATCTCCTCGACAATAAAAGTTAAAAAGTATCCCTTCAAGATGGCTTAAAGAAAAGTTAAAAAATATCCCTTCCAGATGGCTTAAATTAAATGTGGATGTTGATAGTATGAAAATGGTGTTTTACTACGAGGACACCCTGGTTACAACGAAACAATTTCAATGGCAGAGAGTAATTTCTAACGCTCGGTGCACAAAGAAACAGCAACGCATCCACTGAGGCTCAAACTCACCCCCTTCCCACATGGGAGTGCAATCGGATGTCATTAGACCACAAGGTCATTGGCCATATATTTATTATTTATACTCTTGATTTCATTTTAAGGGATAATAAGGAAATAGCTAGGTGTTTTGTAGACATTAATTTTGTATTTGCTAAACGACCTGCAAATATGGTATTCCATTTACCAGGGATGTCATTTATAGGACAAGTTGTGATGAGTAGAGCTTTGCTCCTTTCCCAACTTTGCTTGATGTTATTACTTCAGACGCTTTAAATTAATGGAAGTTCTTTTTTTTTTTTTTTTTTTCAAAAAATAATCAAGTTAAAATATAGTGCTTGAAAATTGAAACACATAAAAAACTGAGGAAGTAATTATAATTTTTGATATTTCAGGGAGGTATTCGCAATTGTAAATAAACCAAAAGGGACATCATAAGCTCGCTCTAAAAAGGTTTCCACAAATCCTTAGCCAAAATCCCACTGGGCGCAACTCAAACTACATCTCCGGCGACTCTCCATACTGCAGGTATGTGTTTTTCACGATTAAAATCTTCGTGATAGCAATGCATTTCACTCTACGCTGTTAGATAGAGAATTTGATTGTTTCCGCAGATACGATGGTTATAACTTTGCACTCCAGACGTTCGACGAAATGCTTCAAATAATTATTTATTATATTTATATGCATTTTTCTTCTTTCAGCTGAGTTTTTCTTTCTCCGGTGCCTTGCTATCTATTCTCGACTATGCTTGCCGCTAGACTTTTCGGGAGGGCTCTCTTGGCTGCGGCGAAATCCGAGTCTTCAGGGGCAGCAGCTGCTTCTGGTACTGCAGTGAGGGAAGCATTTCAGAACCCTCTCGAGCAGTTCTTTGAGGCTGATAGAAGTGTAGATGATGAAAAGCCTGTTGTATATGGTAAAGTTGGAAATCTCTTTCTTTCTGGTCTTGATACCGGTTTCATTGTTCTTTTGTCTCTTCTTGTTTGCTTTCTGTGTATAGCTAGAAACTAAATTTCATGCTTTCTTTTAGCTTGCAAGGCTTACTAAAAAAAAGGGTCCACGTAGGTTTGGAAAAGAGATGAAAATATGTGACTACCAATTTTTACAAATGATGCAGTGGATGTCATTCTGGCATTTCATGCAATATTAGTGCATAAACTATGAATTTATAAACTGCTAATGATATAAAAGACTCAGATATAATTATGACAGTTCTTCAATTCTGGAACCCTAAACAATGTTTTATAATCTGCACTTTGGTGCAATTCATTTCTTCCTGAAGTATGGCATGATTGTCTGATATGAAGATGTGCAAATTACAAATATGTTTGATTTTAGTTTGCTGTGAACTTTTAGTATTTTGCATATAACTGGGATTTGATTATCTTGTTTTTATTGTTTGTTTGTTTTTTTTGTTTTTTTTTATTATTATTTTTTATTATTGTTTTGTTGTTTTTTTTTGGATGATTATATATATATATCAGATACAACTGTTTTATTCAAGTTTTTCGGAATATATCAACCTAAATACAGTACTATTGGTGCATGTGATGTTACTAGCATTAAATGTTACTCTGTGGTTTGTAATATGTGATAGTGAAACACTGAAACAACACCATTTATTTTCTGTCTATTCTTTTATGCACGACCCTTTGGGATCAAGTATGCAGAAAACTTCTATGCTACATGCAGAAAATGTGTTGCTTTCTGGTTTGGATGAAATTGACACTTAGACGGTGCAAATCCAGAGAGAGAGAGAGAGAGAGGTTGAAGGTGTAGAATGAGCTAGTTTTATAGTTGTAAATGCCAGGCAAATATGTTGTTTTATGGTTTGGATGGAATTGATGGTGCCATCCCCCTGTTGGGGGGTGGGGGGGAGGGGAGGGAGGGAGGGAGGGGAGGTTGAAGGTATGGAATGAGCTAGTTCTGTTTGTGTAAATTCCAAGGAAAAATGCTGATTTCTGGCTCATATGAAATTGACATTGCCTATCATCAGAGTAGAAAGAGTAGTGTTGCAGGTGTGGAACGGGCTAGTTCTGAATGTGTAAATGCCCCTAAAAAACTGTTGTTTTCTGGTTTGCATGAAATTTTTATTACTTTATGGTACTAATCCCATTGCTGATGAGCTGCCTCTACAAAGGGCCTACAATTAAAATGAGTTTGATGAGATCACTTTGAATGATGAGAGTGCCTTATGGTAAGAAGAGTCAGAATTGGATTAAGTGTTGTAACCTGTGGATCAATTCATTGAGGAAATATAACTTTGTTTTACTGTAGAAATTTGTGATAATTTGAATGTTGATGTTCTTGATTGGTGTCCCTTGACTCTCAAAATTCAAGAAGCTACTTTTTGCTTAAAGCCTCCTTTTTGAGGAGGTACCGAGGTAGAAGTGAAGATGACGTTTAGTATTGAGAAGGATAAGGCTCCCGGGCTTGGTTTTATTTTTTTTGACATTATAAAAGATGTTTAAGAATTAATTAATGAGGGCTTTTGGTAAATTGCACACTAGCTGACCATATAATGTTAAGAAGGATGTCTCCCCCAGCTTAATTTTCTTCTCTGGCTTGATTTGACCTTATAATTACAGTGAAATGTTATATTGGGCTTTAATATGTTGAGTGGGTGTAATTAATAAGTATCTGTTTGGTGCTTGATCATATAGTGACCTTGACACTTTAGTGGATAAATTGATTTGTTTGTACACCTTGAATAGTTTAAAACTAAAAAGAGGTATGTTTCAGGTCGGAGCTGGAAGGCATCTGAGCTGCGTCTCAAGTCTTGGGATGATCTTAACAAGCTATGGTATGTACTTCTCAAGGAGAAGAATATGTTGATGACTCAACGGCAGATGCTTTATGCTCAGAACTTGAGATTCCCAAATCCAGAACGTATTTCTAAGGTAAACATTTATATAGATTTCCACCACGCAAGCCACCTTTATAATTTCAAATCCCACCCCCTCCCCATACCATGGTGGGCACCTGGGCAGATATTTTTAAAACCTGCATCCACTCTACTGGGTGTGGGTACCCATCCAGATACCTATCAATTTATATTTTAATAAACAAATTCAAAAAATTAATAAAATATAACAAATGCACAAATTAAAACTGCAATTCCATAATAAACATAATGCAAATATTCTATTTTAACGGCAAGTAAATATTATCAAAGTTCCAATAAATATGTAACCACAAAAGTGCAAGATGTTTATTTGCTCTATATTTCTCTGTGTGAAATATATTGCAAGCAGGAAGCCAATAATCCAGTAATTAGGGCTATTAAGTAGTATTAACCAACATAATTTATATATAATGTGTAGGGTGGTTTTATTAACCCAAACCTGCAGCAGGTACAAATTTAACACAATCCCCCCTCCCCTGAAAAAAAAAACAAAAAAAATAAAATAAAAAATCAATCCACATTGGTCAGGTTTGTGTGAATACTCATGGGTTGGTTTACAATTTTCATTCCTATACCTTACTCCACCTGATTTTTTTCTTTGTTTTTTGTCTTCCACCAGTCTTTTAGTCTTTTCCTGATTTGGGTTTGGTGAGTGAAACAAATCATATGACCCCAGGTCATAGTTGGGCTTGTTTGGGTATCAGCGGTTAGCGATTAGCGGTAGCGGGTTGTGTTAGCGGTTATCAAATAGCGGATTGTATTAGCAGGTTTGACCAGCGGAATGTATTAGCGGTTTGTAAAAAGATGTTTGGTAAAATTAGCTGTTTAGATTAGCGGTTAACATGTAAAATGACCAAAAGGGTATACATATATTTAATAATTTATTAATAATAATAATTTTTTAAATAAAAAATAAAAAAATAAAAAGAAAAAAGGGAGCCGCGCACAGCGGCTCCCCTAAACCCCCACTTATCCCACATCGGTAGGATAAGTGGGGAATGGAGCCTTGAGGCTCCTATAAAAGGAGCCTCAAGGCTCCGTAGTTTTCTTCACAGAGGCAGGCTCCGTGAATTGGAGCCTGCCCATTAGTTTATTATTATTATTATTATTATTATTATTATTATTATTTTTTTTTTTTATGTTAAGGGTGTTTTGGGGAAAGAATTGTCTTTCCCCAAAACGCTGTTGCAACACGCTGCTAATAGCAGCGTGTTGCAACTTGGCGGTTTGGAGCAAATCCGCTGCTCCAAACCGCCAATAACCAAACAATAGTTTCAGTGTTTTGACTAAGTCAAAACGCTGAAAAATGGCGGATCCGCCAAAAATTGGCGGATCCGCCATTAACCAAACAAGGACAGTATAATAACCAATAAGTAGGAAGAGGTGATTGATGGTTATGTGAAAAAGTGGGTGCTGAATCTTTGTTCCTAGGGGTCGTGCTGGTAACTTTAGTCAGCTAGCCCCGTGGATGAGACCCACTGTGCTGCTAATGTGCTGCCTTTTAAGGTTGACTCCTAGTAGTGATGGCAATGAGTGGAAAATTATAATGACAAAGATATGGAGGCAAAGTTAGTTTTGCAGAAAGGAGAAGGGGAAACAATATGCTGGAGGTTTGTGTGGATGATGATCTAGACAAATTATTTCATAACCTTGAAGAATAGGATTCTTGTTTTAACAAAAAAGTTGGTCAAAAAGAATATGACGTGGGTAAGGAAGGGTATTCCTGCTACTACTGCAGTTGTGCTTGCAATGCAGCAATACTCTATTCTATGCATGCTCCTTTCTTGCTTTCTTCCCATATCTGCACTTGTGTCAAAGTGGGGCAGGTTAGGGCAGGGGACATGTAATTCCCTGCCCCATTGCCATTTTTGCTTCTGCATATACTTTTGCTGGATTACGTTTTTTTGTGTTGGTTTGTATTCTGCGTACATGATGTTCAGGCAGGATGTACATATTGTTTCCAAAGGAATTGTATCTGGCTAAGACAAATTTTAAATATCATCAGTGGGGTTGTAGAAGAGACTTATGTGCTACTCATATCAGCTTGACATCAACTGAGCCCCAGCATTTGCCAAGTGATATGTGATACCTATGGCCAATCTTAACATTACTGTTCTTCTGTGCATGAGACTTGTGAACCTCAATCTTCCTTTTTTTTTCTTTTTTCTTTTTTTTAATTTTTTCTTTCTTTATGATAGAGATCTATGGTGTTTCTACCCTCTCAATCCTCATGAATAAAGTGACCAATCCCAACCCTAGAGGCCTAGACTCTTTAAATACTGCTCCCTCTACCTCTCTCTCTCACTCGTGTGTGCACAACAGAACCTCATTCTCTCGCTATGTCTCTCCTATGTACACAACCATATCACTGCCTTGCTGGAAATAGAAGCTATGTGCACAACCCTAGAGGCCTAGACTCTTTCAATTCTGACATACTGATGTGTTTCAAAAGGCTTGCTGGAAATAGAAGCTAATGATGGCTGTGATTTGCACAGAGTCTATTCTTCAGTTGTACTGGAGTTGCAACAGTGGTAACTCTTCCTAGCATCCTGAAAATTTTAGAAATTAAGGAACCTCTGCTATTCTCACATTCTCTAAATGTACAGATTGGTTATTTCTTTTATTCATTTCCAGAAAAAAGAATATATTAAGAATAATATTCCATAATTTGGTTGGCTTTAGAAATGGTTGTGAAGTCTGGTAAACAGCACCTTAGTGTCTAAGTTACTGCTTGTCCCTTTACATATGAATCTTGAAGCCGCAATTGGACAAACAATGTGGTAAGTATATTTGTCTGTCTAGATTCATATTTGTATGATGATTGGTGCAGGTAAGGAAGTCTATGTGCCGAATCAAGCATGTGCTGACAGAGAGAGCAATTGATGAGCCAGATCCGAGGAGGTCTGCTGAGATGAAAAGAATGATAAATGGCCTATAAAAAGCATCAGCCATTGTTAAATATAGCTGTCCCTGGCTCCAATGGCTATAACCATGGATAAAAGTTCACAGTTTAACATTCAGTTTCTGAAAATTTGTGTTGCTAAGTTTTGTTAGATCTCTGGACATACTTTAGACACACTGTCTGCTAATTATTGTATCAAAAATAGGAGAAGATTCTAAATAACTTGAGCTATTTCTCTCGTATGTGATGCATCACTTGTCTGAATCATGGAAAATTATTTGTTTGCTTTATCGGTTCATCGTATTGCGGATTGGACTAAAGTGGCAAGGTCGGTGCCACCCAATAAAAGAAGAACGATTTTCCTGTGAGACTTGTCTTATGAATCTTTATCGGTGAGATAGGTGGGTGAATATGAAAATTTAATAGTTACATTGAAAAATGTTATACCAATTATAAATAAATTGTCCCTTAAAGTAAGTGTAGTGTAATACTTTTAGAGGATGTTTGATTCATTGAATTTTGGATTATCTCAAGTAATAGGATTACCTTAATGAAGGTAATGTGAGATTTTGAGAATGTAAAATTACTTTATGCATTTGATTTGGATTGTGAAGTATAATATTTCCTTGTTTGGTTAAGAATCATGTATTACATTACAAGTTATATGAATCAATTTATTATAATGTAAGTGTAAGTGTATATCAAAATGTAAAAGTTTTTTTTTTTTTTTACAATGAGTAATTTTATTTTTTTTTTGGCAAAAGTTTGTGTAAGCCCCATCTAGGTGTAGGTATCACAATTTTAGTTATAAGTAAATATGACAATATTTATCAGTAATAACAATTAATTTTACCCTAAATAATATCACAATTTCACATAGAAGATCTTTCATAAGTAACAATTTACATATAAATATTAGAATTACACGCTGTAAGTATTACAATTTTAGTTATAACTTATAAGTATTACAATTTTTATAATTAGTAACAATCATTTTACCTTAAATAGTATCACAATTTCACATATAAATATTACAATATTTATTATAAGTAATAGTTTATTTATTTCAAATTGGTATTAATTTTTTTAAGAAATACTATGATTTTTAATTTTTTATCATAACTAACAAGCATGAAGCAACTATCTTAGATCCGACCTGCTTCAAACAAGTGCGATTTTTTTTTTTATTTTTTTTTTTTTTACGGTCAGTATTCAAAGATGTATACCAAATAATGTGATAATGTTAAAATATAAAATTGAGAACTAAATGTGATATACTATACAGTTGTGATTTAAAAGTGTCTTCTTTGTGAACAATTATAGTTAATTGATTACTCATATTAAGTAAAAAAGATGTAAAATAGAGAATAATTATGTAAGGAATTATGCTGGCATAGAAGATTGCTTATGCTTTGTTAATGTAAAATATATAAATAATTATGTAAGGAATTTTGCAGACATGGTAGTTGCTTTTGCTTTGTTAGTTGATTATTTACGCATTAAAATATGTATGCAACATATTATTATTATTTTTAATACTAGTGACTCTATTACATTGTAGTATAAGTTCATCTATACTTTCTCAACATGTTGAAGCACAAAGAGTCAATACTGCTTCCAATATGGCTCTATCTCATCTATATTATTTATAACACATTAAAATAAATCAACAAGCCATTTCTCACCCACTTTCTCCCATCTCTCCTTTCTCTTACACCTTAGAAAAAACCTGACAAAACTCCCAAAAGTCACCATTATTCTTGCTCTAATGATATTTCGTTTGATCTGGGGTGTACTTGAGTGTCAAGAGGCTCATCTATCCTTAACCAAATGTCAATGATTTGATCTTTGGCATTGGACATGGAGTAGTCCAGGCTAGTTGTTCCACTAAAAAATGCTTACAATCCAACGAGGAGATTAGCCACTGTGTTCGCACGATGGTGAAAAAACAGCGTACACCCAAAAAAATATATTCTGTTTTAATTGTTTAAAAAAAAGAAACTATTTAGAAGGTATATTTATTAATATAAATCATTCAAAAGAGAAAAAAGAAAAGAAAAGAAAAGAAAAGAAAATGAAAAGGAACACTAATTTTACACGAATATTATTCAATATATTTTACATTTATAATTATATTATATCGATACTTCAAAATTTTTACTTGTTAAATCCCCTTTCAAGTTACGACATCAATTTGCATTACTTAAAACAAAGTCTAAGATATCTGTTTGTTGGTACTACATATACTTACCAAAGTTTATCACTTTTTAAAAAAAATTATAATTAATTAGAGACAAATCAGACAATTAATGATGAAGACTATCATTTTGCTTAACCTTTACTTATTCCTGGTCCTACCAACTTAAGGCTTTTAATTACTCCGCATATATTTATATATGTTACTAGCCTGCTTCTTCCACTTTAACCTTTTCCTATCAAACAAAACCCAACCAAAATTCCATTTGCTTAAGACATATCAATATCAATTACTCCGTATATTAATAGATGAAAACAGTAATTTTACAATTGCTTATGCCACGTGATTTTCTCTTTAATAACACTTTTAAATACATGTCTTACAATAAAGGTAATCAAATAATCATTATTTCTCATTTAATTGCACAATCTATTTGTCACTATCTTTATTGATTAAAAAAAAAAAAAACCACAACCTCTTTTATGAGGTTATAGGGCACCTTAATTGACCCAATAACCCAAGCAATTGCACATGCAGGGAATTAGGCGTAGGAAATCAACATTTTGGAGGATATGAGGGATTAGAGGTGATCGAGAAGACTAAAAATCAGAACCACTTGTACGAAGCAAAGTATCTAGACTTGGCCAACTTATACCTACCACAATGATAAAACTAGGTGGTCGTAATTATCTGACAAGTCTATCGCTCTGCTTAATCGACCAACCACATTCACGTACTAACCAGAGTTTGTCTAAGTAAGCACCACTTGCCATTGGTTATCAAGATATTGCATGTAGATTTTAGTGTAAATAAGAATAGGTATCAGATGGCAACCAGGTGGGCGTGGGGGCAAGGTGTATACTCCTCGTCCCTGAAACCCCACCCCGTCAGGGAATAGAAAATTTTTCCTGTCTTTATCCTTGTACAGAATTTTCACAAATCGAGAATTCTTGCCTTGGGTCAACCCTATAGTCAAACTAGTAGTTTGATATATTTTTTTAATATCTAAGTAAAAAAATATATATATTCAATATTCAATTCTTGCTTCAAACTATCAAAGTTCAAATATTATTAGTCTAGACCAGTATTTAAGTCTCCAATTCTTCATGACTTATATATATATATATATACATACTTATTGCCTTATTGGCCTTCTTGCTTGGGGCATATATAGTTCTTATGGGAGACAGACCCTATATATATATTTATACAAAGAAAATTAGACAAATAAAGTAAAGCTAGGATGGATTTTATATCATTTAAAAGTATTTTATATATTAGTATTCATGAAATTCAGTTCAATTATACACCTCCTACCATAACCTATTTGGTTTAACTCCATGTTTAACAAATTAAACTAAAGAACCAAATTCTCACAATCAATTCAAGAATATGTTGCAATATAATGCATCAGTATCCCATCCAATAATAGTTTAAACTCATTTTTGGAGTAAATGAACATCAAAATAAATAGTCAGACAAAGAAGATGAGAATAGAGTAGGTGGTAACTAAGTGGTCCAAATTGCAAGGACAATGAAACCAAGAGACAAATGATTCATGAAATGCATGTGACTTTCCAAGGCAGTATCATGTGTTATACTTTAGTTTCTATAAATATGTCGAACAATTTTATTTATTTATTTATTTATTTATTTTGCCAGTGCTGACACAATTCACAAGTCGCAAGTATGTAATTTGTTGGTTGAATGGTAAAATTTATTACCTTCTCAATGTACTATATATCCCTTTTTATGTAATAATTGGTGCATTCAGAGTCATTTTCCTATTTTTTTTCTCAATTATTAAAAAAAAAAAAGAGATTTAAAAAATTAGAAAAAGATAAAGAATATGAAAGATTAATTAAGAGGAATTAATTTGATTAAAAAAATGAATAATCCGCGAAGCCGTGACTCCGTGAGTGTGTCTCTATACACACATGAATCAAATAAAAACATGCACTCAAGTGTGAAGGATAAGTGCACAATGTAAAATTAAAAAGTGCATACAATAATAAGTAAAACTGCACTAAAAAAATATGTGCACCTAATAATATGTAAATTGCAATTGAAGAAATGGTGTATTTTATAGTTTTGCATTCTATACTTTTAAAATTTACACGCTTTTTGAATTGCACTTTTATAAATATAAATAAATAAATATATATATATATATATATATATATATATATATATATATATATATATATATCATCTGATGCACTTTATAATTTTGTATGATACACTTTTCTATTTGCACATTCTTGTTTTAGCATTAGTTTTCACATGAACCGGCTCATATATATATATATATATATGCTCTCACATTTTTCATTTTTATTTTGACAAATCAATAGATGTGTTTTGACGGAACTCTCACATTATGAATGCTATGTATAAATAAATATTTTTAACCTAAAAAATTAATAAAATAATTATAATTTCAATATAAACTTCACACTTTTGAATATAAGACATGAAGAGTGATCAACAAATACATTTTAAAAGTTTATTAAACTATAAAAATAATAGTTAAAAATATCTAGGCACAGTCCGGACAAAACTTTAATCTTTATTTTTGTATAAAAAGTTATTATTATATTTTTACATGAATGCACTCATTTGTACTATAACACTGTTGGTTAATACATACGAGTGATTATATGATTTTCTAATAATGGATGGATTCCATAAATTTTTATTGTCAATCATAATCGTATTATTAAATCCAATGATTTAACAAGCAATCCTACCCATCAAAAGGTTAGGGATAACCGATTATCTATAAATATGCAATTAATCCTCTAAATTACAAAAGGCTTCAATTAAGCACTTAAAATTGAAAAAATAGTGCAATGAAATCTTTTTTTACCTGATATGATATTACATGTAAAGTAATTAGTTAGCGATGGCTTTGATGCCATGTTATGTCACATCATATTTTATATGGAGTAATATTTAAAATGTAAATGCCGATAATAATAATAACTATTTTTGAACACTGATGAATTAATGAATGGCCGGCAATTAAAATCATGGGAAAAGGGTCAAATAAGTCCCCGAACAATATCTGAAAAGTCAATTAGGCCCCTCAACTTTTAAAAAGTTCAATTAAGCCCTTAAACACGTTAAATTGAGTAAAAAAAACGCAAAAACCGGTAAATGGAGAACTCTGGTCGCTTTCAATGGAGAAGGCGAAACTGTTCAGGGGCTTATTTGACCATTTTCCCTAAAATCATTTTATATATATATATATATATATATATATATATATATATATATATATGTATATATATATATGCAACTCTAGAAAGCACCATCTTCTTTCAAATATGGAAGAAGACGGTGAGTGTTCTATTTTCTGTTTTGGAAAACGATGAGGGCCACTACGAATTGAAGGCCCATAAAATCGTTATTATTATTATTTTTATATAAATGCTGCCATGGTAGCTCTGAAAAGCACCCTCTTCCATTTGGAAAGAAGACAAGGGCCATTATGAATTAGAGGTCCTTAAAATTATATATATATATATATATATATATATATATATATATATATATATATATATATATATATATATATATATAGGGTAGAGTTATAGTGAAACCACTTGCTTAGGTAAAATCGTGAGATCAAATCTTGTGCATACATATAATATTTTTTTAATGGTCTAGATTGATTGACACACATACACACTTCGTTCGCAGACACTTAATCACCGTTCGCACACACTTCAATTTGAAATCTTAATCAATCTGGACCATTAAAAAATGTTGAGATCAAATCTTTTACATCAATTACCGTTCGCACACATTTAACTACCATTTGCACACATTTAATCACTGTCCGCACGCACTTAATAACCATTCGCACAAATTTTATTACTATTCGCACACACTTCAACTTAGAATCTTAAATCAATCTAGACCATTAAATTATTAAATAGATGCACAAGATTTGATCTCACGATCTTACCTAAACAAGTGATCTCATATGATCCTAACTCTGATCTATACACATATACCAGTGTTTATTAAATTCAAATTTCTATATATACACATCATGTTTTCATTAAATTCAAATTTCTATAACCTCCCATCAATTTCTAAACAACATATCCTTCAAATATTACTCTTTAAAATTATCAAACAAAGTCAGCTTAACTCATATAGAAGGGAGTGGGTTCGAGTCTCAGTGGAGGCGATTTTGGCTCTTTGTGCTTTATTAAGTTGAGAAAGTAGTTATGAACAGATACTACATTGTAATAGAGTCAATAGTATTCAAAAAAAAAAAAAAAAGTCAGCTTAACTCATACCTTGTATAGAAGTATTAGGTCACTGGATTACTCAACCCTTCATGTCCTTCTGTTCACTCAACTCTTCGAGAGATAGACTAAAAGCTAGGAGTCCTCCACTTGTTTTTCTAATAATTCTACACAATATATCGAGTTTGGCTAACAATTGTTTAATAATTTATCTAGAGCTTTGCTCTTCCTGGACGGGTAATATACTAATATGTTTAGAAAGCTATGTAAAAGACATAAGGATTTTTCAGTAAAAACTTTGATGATAGAACTGAACTGATAATTTTATTCAAACAAGAGACTCTTTATATAAAAAAAACCTCATAGGAAGATTACAAACTTTCTACAACTTCTAATAGGTAACTACTAAGTTACAAAAAAAAAAAAAAAAAAGTCTTCAAACTTATTACGTACACACTAGTACAATAAGATAAGATCTAAGTTATTTCAAATAGTAAAATAAGATAAGATCTAAGGATAATAAGATAAGATCAAGTCTCTTTATTTTAACCTTCTTACATTTTTATCTTCTTGCTCCATTATATTGTTAATAAAACATTTTTTATTGGTCTTCTTTTGTCACCGTATCCAAGTTACTACTAATGAAAGCTCAATATTAACAAGTATTAATGAAAAAAGATCCCAAGAGATAGAAATAAAATTCAATCAAAGATCAATAGCAAAGTATTATCAGCAATCAACAAGTTAAAAAAATAAGAAATACATGGAATATGGTATAATTCAAAAAGCTGATACCTGAGGGCCGGGGTGCCAAATTGCCACGACATTGCTAGTAGGTGGCAAAAGGGGTGATTGGGATTTGGCAAATTATTGCTGGCCTGGGAATGGGATGTTAAAGCAAAGGACAAGACATGTTTGGTCCAAACAAGCATTAATTTATTTAGTTTATTGGGACAATTGGGCAGTCAGCACCAAAGCAGAAACCAATTTCAATTATTATTAAATGCCCACAACTACTGAAATGATAGCATGCAAGGCAACACAATTAAGCAAAGCAATTAGGATATGATCCATTATTATATTAAAACATAACATGAATTTGAGTACTAAAACACTATACAATATAATCCAATTATCTCAACTTACAAACTACTCCTTCCTAGCTTATAACAAAATAAAATATATTAAATAAGAGTAGATCAGAGTTTATTTGATGCACACTATTGGATAATAATTGTAAATTTTTCTTGTAAAAATATATTATTAAAAGATTCTGAGTTTATTACTTTAGTATTCTCAATAGGTGTTGATGGGTTAGTTCAACACTCTACAAACTTGATTAGGGTTCCAAGGGAAGATTTGTTAGTTTTTCATTTTTTTCCAATAAGAATTCTTCTAATATTTACCAAGTTAATATTAAAATTGAAATTATGATATTTTTTTTAAATTAAGAAGCTAATTCATTTAATCATAAGCTGAAACGATTACAAAAAGGTTCGATGGAATGGTGTATTATTCCTTACAGTCAAGTCAGATATAGAAACAAACTCCCTACCAATGTTACAGAGAACTTGATTCGCATACTGTTTTAGACATTTGAAGCTGAATCCGTTAGAGGAATTTAACGCTTCTTTAATATCATTGATGAATTGATCAAACGTAGTCAAGACTAACTTTGGTTGAAAAGTCTTGCACACCACATGAGTATCTATTGTCATTCTTCCGTTCATTGACAATATTTCCATCGAGTTGAACTGCAGCGTGACCAATTTTTATGTTTCACACTTATGAAAAAAGAACTCGCCAAAAGAAACCAGAGGAAAACAAACTCGTCACACGAACGAGAGAAAAACCCATAAAACCACAGACACAAAAGAAAAAGGAAGCAGTAAACCACCTCTTGAACTTTATTTTACGGATCCACTAAAATTAAAAACCACCGCTTTATCCAGATCTGACAGATTCCTTAAACTTTGGAACTTTGAAATTTTGCAACTTCCTTGAAGGGTGATGGCTAAATCGGCAGTGGATGTTATATATGAAACTAAAAAACAAAATACAAAAAGAAATAGGAGACCGCCGACCAAGGACACTGCTGACACGAAGCTCTGTTAAAGCAAGGTTTCGAGAGACAGAAAGAGTCTAATGCTAGGGTTTCAAGAGTTGGAAGAAGTAACAAATTATGGTTGTTTTTAAATACATTAAAAATATCAAAGTTTTAAACAAACAGAGATACAAGAAACGATGTCTATTGACTTTTTCGGTTTGAGTCGATCAGTCATAACCTAAACTTGTTTACCTCCGACTTTGTGGTCCATTGCCGCCTAAGGTCACAGAATACGTTTCACTCAGAGCGCATTTTTGGGTAGCGATTGCGAACTTTAATTTTTCGTAAATCAAAAGATACAATAAAAAGAGTTATATTAATTGATTATGACTTACATTTAACATTTAGGTTATTTTGTGTGAAAAAAGGATATAAATTAGTGATAACTATTCACAAATTATATTTTCCATTTACGTAACAACATACTCCTTAATTTAACAATTCTTCAATTAAATAAAAAAAAACTCTAAAATGTTAACCAATGATAAATCTTAGAGAGTATTCAAAGCATTTCACCACTCCAATAACCTATCCAATTGCAAAAATTTTAATGGGATGATGAATAGGAATTTAGTTGTAGCTAGTATAATTACATTAGAAAATTATCATGAGAAGCTTATGAGATTGGAGTAACACATCAATTTCAATCTTATTGTTACCTTTTAATCATTTTAGTCTTATCATTTTCTCAAATGCAACATAAGTATGGGTAGTATATTTGGACCATTTGGTCCTGTAATTATTTAAAACTCCTACATAAAATTAAAGGTCCATTTTTAGGTGTAACAAAATTAATCAACCTGAAGGGTTTCTCTTATCATCCAAAAAAATAAAATAAAATTAATCATTAATAGTAATTTTGCCATCTAGGTCCACTTGACGAGGCTTTCAAATTTGTTAAATTATCCAACAAAACTTTTAGCACATAATTAAATTATGACTCAATGTTGTGTCTTGTTGAACATATAATATATAAACATAAATGTGCAATTTAACTATCAGTTTAGACTTTTAGTTGAGATGATTACATGCTTTAATTTGGTATCAGAGTCAACCCATACCAAAGGTCATGAATTCGAATTTTCGTGTCACCCGATAAAAATTCCTTGACTAAATGAAAATGATGGTTTATAACCACCACCCGAGACGATAGCTCCATGCATCCAACCTCCAACCTACATTAACCTCTTCTTCCCCCGATGAGGAATAAGGAAAAGCAGATTTTAAAATGTCTCGAACTAATAATGTCTATATATTTCGACCAATTATCATATATCTTAATCATAAGAGGATTAGAGATTGAATTTAAGGACCCTCACCCAAACATTGTAGCAATAATGGAGTACAAAAGCCTTGGCATATTTTGGATGGAAATTCATATATAAATGGACCGATTTGAAATATTATACATAAATGGATGAAAATACCCTTAGAAATTACACAATCAGCCATGTTTTAGCCCGATGAGTGATTGACATGATCAATTTTGACACAAAAATAATAGTCGTTGATGAAAATTGATAGTAATTACACACGCAGATCAAAACTGTCATTTTAAAATGCTTGTGGGACCAAAATTGATATTTGGTCTTTTAAATTTGAATAATGCTACATTATATTCTCCTACAAAACTTACTCACTAATACATTCACTACAAGTGTTATTATTCTATTGAATTCTTTTTATTTGTGTTTAATTATTATTATGTGAATTTTTTATTAATGAGCCGGTCAATTATAGTGTTATTTTAAAAAAAATGAATTGAGAAATAGTGCAATTGTTATACCATGAGCTAGGGTTCATATTGCATTGTGAATCCTGATACAAAAATTTTGTATCTTCAATTATCACATTTTGTATCTACAATTAACATTTTTTGCACATGTAAACAAATAATTTAATAATTACTGACACATAATATAATAGCTACATGTGCAAAAATTGTATATTGCATGTACAGAATGTGTCAACTACATATACAAAATTTGAAAGTTATTTTTGAACGAGGGTCTAGTGGTCTACAATACAAGGTAGACATGATCCATAGTATAATTTATCAAAATCGTAAATATTATGTACTCCCTCCGTCCCATTTTATGTGTCTGGTTCGGTTAACGAGGCTTGACTGGAGTTATTTTTAATTTAATTTTTCATAATATTAAGTTTAGTATTAATATACAAAATTTATATATTTAGAAACTACACTACAAGTACTATTAAACACAAAAAATCAAATTTAAATATAAGTAACAAATAATAAAGAAAATAGACAAAGAAGAAAGAGTTAGTATGACTAATGAATAGTAAGTATGACACATAAAATGGAATAGAGGGAGTAGTAATTTTGGGAAAGTAAAATTTATTAAAAAGAAGGAAAAAGTGTCAAATAGGCCACTGAACTTATCGCTTTTGTGCAATTAGGTCATTGAACTTAAAAAGTGTGCAATTCAACCATCAAACGAGTAAAATATGTGCAATTAGGACATTTTTTTAAAAATTTTTTAATTCAATTTGAGTTAAAAACATTTCAATATTGACTCCCAACTAATATGGTAGAAGAAAATGTCATTTTTAATACGTATATGTTAGTAATATAATCGGATTTTACTAAAAAAAATTTGTAAAAATGGTTCAATTGCACACATTTTGCTTGTTTGATGGTTGAATTGCACACTTTTTAAGTTTAATGGCCTAATTACACAAAAGTGATAAGTTCAGTGTCCTATTTGACACTTTTTCCTAAAAAGAATTACAGTACAGTTATTATGAGTAAGAAAGAAAGAAAGAAATATGATTTAATGAAGATGTGAATTATACTTTTCCAAATATATATTATATTCATCAATTTGGTGAATGGAAGGAGAATCAAATATTATGATTGGCATTTGCAAATGCAAATAAAAATTAGAAAACACTTCAATTCTCACGCGCACCAAAAGACATCAGGCCATCACGGGCTCAGTCCAAGTCATTCAATAAAGCAATGGGAGAGAGAGAGAGAGAGAGAAAGACCCCCTGAATTCCGGGGCTATATCAATTTCAAGCTGTCTCACTATCTCTGCTAAACCAAAGGATTACTGGGTTTTTTTTTGTTTTGTTACAAGCTATATAATTTATATACCTACCAATTAGAAGCAAAGATCATAGTAGAAATTCAAGATCCAATTTTTAATTTGCCAATCCGGAAAGGATAATTGGTAGAAAGATGACAGCTTTGCTACAGTGGCAAAGAGGGTGAATGAGTAGGAATCATGTGATCTATGCTTCTACACTGATTCTGCTTTCTCACTATATTCTTCTCCTCCTCCTCTCTCTCTCTCTCTCCCCCCTCAGGCTTCATAGCACCCAAAATTCTCACTTTTTAATTGTGATTTTTCTGGGTGGTGTTGGGATATTTTTCTTGTTTTAAGGTTCCTTCTTGATGTTCAATGGCTGCAAGTGCTTCAAGGTTCATCAAGTGTGTGACTGTTGGTGATGGGGCTGTTGGCAAGACTTGTATGCTTATTTGCTACACCAGTAACAAATTCCCCACTGTGAGCCTCACTTTCTTTCCTCTTCTAAGCTTTTCTTGATCCATGCGAATTTCCCCCATTTATTCTTGTTTTATGATTCTAAAATAGGCCTATTTCTGTCTGGACTTGTATCTTATTTTATACGGAGTAGTATACAATGATTGATGATGCCTTTATGTTTGTGGGTTTGTAGCTTTTTCTGTTTCTCTTTATTTTATAGGGGAAGAATCAATACTTCTTTCCCTCATTCTCTTGTATAAAATTCCTGGGTTTTGCACTTTTTATTTTTATAATTATTATGTGCATATTCTTGGAGTGCTGATTTTGGATCATGGTATGAAGAGAATAGATTCTCCGGACTCTCCCCAAGAAATGGAAAGAATTGACTAAATTATTAATAATTCATGTAGAATAGTCAAGCTGTTTTCTTGAGTTCTTCCCAAGAGTCTTAATTGTTCAGTCTTTGTGTTTTTTTTTTTTTTGGGGTTGAAATCAGGACTATATTCCAACTGTATTTGATAACTTCAGTGCAAATGTGGTAGCTGAAGGAACTACAGTCAACCTAGGTCTTTGGGATACTGCTGGTAAGGTTATGTTTTGCGATTAAGTACGGTTCAATTTCCTTTTCTTCTTCAGCAGATTTAACTACAAGATCTTGTAACAATGGTGTTCTAGCCACTTAAAAAGTAAGATAAATATGGAAGTGAGAGTAAATTTATAGCTTTTGCTTTTTGATCCTGTTAATTATTAGGACAAGAAGATTACAACAGATTGAGGCCCTTGAGCTATCGAGGAGCAGACGTGTTTGTTCTAGCGTTTTCATTAGTCAGTCGTGCAAGCTATGAAAACATACTCAAAAAGGTGCAAATTTATGGAAATTATGCTCATGTTTTTTTTTTTTTTTTTTTGGGTCCAATGGTATCTGGCCTATAAATTGCTGATAGACAACTTTTTGGTCAGTGGATCCCTGAACTTCAACATTTTGCTCCTGGTACTCCAGTGGTTCTGGTTGGCACAAAACTAGGTATGTGAAGAAGGAAACGTTTAGCTTTCATTTTCATTCATTTACTGTTCTTGCAGGTGTATCAAGCTGACAGCATTGTTTACCATTCTCGCACTCTACTTCTACGTTTTTCTTCTTGACATTAATATGAAATTCTAGTGATTTTTTGCTGGAAATAACACTTGCAACTTTAGTTGTGAGATTCTTCAGTTCCTCTGTCCAGCAAGGGGGCAGTCATGATGAAGTATAGAATGTACTGGTAAAAAGTAAATATGATAAGGTGAAGCATAATTAGTTAAAGGTGTCAAAATGTCAAACTTGAGCCTGTTAGAGAGTCCTGGATTTTTACTGATTCATGATACTATTGAAACTACAATTCTACTCCGGCTAAAAGTGTTTATGTTGTCCTAATTTTCTTTGCAGTTTCTTATCTTAGAGTAATTATTTTTATATGGTCAATTTATTACCTAATTCTAAAGCAAAACATTCCAGATAAGGTTCCAATAATACTACCTTGTCTCAAATTGTATGTCCATTTGTGCCTTTGTGGGGTACTTAGTGTAGCTCAATGATGAAGCAGGATTGCCTATGCGGTCCATCTTTGCAGTTATCTTTTGGTCTTCTGTAATTTTAAAATTTAAGAAAAAGCAAAAATGTAGAATAGCCTCCAACACAGGTAACACCAATCTACCATGTACTCAAAGAACAATAGATATAGGACCTGTTTGGTAACATAGTTAGCTTATCAGCCAATTTTGGCTTATTTGACCATTAGTAGCTGTTTGACTTGGTTAAACAATCAATGAGTGTTTGGTTAATTAGTTTTTTTGTAACAGCATATTGCTCCAAAATGCTAAAATTCAAAAAGTTGTTCAACGCAGCTTTTTCGATAAGTTTTTTGAGAAAGTCATTTAGCATGTAATTAGCTATTAGCTAACAGCTAATTTACCAAACACTTTTCTACAATCAGTTAATGTATTAACGAGTCAAACCCACTAACCCAATCAGCTAACAGCTATTTACCAAACACCCCATAATCAAAATTCCAAGCAAAAGAAAATGATCTATCATTCTCTCTCCAAGATAAATATTGTGAGAAAGAAATGGTGTTCAACATCCTGGTGGTGGTGGGGGTGGCATATTTTAGAGATGTTTGTTCCAATTCTGAATAAAAAGCATCTCAATAGACACAACTCATTGTAAATGCATAATGAATGAGCTAATTCATTTACATATGTAATGAATAGTGTCAGCTCATTCAATTCACTGTGCATAGTAAACGTTTTTTTTTTATTTTTAAATACCTATCTCAGCTTTCATATAAGTTAAAGCTTCAATTACTTGAGAAAGGAATACCTACATTTTGCAGATGATCATGAATGACACATAACTAAGAACGGCGAGATATTGTTGTAGCTTAGATTTCTTGGGATTTAGATTTCACACACCAAACAATGTTTTGAATGATTCTTCATTGCATGCTAACAAAACAAGTTGATATGTCAACTATCCTTAGAGTTAAGATTCTGTAGACTGTAATACCAATTCAAAAAATCAACTAGACTCAATTTAGTTTCTCGTCTATAGACAATAATTGTGATTTATGTGTAAGAAGTTATTTCCTTTTCCATCTCTACATTTTCTCATGAACCAGTTTGATATAAGCCTATAAATATGGAGAGTAATTCATGTTGAGCATATAATATATAAACATAAATGTCCCGTTAGTTTAGATGGAGCATATGCTTCAATTTAGTATTAGAGTCAACCCCATGCCAAAGGTCATGGGTTCGTATCTCCGTGTCACCCGATCAAAAGAGACTATGGTCCACATGTTTCTTGGAGCCTGTCAGAAATAACCGACTCGCACACGTGAGGGGGCGTGTTTTGCATATAATATATAAACATAAATGTGCAATCCAACTATGAGCTTAGGCTTTTAGTTGAGATGGAGAACATGCTTCAATTATTCATAAATTGTTACTTCCTATGTGATAGTATGATTGCAGTAGTTGGTAGTAATAAATTTGTGTATTTGCTTAGATGGTAGATATTCTTTTTTTGTTTCTGAATTCTGCAGTTAATGCTTTTATTTGGTGATTGAATAGATCTTCGTGAGGATAAGCATTACCTAGCGGATCATCCTGGATTAGTTCCCGTGACCACTGCACAGGTCCAGCTTCATTTTATTCGTGAACAATTACGAGATCTTATTTTAACATGTAATAGGACAATGACAGTTTGTTCTTATTCAGGGAGAGGAGCTCCGCAAACAAATTGGTGCTGCCTACTATATTGAATGCAGCTCTAAAACTCAACAGGTTGGTTAAATAGCAACGCCTTTTGCAATCTCCTTTTTTTTTCTGGAAATATCAACGGATCAAACAAATCAGACACTAACTGTTAAAAATAAATGCATTTTGGCTGCCCAATTCTCTCTTTAGTTTCCTAGGAGCACACCTTGTGCAGACGTTTTTTTAGGGACAGCTCAGTAAAATTTCCTGCCCCATTTCCTCAACTCTCGTAGTAATGGTTGCTCGAAATTTTGTATTTTACAACTTTCTACACTGATGTTAAAAGTGAGCCCAACTTCAATGTAATGTACATTACAGAATGTGAAAGCGGTTTTTGATGCTGCAATCAAGGTTGTTATCAAGCCACCGCAGAAACAAAGTGAGAAGAAGAAGCCACGTCGAGGATGTCTTGTGTAAGAAACTTTGTTGTTGAACTCTTTTAAGTAATGCATTTCTACGTCTAATATGATTTGATTAATCATGTGCCTCACTGAATCCCCATATGTTTTGAGTTTCTGGGTGCGTTGCATTCTCATCTATGTTGATCTTTGGCAAACTTGAATTGCAGAAATGTTCTGTGTGGTCGAAAGCTCATCCATTGAGGCATTGTGTTTGCAGTGTAGAGGCCTTGGCATGATGATTCATCAACCCTGTCAATTTTCTACCAGTATTTAATTATTTATTTCAGCTTATTATATACATAGATAGATCATAGCTGAAGTCTGAAGATACAAAACCTATGAGGTTCGCCAAACTTGATTGCTAAAAGCTCATCTCATCTAATGTTTAATGTTTAAGCCTTTCTCTTCTGTGCTGAAAATTTCAGCCTGTCCCATCTTTTTTTTTTTTAGAGGATTGTTGATGCTATGCCAGTTCTGGTCACTGTTTTACTTCTGGGTAAAAGAATCAAAAGCAATACTGTGATTAGGGTAGGGTATTTTGGTCATTTGGATTACCATGTGAAAAAGATTAGTGAATTGATAAATCACTTTCAAATATATTGTTTCAATGGACTTATGGTAGTAAGTTAATGAATATGTAGGTAAGTTGATAGATCTATAATATTGACTTTAACTAAATGACCCCTAATGACCATTGGTTTGCAAAAGTAGAAATTTTTTAGTTTCAATTCTTCAAATGTAAGAATTTTGTTTTTTTACCATTTGGTTGATGAGAAAATGCATTCTTGTTGCTTCAATTGTCCAAATTTGCTAAAATTAATTCCAAAATCACCTCAAGAATGGAACCTGTTTGTATTCCTTTCTATGGAATTTAAATTCAATTCCATATTATATGTTTTCGATTTCGAAACCAAACAATTATAAATGTATGTACGAACTATAATGCACAAGGCAAAATGGCAAATTATACCATGGATTAAAAGATCCATCTATCTTGCAGTGTAAATCATGATCTAAAAATAACTTTCAAATTAACAGATTTTGTACTTCACTTCAAATAGTAATTACAAATACATAACATGGTAACTACAAATATAAACTGTTAATATGAACCAACATGTAGTTAACAATTTGTGTCTGTAATTATCATGTTATATGCTTGTAATTACTAATTACAATGTGATGTGTCTTCAATTTATTTACAAAAATTGTTAACTGTAGACATAATTTTGTTACCCTGGTCCATGATATAACAATTGTAGACATAATTTTGTTACCCTGGTCCATGATATAACAATTGAATGCACAATAGTTGGGCTCAAAGACTGAAACTTGAAATGGATTCAACAAACATTCATGCAAAGGTAAAGTAAGAAATGGTTGATTGAAGAACTGTGAGTGCAACAACGCAGTCCATGAGAAGAGAAGAGAAGAGCAGAGCATCATCCAAATTTCCTCGGAGTAGACATTCCCAAGTTTTCAGGGCATTGTACAATGAATAGAAAAGAAAGAGAAAAACAAAGTTCCAAGTAGTACTTACTGTCAACATTGTACTTGAATAAAAGTTTTATGAGGGAGGCTATGAATGAGAAAAGCCAGAGAGTTAGAGGTTTAAGCTACAATGGCAACAATACCAAACTAAACATGCCAACACCAAGAAGGCTTTTGTAACAAAATTCAGTGTTGCCCTGCTTATATAATATAATGGGCCCAAAAAAAATAAAATAAAGCAAAAGAACAAAAAAAAAAAAAGCCAAGGATCAACTTAAGATGATAATTACCAAGTGCATACATACAAGAGGGCTTCCACTTGACTATGTCTGAAACAACCTGATTTCAAGCATGCATCATATTTTTGGTGTGTTGTGATATATTCATTCCACTATGGCCACTAATCTCAACTGCTGGGCATCACATCACAGATTCAAAGCTTTCCAACAGTTAAATATCTACAGAGGGAAAACCGATCTGCACCCACCAGAAAAGATAGGCAACCAAAGTGCTGCAAATACCACTTTCATACTCCCCAGCTGATACACAAGTGGTCGGAATGGGAATGCACCAGATTTGCTCATTTACCTTACCCACCCACCACTGGAGATAAACTGCAGGATACAGCTTCCAGGAGCTAGCCAATGTCCATCCTTGAAGAATCAATAAAAACAAGCAGAGCTAGTTAAAAGGCCGCATGATTTTAAAAATAATAATAATAATAATCCCTAACAATACAAAACAAAACCCCTTAACCACCCCCAACCCCTCAAGTAAGAAACAACAATTTTAATAAATAATTTTTAAAATGCCTAAGAATTTTTTTAATAAGAATTTAATAATAATAAATTATTTAAAAAAAAAAAAAGAAAAAAAAAAAGAAATAAGCAAAACTCAAAATTTTGAGTTTCTTGAAAAATACATCCACTTGTTTCAGACACTGGTGATAGTCAACATTAGGGTTTGACTGAGATTTAAAAGCGGGTGAATGCCCCAAAACAAAGCACAACTACAAGCACTCAAAATGCCAGTAATTGTATCCAGGATCAATAATTTCTATTGCTCATTTGTTTTACAAGACAAATGAGTGACAAGCAACTAAAACATGTATAAGACAATGATCCCTACCGAGTACTGACCTAGATCTTGCAAACTAAAATGGAAACACAATAGAATGGGAAAGAAATATTACTTGCTGCAACTCCAGAAGTCAGCAAGATAGCAGCAGTTTTGCGTTCTATTGCCATGAAGACGGCTTGTACCTGAAGCTATCATTATCCCAGCCTCCATCAGGCTCCTTCCTCTTGATAATACTACCTCCAGGAATTTGGTATAACCTTGAACTTTCCTCTGCTAGTGCTTGTGAGCCAACAACAGAATGTTGCCTAGATGCCAATGGAACAGATTCCTCTCCCCCTTCAATATCTACAGCTCCAGGACCTGCATTAAGGTCCAAACCTTGCCTGGCCCATTTCCTATTGTCTGCACCACCGTTACTAGTACCATCTGGATGGCCAACCATATAAGGCCTAGGGAATTGTGACGAAACAGCACTAACATGCCCCAACAACTGTGAATTGACTAGTGGTGCAAAAGGCCTTCCACCAGATGCGGATTCAATATACGAGTTAGATCCAACAGAATATGTGGCTGATGGTAGAGGAAAAGTTGTGCCAAAGGGAAAAGTTGTACCAAAGGGAAACATAGATTGGAAAGGGACTGCAGGGGAGGATGACAACACCGAACCTCGATAAACATCAGGAGGGAAAGGAGTACCGGCAGGAGCATGACCCAAGATTCGTTGTGTACCAGGTGCAAGGATTGGAAATGATTGATCTCCACGGTCAGGCATAAGTGTCACAGTTGAGTAAGGATTCCCTTGAGGAACCCAAGAAGAAAAGCTCCCTAAGTCCTGGTTGTTCATTCTGAGGCTAGATGTAGCTGGCTGGGAATTGATGTTTCCCCGAATATTTTGTAGGAATAGAGATTGTTCTATACTGGCATCATCAACACCGGGACCATTGTTCAAATCAAAGTCCCTCCTAACCTCCCTAGAAGGTCCACCCTGTGATGGTTTGATCGGTGCAACTTGTCCATCAAATCTATGAACACTGCTTACTGAGCACTGACCCACATCATTAGGCTCATCAGCCTTGTTCAAATCAAGATCGAGTCCTCCAGAACTACGAACAGATGGAGAATCTGAGGCTTCCTTTTTGAGTCCATAATTGCTTGTATGGTTAGACATGGAACCTAGCACAGCAACAGAATCTCGAATCTCCTCAAAAACTCTTTCATCTGGTACATTCAGATCAAAATCTAAAAGAGGGCGATTGTGTTTACTGCTGGAAGCTTCAGAATGAGACACGGCTAGAGAACCCAGAGGCATATCAAGAACTTTTCTGGGTTCAGCAGGTCGAAATGCACTTGTGGCCGCAGAACCTTTCCATCCAATTTCACCTTTGAATCTCAATAACTCTTCTGGTGGAACAAAAGGGCCTTTGGCAGCAGCAGCCACAGTAATAGAGGCAGGAACACTACTGGGCATTGATGTAACAGGAAAAGGTAATGGATTCATTACATGAGCAGTAGATGAACACCCAGGGGTAGTGGTGCTAACCACCTCACCATATTTCCCATCATCTGAAACAAAACCTTCATTTAAATCAAATTTCATTTTGGATGATGTTTCTGGAGATAAAGCAGCAGACACACTAGAAGTCTCCACAATGGTGGGCACAGGATCACTTGTTTTGTCAAGAAAAGCACTGCAAAATTTAGATTCCCTTGAATCCATATGCTTCTCCAGTTCTAGGCTAGCAATTCCAGCTATCTCTGTTTGAGATAATGACCCACCAGAATATTGTAGCCGAATGTCCCGAGCTTCAACATTGCCCTCATTGTGTTCCTTCTTATCAGTAAAAGCTGAATCAGCATTACCTAAAGCTTTAGCATCTGGAACTGGAGTGCCACCACCTTGATCAGCTATTTGCCTTTCAGACTGATTAACATTATCATTCTTTGTGTCTTCAGCCCCACATACCTTATGTGCAATCAGGTCTCTACTAGAGGAAGCAGGTACCATCTCCTCCTTTTCAAGTTTCTCCATCACTCCACAATTCATAGTTGCCACACAAGGATTCACGCCTGCACAGGTAGTGCCACTACTTTTCCTGTCACCTTCAAATGATGAATTTGAAGACAAACCTTCACCCAACCTCTTTTGGTCATCCATGGATGTTGGTGCTTTACACAGATTGTCCTCTGTCATTGACGTATCATTATCACACAGTTTAGTATCATTAGCTTCTTCCTGTAGTGAACCACCACCACCAGGAATTTCCCTTCTCTCCTGAGATTTTTTGTTAAGTTCACCATCATTTCCCTTACTTGCTCCACTTGAAGGTGATGAAGACGATTTGTCTCTCTCAACTGACCTCTCATTCATCTCCAAACTAGACCCTGCAGCTACTTTTGAATCAATGCAGAGTGAGCTAATATGTTTAACACATTCCGCAGTTGTATTAGCTTCAGTAGACACATTGGGTTTTATATCTCCAGATGTCTCAGAAATAGCACTTCGATTCTGATGTAACTTTTCTGCTGTCCATGAACTACCAACTTCAACCTTTTTCTCATTATTGTCATCAAGATTATCTTTTTTCTGATTACATTCACTTGGAAAGCTATCAAAAAGTGGTGACTTAGATCTAGAATCATCAGACATACAAGCTTCATCAGCAGGAGAATTTCTTTGTGAAGCAGAAGGTGAAGTCATATCAGTTTTTGACATTTCTTCAGTAGCCACACTGGCAAGCAGGTTCATGCCAACAGCATCGCCAATTGACATTGATGCATTTGCTTCAGAATACTTTGCACAACTTTCAACCAACGCATTCATGGAGCTGAAAGAAGCTTCATGCAGTTTGCCAGACTTCAATTCAGCTCCAGATGTTGAGGATGTAATCTTTGAGACTTCCATTGGTTTCCCATCATCAACAGTCTTACTGCGCCCTTCATCAGGGACCGCTGCAGGTGATCCATCACCCTCATCAGAACCAGTCAATATATCTTTGAAATCATTACTATGCCAGGATTCTGAATTCACATCGGAAGCAGCATTAGATCGACATGCATCATTCTTTTCCTTTACACTTCGATCAAATTGATCATGTTTCTCTGAAAGTGCAGGAGAAGAAGCTTGGCTATTCATAATGTTTGGGTCCTCGTATGAACCTGCACTCACAGTCTGTGTAGGACTGCGACCCCTATTTGGTATCTTAACAATCAACTTGTGACTACTTCCTTCCGCAACTGGCACTTCAACAGCTTTTTCACCTAGTTGTGCAGACTGAGATAACTTTTCAGGGATAGAATTCTTGTGCAGTGAAGTACCTCTCACTGCAGCACTTTCTTTCTGGCCTCCAGATACTGATGCCCCTGGAAAGCCATTAACTGACTTGCGGCGAGAGCTGCTATTTGAGATCTTAGAGTTACTTGTTGACACTGCAGTATAACTCCTTGCATCTTCTTTTCCTGAGAGAGATTGACCATGATTATGAGACTGATTAGGACTGCTGCTCTTATCCTCCCTTATTAGAGGAACCTCAGACGCACCAGAAATTGAAAGTCTGGTCTGACTATCTTTTCCAGGTGCAGGTGATGAAGCAGATCTCAATGGTCCGGGAGATGATGATGCAGACTTCAGAATAGATTCCCCTTGCAAAGGCTTTATTGAAGCAGTTTTTGATGCAGAAAGCAGTGGAACTGAGCTCTTTGTAGTGGCATCATTGGACCCACTGGGATTTTTGTTCCCACTATGAGAAGCCTCAGGAAGGCGAGACTTAGAAGGCCATGCAACAGCTTGAGTAGACCCAGACTTAGAATCAATCATATTCATTTCAGCCTCAACACGTTTCTTCCAAGTGTCAACTAAACCCCGTGCTTTTTTTTGAATGTCCATATTTTTATGTGAGCGCAAATGATTAACAGACTTTCCAATGTTGCACATTTGCAGTGCTTGAAGATTCACAGGAAGCTTATAAAGTGCACGAAGCAAAACTAGAAGAAATTCCTCCACATATTTATCACCATCCTTTGGATTACCATCACCAACTCTTCCTTTATGAACATCTTGAAGCCACTCATCCAATACAAGCAAACCCCTTAGCTGCACAAATCGGTTAAGACAGTCAAACTTATCTGTGGCAGCTACCACACCAGCAAGTAAGGATCGACTTATCAAATCCATTTTTCTCTCCACTCTATCTGGTTGCATAAGTTGAACAAGTTTCTCAACTCCCTCAAAATCTACAAGCCCTCCTCTCTCTGTTATTTTTGAAATTTCAGATTTTAACACACTTTCTGTCTTGTACAGACCAGAATCACTATCTTCTAATTTTATAGAGCGTTCTCGTTTAACCTGGTCAGGACCCTGATCTCCCCTGTCCCTCCTCTTTCCCTTAACTTGTGAAGAAAATGATGTTACACTATTTTGCATATTATCTGACCCAGGCTTTGAATGTGATGTGGACATTGGAACACTGGTTGGTTTTGGAGAACGGCCACCAGGCTGTAACGATGCATGCATCTCCAGTCGAGTCTTTTGTAACAGTTGATCTACTTCTTCTTGTCGCTCCTGCAAGCACAGGTATAAACAAATAAAGAAGAGTAAAACAAAACAAGAAAGAGAAGTAGAGAACTAACAAAGCAGGTAAAACTAAAATCCATCACTCTCCATCTACCCCTCACTCCCATACATTCTCAACTATCAAAAAGCAGCAGAAATACAAGAATTTGTGCTTCTCTTCCTTTTCACTCATCCCTTCTGAGTCCTCCCAACCCATACCATCAACAGGTTGGATCCCTTTCTTCCCTTAGCATATCTTCTGCTCACAAATAAAAACGAGCTAAATACTTAAGTTGAGGAAAGCTGAGCTTTCAGGCAAAGATAACTAACATTAATATAATCTTGATCAGTTAGCCACCATAAACACTTGTTGTCAATGTCATAAACTCGCCGGCAAACAAATGAAGATATCCCTGTTGGAAGTTCAACAACTTTAGGAAGGAAGGCAACTTTACACGGATGGAGTAAGGATGCAGCAGGAATCTCATCCCTATGAAAAGAATAGAAAATTTCGTTTGGCGCAGCTTCAGGCAGTATGCCTTTGCCAAGCTTCAATTCAGCCGGTCGATAAAGCCAATTAACACTCAAATCCAAGATATTATCGTTTCTTGATGTCAACCGACGAATTATTCCAATGAAAGGTGGGGAATCATGTGGCGGCTTGAAAAGAGCACAATCACCAACACTAATTTTGCGGCCATCCTGTATGGGAGAAAGGTAACAAAATATAGAGAACAGCATCAAATCACCATCAGATATATACAACCAGTTTAGTCATATATTTAGATACAGAGTACATAGAAATTCTTTAAAAAGAAATTAATTGAATATCAATGGCATTTCTCCATATAGTATGCTCTTTACAAAAAGCATAGGATTTAATTGGCAAGACTTGCAAATTTAAATGAACTGAAGTCAGCAAATCGATTTTCCTATTCTTGTATATTTCCTCTAAAATCAATTCCAGAAAGGGCTTCTAAAGTGTAAAGTTATAATACATAGCATCAGAAATGCTAAATACATTATATCCAATAATTTAGCATATATATATGCACACACACACACAAAACATAAGCACGAAGAGTGTAAAGTTATAACACATGCTCAAACAAATCAGTAAGCAGAGCTAACACTACCAGCCAATCTCACCCATCTTCCCAAAAAGGGGGCATTTTAGTCATGGGACGTCAGGCAATATAAATTAGTAACTAGAAACTTATTAAAGAAGATTTTTTAGACAATAAATATGTAGTCATGACAAAACTCATGATGCATAATATAACTATTATGTAACTTCTATGCTTTTGCCAGCTTCCATAAAAATCGTCGACAAGAAAGTTATAGTCAGGTACAAATAGCCGACTCAAAGCATGTCCCACTATAAAGGAATTAACCAAAAACCATGTATGCTCAAAAATACATGAAGACATCATGCAGTTAATCCGGTTAAAAAGAGCTTAAGCAGTGGAAACAGACAACTTAAAACCCATGCTACAATATGAAGAAAAAAAAAAGGTTCGAAGCACAAAATTACTGATCACACCATACAATTAAAAAGAAAAAGCTTAAGAAACTGTAAGCTATGATGCTATGTATCTTGAAAAATCACTGAGAATCAAATCAGCTAAGGACGTTTACCACTTTCACTAACTCAAATGCAGCAAGCAGTTAAATAAAACCCAAGGCTAGAGTTACCAAAACAACATTGGTTGCCAGGGTGAAAAAAGAAACAAATGAACTTCAAATTCACCAATAAGTGAATCAACCAAGCAGTACTAAAATATAATTCAGCAAAAAAAAAAAAAACAATCCAACACTTGAGCTTTAAATACAGCAAGTACCATTCAATTGCCCGCAAAAACTGGAATATCTAAAAGGGCAGGAAAATATTTGAATAAAACTATCCCTGCAGGGCAGGGAAGGGCATGTTGAATCACCTAAATATTTCTACACCCAGAAGAAGAAAGGTTAGTTAGGAATTCAGGAAAACTAAAGAACCCACCAAGGTAGTACCTTGCAGAAAGAATCAGCAGTAATAGAAGTAAGACAGGAATCACCGGCGGCTACTGTCCTGGTTGTCGTCGCCGGCATGTGCTGACCGAACCTCCTCCGTTCACAAACCTCACCGCCCCGCAGCTCCCTCCCATGCATAATAAAAATTCCCTCGCATTTTCCCCAATTTTTTCTCCACTGCCTACTCTTACCCACTCACCCTGAACCATCAATTCCCCAATTTCTAAGCAAAAACCCTAGAAAGTCCCCCAATTCTTCCCCGCCTCCAAAAATCCCTAAAATCTCCAGAACTCAGACCTCGCGAAAACCCTATCGCCCACAATTTATCAGAAACCCTAGCCCCCACTCAACCCCAACTCCACGCCTCCAATTCACCGATCTGCACCAATGAAAACCCAGATCCAATCAATTAATTCAGACACACACACATCCACATACATATCAAGGCATACACTTTAAGCTACATACACACACAGGAAAAGACACGCAGCGAGCGAGAGAGAGAAAGAGAGCGAGAGAGGGAGAGAGCGAGACCGAACCTTCGAAATTGAGAACGAACTTTTTAGAGAGAGAACGGTGTCCCGAGAGAGAGAGAACGCGAGATTATACGTATATATATAAATATATATATATATATTGTATATATACACACACAAAACAAATATAAAGATTATTGTATATTTTAAGCGAAAAAGATGATGTCGTGAGGGCTCGCAGCCGGCAAAAGGAAAGAGATGTACGTGGTACTTCGATTAGAGAGAGAGAGAGAGAGAGAGAGCGAAGGGAGAAAGCGATTGCGGTCAGCGACGGGCAGATCGGGCAGGGTAGGACGGAGCTTTGATAACATCACCCCTCACAACATGAAAAGTAAGTAGGATGCGGTGAGATGTGGAGTGTGACTGGACTGTCTCAATTTACTTCCAAAATTTTTAATTAAAAATTATAAAAAACCAAAAAGCGCCACAACCCTCGTGTCAGTAAAAGTTTTTAGTTGACTGAATTTTGGGAAGTGGCGTGGGGGATTTGACTTTTTTATTTCATGCGATGTGACTTTTTTTTTTCTTTTTTTTATTTTATTTCATTATTATTTCCCTCCGTCCCAGTTTGCCGGTCCAATTCAATTAATGAAGTTCAATTGAAGTTATTTTTAATTTAATTTTTTATAATATTAAATTTAGTATTAACATATAAAATTTATATATTTAGAAACTACATCAAAATATTATAAACACGAAAAATTAAATTTAAGAATAATTAAAATTACTAAAGAAAATAAGTAATGAATAAAGAGTTCATTTGATCAATGAATATAAAATACGATAGATAAAAATGAACAGGGGAGTATTATTTTATTTGGGGTTTTTTGGATTCACTTTTTATGATCGAAACCCCTTGGCCCTTGGGGTTGAAAATGAAAGGTAATTGAATTGATAATTTAGAGTCCGTTTGGAAATCAGGAAAATGACTTCTGAAAATGAGTTATTTTTCGGAAAACAATTTAATTTCCAGTGTTTGGATGTATTACGAAAAACTGTCTTTATGTATTTGGTTCATTTTTTGAAAAATGGATAGAATTGTATAATTAAACATTCTGATTATTTTATTTAAAATATACAAAATTATAATAATATTAAAATAATATTATTTATTAAAAAATAGAATTTATATATATATATAAAACGTAGCAAAGGTTTTCGGCGATTTCCCCACCTCATTGGTCCATGGTCATGGGTGATATAGCTTGGTTTTGGTCGAGAACATGCGAAACGGTCATTTTGGCAAATCCGAAAAATGAACTGATTTTCCTTGGTCAAAGGAAAATGTTTTCCGTTGACCACATTTTCCGGACGTTGCCAAACACCGGAAACTCGGAAAACATTTTACGGGTTACCAAACACACCCTTAAGGAGTGTTTTGTATAAATTAACATATTTTTAGTATCTCACATTATGTAAAAGAAAATTTGAAATATGATATTTTAGAGTGGCGTAAATTACTACTTCAAAATCTGTAGTGAGCATTTAGTTTATGAGAGGGTGTTTAGTTCAGAGTTATCTAACATTACCTAGATAATGTAAGCATATTAATGTGAAGTGATATAATCATTACATTAATTTTAGATTACCGTCATGTTAAATTTTAGATAACATTTAGGGTGTATTTAGTTAAGTTATGTAACATTACATAGATAATATGAATATGGTACTATTATATAATCTTGTTTGGTTCAAATTATGTGATTATCTCTACCTCTTTTTTTTTTAAATCAATAATCAACTATATTAAACCATCAATAAACAGGAAATACCCGAAGGCGGGGACGAAACCCACACACCAAGGGCAGATGAAGAATCAGTCGTCCGTACAAGCACATGAGCTACATGATTCGCTGACCTTCCAACATGGCAAACAACAACGTTCCCACTGTCATTAACAAGAACCCTACAATGCTTAATAACGAGTCCAACATAAGAAAAGTCATGAGAAGCAGAATTAAAACTGGAACAAAAATTTAAACAATCCGACTCCAAGATAATGTTTGTCAATCCTTGATTCTTGAGCCATGTTAACGCCTCCTTTACCGCCATTGCTTCCGCGAAATACGGGTCCTCAAAGCAATGCAGCCGACCTTCATCATCTCTAATCACAGCACCAAACCCCACACCATCCTCAAACAAGGCAGCATCCACATTACATTTGATTTTACCGACCGGAGGGGGGCACCAAGAAGCAGTGGCAGCATGCATTCCATTAGAATTCTGATTGGGAGGGTTCAAATAAGCATGTTTCCATGCATCAGTAAGGGAGTGAATTGAATGCTTTAGTTCATCAGTGTGCCATTCCACAAAACTTCATTCCTAGCCTTCCATATTGTCCATAAGGTGGCAGCCATTCGTATCGCTGTATCTTGCCCAGAAGAACTTAGAAAACTGTCAACCATTGCAGCGAACGAGTTACCCTGGAAACCATCTGTTCCAAACCAGAGCTGCCCCGTCACGGGACATTCACAGAACAAATGAAAGATGGTCTCCGATTCGGCCAAACATAAACAACATCCACCCCCAGCCATCACTCCTCTAGTTCGCAAAACATCACGTACAGGCAATATATTTCGGATACATCTCCACAAAAAATTTTTCACCTTGGGTGGAACTTTAAGAGACCATAACTGCTTCCACTGCGAAAAATCTATCCCAGGCTCTTGAACAGCGAATTGCTGCACTTGAGAGTGATAACCTTGTTTGACCGAGTAGGCCCCCTTCCAGTACCACTCATCATTATAATCTGGGGAGATGGGAGTTTTAAGAATTCTAAGAACATCATCCTGATCAAATAAATCATGCAACAAGTCAATATCCCAATGGCCATCAGCGTCCAGTAAATTACTAACATGGGTTTCGCGTAATTCATCCCTACAATGGGTGTGAACATATGGATCAGCGGGATCTGCGAGCCACGGACTCCTCCATACAAGCGTGTTCCTCCCATTGCCAACCCTTCGGGCAACCCCTGCACGAAGAACTTCTTGACCAGCAAGAATACTACGCCAAATATAGCTAGGATTGTTCCCGAGAGTAGCATCAAGAAAATCATGGCCTGGAAAATACTTAGCTTTTAAGACTTTACTAACCAAGGAGTTTGGATGAATAAGCAAGCGCAAACCTTGTTTAGCTAATAAAGCTACATTAAACTGTCGTAGGCGTTTAAAGCCCAAACCCCCACAGCTCTTCAGGAGTGCCATACGAGACCAAGTAAGCCAGTGGATACCTTTTGTGTCACCTATGCCTTTGTTCCACCAAAACCGGTTAAGAATTTTCTCAATATTCTCACACACAGTGGTGGGAAGCAAGAAAATAGACATAGTAAAAATAGACATTGCTTGGCCGATACTCTTAATTAATACCTCCTTTCCTGCTCTGGTTAAAAACTTCTTTTGCCATGAACCAATGCGATCGCTCAATTTTTGCTCAATATACCAAAAAATCGCAGTTTTATTTTGGCCAATGAAAGAAGGGAGTCCAAGATAGCGGCCAAAATCATTTGTCTGTCTCACACCAAAAAACCCCGCTATATGATTGCACGTTGCCCTCACAGTATTAGCACTGAACATAATACTGGACTTACCATAATTCACCGATTGCCCAGACGCATTACAGTACAAGGATAAATTATTTTTAACCACTTGAGCCTCCTTATCAGTAGCCTTGAAAAAAAGCAAGCTATCATCAGCAAAGAAGAGATGCAAGATCGAAGGTGCGCCTCTAGCCACTTTTATTCCATGAATATTGCCCCGACCCTCTTCCTGCTGCAGTAGTAAAGACAAGCCCTCGGCACATACAATGAACAAATATGGAGACAAGGCCTTGTCTAATACCCCGGGTTGGCGTTACTGTGCCCACTGCATCACCATTAATCAAAATGCTATAAGAGACTGTTGTAACACACATAGGAATGATGTCAATCCAACCACGAGCAAAGCCCAAGGTAGCAAGCATACCGTCTAAAAAACTTCATTCCATACGATCATAAGCTTTCGCCATGTCTAGCTTTAGAGCCGCCCAACCAACATTCCCAGTACGTTTCTGACGCAAATAGTGGCCAACCTCCCCTGCTACAATAATATTATCAGTGATCAATCTATCAGGCACAAAAGCACTTTGAGAGGGCGAAATAATAAAATCCAAAGCATCCTTAAACCGATTTGCAATAACCTTTGCCAACACTTTGTAAGCAACATTACAGAGGGCTATCGATCTAAGGTCTGTAACCTTCTCCGGGGACTTTTTCTTAGGAATTAATACTACATTGGTATTATTCAGACCCATTGGTAGTTGACACGTAGCGAAACAATCAATCACAAAACGTGTAAGATTAGTCCCTACTACCGGCCAGAAAGATTGAAAGAAAGAAGGAGACATACCGTCCGGGCCCGGGGCCTTATCAGGAGCCATAGAAAATAGAGCACATTTAACCTCGTCTGGCTTAACCTGACGAAGAAGACGACAATTCAGCTCTTGATCAATTCTAGCTGGGAAACGCTGCAAAATATCCAAATTGCAACTGGAAGTCTTAAAAATATTTGAATAATAATCCAGTACCTCTTCATGCATAGCATTGCCATCTACCCATACGCCATCATTGTTTTTCAGCCGTAGCAACAAATTAGTTCTTCTCCTTAAGTATTCTTACGTTATTATATTTTTAATATTTTAATGATGTCATTACGAACTACTTATTATATATTTCTTCTGTCTCATTTTACCAATCATATTTACTATTTACTTGTCAAATCAACTTTTTATTTTTTTTTTACTTTACTTTTGAAAGCAAAGAAACCAAGTAGACTAATGTAAAAAAGCAGAAATAGAGTCTGGAGGGACTGAGTCCCTGTACAAAGTGGTAGCTTGTGCAAAAGCTGCAGAAGCAAGAGTATGAGCAATAACATTTGCTGATCTAGGTATTAAACGAATAAGACATTGACTAAACGAAGACATAGAAACCTTGCAAGCATCAATAGCTAAGCCAACATACTAGAAAAAAGTAGGTTGCGTCCTAGACAAATCACTCCGGAGTTGTGAACAATCTGTGAGTAACTCAACAACTAAGACTCCTTTATGTTTGAGCCAAGACAATACCTCCTTGCAAGTCATGAATTCCGCTATGAGTGGAGAGAAACAATGGGGAAGGTGACCTGCACAAGCTGCGAGAAAACCACCATCTGGCGCCAACAAAACCGCAACAAACGAAACCTTCATGGTGTCCGGGTAATATCCTGCATCGAAATAGCATTTTGGCAGCTACATTGACGACTGGTTGGTGCAGCGTGAGCAGTGAACGGGGCACTAGGCAGAACAACAACCGATTTGGGCGAGTGGCGGTGGTAGACCTCCCTCCAAGCATGCAAAGATGATGCCGCCAGCGCCAGTACTCTCTTGGGAATAGGCAGCCAACCCTCCCACACTGCATAATTCCTTGGACGTCATACGTAGTACAACACTGCCACAACCAAGCCAGTACTCTCCTCAGGCAAGGCATTCATCATATTTGAAAACCAAGTCGCCAACTATGCTAAATATAGGCCCTGTTTGGAAAATAATTAACCTATCAACCAATTTTGGCCTATTTGACCACTATTAGTTGTTTGATTTGGTTAAAAAAATTAATATAAATGTTTGGTTAATAAGCTTTTTGTAACTCCAAAATACTAAATTTCAAAAGGCTACTCAATGCAACTTTTTCAATTAGCCTTTTTGAGAAAATAAATTATACAAAACAGCTATCAGCTAACAGCTAATTTACCAAACAATTTTCTACAATCAACTAATATTATCAATTAATTATACCTTCTAAACCAATCAGCTAACAGCATAAACTAATAGCCATTTACCAAACAGGCCATAGATAATGAAGATTCATGCCAAACTAATTGTGAAGTCACACAGAATAAGAGCATGCATAGTATCCTCATGAGCAAGATCACACATTGGACATAAAGGGTCCACATCTACCCTTCTTTACTTATTTTTTATTTTTATTTTCACTTATTTGCTTTAATATTTTAAATATTTTTTAAATTTAAGTGATTAATATTACTTTTAATGTAGTTTTTAAATATATACATTTTATATTCTAATGCTAATCTTAGTATTATGAAAAAATTGAATTAAAAATAACTACAGTCAAGTCTCATTAAACGAATCAAAGTATAAAATGGGACAGAGAAAATAATAATAATAATAAATTTTGTATTTTGGGCATTTAAGTAAATTATGCATAATGTCTTAAAATATAACTTTAACTAAATATATTAATGTTACATTCCCATAATCCTAAATTCTCAACTAAGAACACAAGGTAATTTAAAAGATAATCTCATGTTTCATGAATTAAACTCTCCTTAAGTTATAGGAATACCTTCTAAAAGGTGATGTAAGATTACGAGAATGTAACATTACATTGTGTGTTTAGTTGAGATTGTGAAAAGAGATTATACTTGCTGGATCCCTTGACTATTGTGATTTCTTTGTAAAAATCTCATGATTAATTTTTTGCTCAATTTAGTCCCTTAATTACAAAAACGCTACATAAAGTAATCCTCTATTAGATTTTACGTTAAATCTCCATTTGACATAAGAGTATTTTTGTCCTTTGAGTCCGTTGGCGCCTATGTATACCTTCCAGAGCTAAAAAGGATAAGCAAATCTCTAATTTTCCCAAAATGAGTTGTCATATTGTACTAGATCTATAGGGGTGCACAATCCAGTGGCATAAAATACATAGAATAATCCCCAAAAAATTTAAGAAAACAAAGCCAAAATTTAATGACAACCCTCCTCACATAAGAACATAGGGACTAATCTAAGTCATAAAAATTAAGAGATCAATG
This sequence comes from Ipomoea triloba, assembly GCF_003576645.1. Lineage (NCBI taxonomy): Eukaryota > Viridiplantae > Streptophyta > Magnoliopsida > Solanales > Convolvulaceae > Ipomoea > Ipomoea triloba. The sequence goes on along the minus strand of NC_044917.1, from coordinate 9,025,894 downwards.
GCACATATTAAAAATATTGGCAAAATCAAATCTGTCCCATTTTATGTGTTAGGTTTAGCTAACGAGGCTTTGTTAGAAACATGTGTAATTTAGATTTTGATGATACCAAACAAGTTATGAAATTTAGGTTCCCATTATTTTTATTTTTCTAGACTCATGAATTTTTTGTATGTAATTCCGAAAGGTAAACTTTATGAAGAAACATTACTTACCGAAAAGTAAAAATACTGGCAAGTAAACTCAATTTGAAAAGTAAACCTTAGGATAATTAAGTTTCGAAAAGTAGTGAGCAATAATCTTCAAATAGTCACAATCTGGAAGGTTGAAGACCGAAGAGCTCAAGATTTGAAGACGGGAAAGCTGAAGATCGAAGAGTAGAAGACTTGAAGATCAAATAGTTGAAGACCGGAAGGTTAATGGTCAAAAAGTGGAAAGACCAAACTTTGACCGGAAAGTTGATTGGGATAGGAAAGTAAAAGTAGTAGGATTGATTATTCTAAAGTCAAATCCAAAAAAGTTGCGAAAAGGTTTATGCGTAAAGTGAATCTCAGGAAAGTGAATGCTTACTTTACGGGTGACTATTGGAATGCTCTTGACATAATAGTACACTACCTCAACCGAACAGTTATAAAAAAGAATGTTGTCAAGGTTTCTCAAATCATAGGTACACATTCTAAGGAAGATTTCTATTAAAAAAAAAAAAACCAAGTCAAAAAGCTCAACACAATATATAAGTCAAGCTTTTAGGAGCAAAAGGAAATGTAACGGTTAGAAATTTGATAAAAATAACAAACTATTACAAAATCCACTAGTCACATTAGATAAAAACTATTTGAAATTTGTTTCCATCAAACGAATAAATTCAAATGTATCTATAAATACCTCAATTCGAAGCTGAGTGAGGTGTTGGTTAATTTGACAAAAGTTTACAAGATGTCGCGAATTAAGTTTAAGCAATTAAGAGCTAATTACCAATGAGAGAGATAAATCTACAATTCAATATCCAGAATTGAAGACTTTGGCAACGAAAGAAGAACTCAAGTCAAGTCAACATTGTTGGAGAAGGGAACAATCTTGTGTTCAACCAACATTACCTCTACTTCGGAAAATAGATAGAGGAGGAGTAACAATGGGTATCTTGCGAAAAACCTTAGACTTATAGTTGACTTTGTGATAAAAATATATGTGCTCATTCGTTGTACTAAGAGAGTAGGAGCCTCTCCAAGAGTAAGATTTTTTGCTCCATTTTTGTAGGCCACATAAGATGGTTAGGAGGAGAGAAAAAAATAGGAAAAATAAAAGAAAAAGATTGTTAGAAAAAAAATTGAACTATTAATGCACTTGGTGTGTCACACTTGAACTATTAAAAGTGATTTTTTAAAATTTCAAGCTCAATATATGACACGCTTGATGAGTCGCAGCTGGAAGGTCAGTGATCCGCTCGTCGACTTTAGATGTCATTGATCAAATTAATCAGTACATGTGCAACATGAATATTGCAAAAGGACGAACATATTTAAGTTGTAACTCTTTGTGTAAGGCAGAACCAGATGGTGAAAATATATTAGAAGTACACACTCCTAAATTCTTAAATAATTTGAGATTGTATGATTTTCTTAATCATTCATTGACATTAATTAAAGATTGGTGCACCTGTTACGTTATTGCGGAAGATAGACCATTCTCTTGGTATTTATAACGGTACGCGACTCATCATCAAAAGATTGACAGATCACATTGTTGAAGCAAGAATAGTTAATGGGACACATGAAGGAACCAAAGTTCTTATCCCTCGAATGTCTCTCACTCTTTCTGATACGAGATTGCCCTTCAAGTTCCAGCATAAATAATTCCCATTGATGCTTGCATATGCCATGACTATCAACAAAAGCTAGGGCCGAACACTAACTCACGTTGGGTTATTGCTGAAAGAACCAGTTTTTAATCACGGTCAATTGTACATGGCTTTCTCCCGAGTCACACATCCTGATAGCCTGAAAGTGTTAATTAGTTCTAGACGATGATGGACAAAATTGTGTTGCTACTACCGATGTTGTCTACAAAGAAGTTTTCAATAATGTGTAAATACAATCGGTGATATTATGTCTTTTTTTTTTCAAAATGGAAAAATTGCTATATATCTACACAAAAATATATCTTCCATACATATGAGTTAGAATATCAATTGATTCCTATAACTGAGTTACTAGAGAACGAGCATATTTACCCAATTTATAAAAATCATAAACAATGATATATAAAATCTCTAAAATTCCAGTACCGCATGCATACATCTACACATAAGCTATTAATTAAGCAATTATTTGCTGGAATTCAAACAAGGATAACATCAAAAAACATAATCGATCCAAAACATATCGTCAATTGTACTATATAATATTTGATGTTATAATTTATATAATTATATATCGATCCAAATATTATTAATATATTATAACAAATCCATTCCGTGCATCGCACGGGTGAAAATACTAGTATCTATAAAGAAACTAACTCTTGTACAAATTATATGGTAACTCATTATAATCATCTATACTCTATAGAATACACTACTTTGGCAATCCTTCACAGGCATTTTTGGCAACGACGCACTTTTATTCTCAGAAACAATGCTCCTAGGAATGAGTATTCAACAACCCCCTTAGTTCTCAAAAATAGATCAATTTTCTTATTTCCTATTTCACCCCAACAAAACCTAAAAGTTGTTTAGATTTTTTTTTTCCCCGTATCACAACACTCTCAATTAGCAATACGCATCTCTTTTAGGTTCAAGCTCCTCAACAGGTATTTTTCTAAATTGGAATAAGGTCTAAATTAGTCACTGAACGTAACATGAAAGTGCAATTTGGCCACTGAACGAAAAAAAAGTGCAATTAGGCCACTGAACACTTCAAATACATGCAATTTCACCTGATAGCAGGTTACCTTCCATTTCATCAGGTTGCCTGCTTAATTGGATGGTGAGTTGGCATTTTAAAATAATTTAATAATAATAAATTATATATATATATATATAAATAAATAATAAAAAAATTAAAAAATTAAAACAAAAAAACACACAAACCCACGGCCCTACAGATGAAGTATTCCATTTTGTTGATGGAAAACTGCGTCGACTGCAGGCCAGCCGAGAGTTGAGATAAGCTAGTTTGATGGGAAAAATGAAAATATAATGAACCCTCAATTTGACTTCAATTGATTAGTGTATGTTAATTGTGATTGTTGGCTCAAATTCAATTAGTAATAGCCTTGGCGCCCACGAATTGGAATAGGATTCTAGTGTATTTGAGTTTTTTTTTTTTTTTTGAATTTTTAATTTTTATTTTTAAGTTTATTATTAAAAATTATTTTAAAATGCCAACTCACTATCCAAGTAAGCAGACAACCTGATAAAATGGGAGGTAACCTGCTATCAGGTGAAATTGCATGTATTTGAAGTGTTCAGTGGCCTAATTGCACTTTTTTTTCGTTCAGTGGCCAAATTGCACTTTCATGTTACGTTTAGTGGCTAATTTGGACCTTATTCTTTCTAAATTTAAGAATAATAATAATATTATTATTAATATATATTTTGTATATGGGTATTTATGTCTTTTAAACACATATTCTATTTCAAATCCTTAAACCAACCAAACATTAGAATAACATTTCTAAAGTTTATTCCTTTAAGTGAACCAAACAACAGAATACAAATCTTATTTTATTTATTACCTAATTATTTTATTCTCCATGAAATAGTACATATTTCATTAAAATTCATTTCGTGAAGCAAACTATTATAACTTTGCTATAGGGTGGCAGAGGGTTTGGTCACTTGTTCCCTTCCAAAACCTAAGAAATGGCACCCAAGAGCAGTGTAGGCCTAGGGATTGGGATGGAAAAGTTATAACTTGTTATTATATATCTTAATGATCAAAAGGCAGTGCCATTACTTATATAATTTATGTATGTATAGTAATAGATGTTAAAGCTAATCAAGAACTAACGCGGCATATATGTTAAACCAAGCAACCCACTTCGGATGTTCCCAACAAAAGATAAGAATTGGGATTACCTTTTTGGTGGCTTGTGGTACAAAGTTCTTTGAATTAATAAGTCATGGCCATAGTGAAGTCCATCCCCACCATCATGCTTATGTTTAAACCAATATAATGTGGCTGTTTCACCAGGCCATTAGTAGGCCTTTAATTGCAAACCCACCCCCATGTAAAGTTGTTTGCCAGTCTAATCTTCACTTTGAAACCTCCAACCCACCAACCTTCTGCATTTTGGAACAGCCCCCCTCCCCCAATTCCCCAAAGTTGTATTGCATCAGCAATTTGTTGGGAATTCATAAACAATTTGCTATAGTGTGAGTATTATATCAAAAATCTGATTGAAAATTGACTATCTTTTGGTAGTATATATCGAATGTCATACTCAAATTGATGCATGATATTTACACGCCCATCAATTTGAGTATGTTATTCCTGACTACTATTTAGCTATCTTTCAAATAGACTAATTAATAGAGACAATAGATCAAAGTTGAAGGTAAATGGTCACTTTTTCATAAATCCCATTTAATTTATATATACACAAAAGCTGAAGCAAATAGCTAAATTACGTGCATAGCATAGTTACCGGGCCAACTTCTCGAGAAGCTATAGTCCGAGTCTTGAATTTTGGATACTTTTTCCAAGGGCCTATGTTGTCTCCTACTTGTCCTTGTCCTTCAAAGACAGTTCCCACTCATGTAGATTATCCAATAGCCTCTGCATAATTTGTATATGTTTGTTGTTCAAGTGAATTTCACACTCAAAGTGGCCTAACAAAAAACTGAAAACTAAACACACACAATACTTAACCTAATTCTAATGTTAAATTTCAAGCAGAATGCTAAACACATAAAAACAAAAATGTCTGATCTACTGGCTACTGGGGCACAAAAAGAAAAACCTTGTGAAGATTATTTGCAGTGCTGACATGCAGTGAAGTTGTGCAGATCAGAATGGTGTACAGTTAATGCAATAATGCACATTATTGTGTTCTGCTATGCTATATACCACCATACATCAAATACTAGTTTTAGAAAATTATATACATTGAATAGAAAGCATTACAATATCTCCAAATCTGAGTTTTATTTTATTTCTTGAACTAAGGTATTTTAAAATTTTGTTTACCAAAATATATATATAGGTACTTTTAAACTTGTAGCAAGTTTAGAACGAAAGATGGACTTGCAAATCATTTAGCAAATAGCAAAGCCATTGTAGTTCACATACTGTTACAGTCAATGCTCTATACTCAGCATCAGATGAAGCCAATGCTCTATAAAAGGCATTATATTAATTGTTAAATGTTAAAATATGCCACCCTTTAATCACTGCTACTGATAAAAAGGTTATAATGGTTACCATTCTTGCCACAAAGAGATCAGAATAGGTTTCTAAGTAATCCACTCCCAACTATTGAATGTATCATTTAGCTACTAACCTGATCTTATACCTTTCTATTGATCAGTCTTTATAAATGTGTATACAGCAAATTTAATAACCAAAGTCAATGATTCATTATTATTTGCTTCTATGTTGATGATATACTTATCATTAAAATTGATTTAGACAATGAGAAAGTCACTAAGGGCATTTTCAATAGTGAGGTTTTTGGATCGATTTTTTAGGTGCTAACTAGGAGAGAGATGAGGGGTAAATTAATGCATCCTGATGGGCGCATTGGTTGCAGTGCACGCTAACACATGAAAGACATACTTACACATGCTGGGACCCATAAAAACCAGTTGCTTGCAGGAGGGGGTTTTTTTTTTTTTTTTTCCACTGTCTCTCTCCTCTACATCAGCCATATCGAGTCATAAACACGGTTGGGCTGGTTTTTTGGGTGGAATACAAAAATAGGTCGCTTTTGAAAAGCTAACAAAGATGGGCAAAGTACTTTCATGGAATGCATGTTTGCTTAAAAATAAATGCATTCTGTGAATGCATGTTAGCTTTTCTAAAAAAAAATAGTTAAAAGGTAGAAAATGAGTGTATGATACGTGTATGTGTATAGTATTGTAGTTTAAATGAAATTAGGGTTATTGGTCTTGGACCCACTATTTAAATATTTTTTTATCATTAGGGTTATTGGTCTTGGACCCACTATTTAAGTATTTTTTATCCTTATATTTCAAAAAATAAATACGTAACTACGTATTTATTATTTTGTGTTTATATATGGTATTATTTTCGTATTCTCCAAGTATAATGTACAGTATTTTAATTTGAAACAAATATTATAAAAGATAACAATGCATTCTGAAGATGCATGTTCAAAAAGGACAACATGCATCCTACAGTGTAGTATTGCCCATATTTGTATCCCAATAATTTCCGTCCTCTTTTTGTATCCCACCTAAAAACCAGGCCCTACTGGCGAAACCACCCCAGCCATATCTCCTTAAAAAATTCAAAATCCACTGATGTGAATGCCCTAAAGAATTAGTTTTGAAATTGACAAAAAATAATATTGATTCTTTAATTCGCAAATATAAAGTAAAATTGTGACACATGTTATTTCGTTAATACAACATTATTAAATAAATAAATATTCAGTAACTTTTTTCCAATGCAAATTGAGAATTGGACTCCGGCCTATTAAATTATATTATTATTGACCCAGGTAGACTTTTGCAAACCCAGACCAAACTGGCTTTCACACAATTCAGTTTATTTTTCAATCTTCTTGGGCACTACTCAATAAACCAATTGGGAACTTAGAACCCTATTCTCATCTGTCAAGCCCAACTCAATATGTGGGCAGCCCCCAGTCATATATGTTGAATTTTGCAATTCTTTTTCAACCAACCAATAAATTTCAAAATAATTGGAACAACTTAATCTTAAGAGCATTTCCAACAGTAATTTTTTGAGAATTTTTATGCTACGTTGGAAGAAAGAAATTATGAGAGCGTGAGGTGACGAAAGATTAAAAAATAAAAATAAAAATCAGATTCTTTTACAAGAACTTAGGGTGTGTTTGGTTGGTAGGTTTAGGCATAAGGAATGGGTATGAAAGTGATTGCTTGTGTTTGGTTGATAGGTTTTGTGAATGCTACTATGGGTTTGGAATACCCCATTAATGATAAAACCCATACCCTTATTATATAAGGGTTTCATCTCCCTTCCTCCTTTCTTCCTCAACTATTAATAATCATTCCCATTCCATCCAACTACCAAACATGCTAAATACTTTCACCAAAACCCATTACCATTACCAATTATTTGATACCCATTCCGATTCCGATTCCCATGTGTGAACCAAACACACCCTTAGGGTGTAAGGGTGTGTTTGGTTCACACATGGGAATCGGAATCGGAATGGGTATCAAATAATTGGTAATGGTAATGGGTTTTGGTGAAAGTATTTAGCATGTTTGGTAGTTGGATGGAATGGGAATGATTATTAATAGTTGAGGAAGAAAGGAGGAAGGGAGATGAAACCCTTATATAATAAGGGTATGGGTTTTATCATTAATGGGGTATTCCAAACCCATAGTAGCATTCACAAAACCTATCAACCAAACACAAGCAATCACTTTCATACCCATTCCTTATGCCTAAACCTACCAACCAAACACACCCTTAGTTTTTGTGTTTAAAAAAATGATTATAGCCCATGCATCCAGGTAGGAGGCATATACATTGCCCAACGGGTGTTTGCATTTCACACGCGTATTGGAAATTTTAGAGTGATCGCCCCAATTGGTGTGAGCGGCCACTCTCATTTTTTAAAGTTTGCAACAATTTAACTTGACAAAAGAACTCCACCAAAAAATTGTAAAAAGTTCAACCATTGAAGTTGATCTAAAGTCCGGTGATAAAAATTAAAAATTTTAAAGTCATCATTTTTTAATACAATTTTGAATTTTGTACATTCTAAATATTGACGAATTGACATAAAATTGGCAAGTGGGTAGTCTTTTTTTTTTTGAAGAAGTGGGTAGTCATTTTGATTGCATTATATAAGTGAATGCAAAATCGCATTTCAAATATACCCACTAAATTGACCCCCCCCCCCCNTTTGAAAGGGTATTAGAAAAAAGTTTGTCGCACCCAAAAAAAATTAATAATAATAAAAAATAAGTCTACACTAGTGTAAATATATTTTTATGTTTTAGAGGAGGTGAAATATATTGTTAATTATTTTTTTGCACGCAGAAAATAATACTTTTTATCTTTCATTTTTCTATTAGTACATAGATCAATTATGCACTTACCATTTCCATTAAAGACAATCACTAAAGTGAGTTTTCTTCTTTTTACCTCTGATAGTACATTCAAACGCGTTTTCTTTAACAAGGTTGATAATAATAATTAATAAAGTATACAACTCTTTTGACTGGTGTGGTCTCCCTAAGATAAGCAAAAGGAAAATTAAACCAGGACGCTCCTTTGAATTGGACTAACATTAAAGTTTTAGAAAAATGATGCTTTTAGTCACTTAACTTGTGACTATGGTATAGATATAATTTCTCAATTATATTTGCGGTGTAAATTTAGTCCTTATAAGTTGACAAATTTGGTTTACATAATTTGCGGTGTAAATTTAGTTCTTAAGCATTACAAAGGTGCACATTAAGTACACAAAACATGCACCTTAAGCACACAAACAAAGCCTCTTAAAAACACAAACCACGAGCACCTAAAGCTTTAGGCCGACACACCTTAAGTACACAAACCACGCACCTAAGGTTTAAATTGGCGTACATTAAGTTTCAATAATTCACGTTCCTTAAGAAGGAAAACAAAGCACCTTAAGTTTCAACATTGACGCACCTTAAGCATACAAACCACACACTTTAAGAAGGAAAATTGTACACCTAAAGCAACCGCACAACCGCACCTGAAAAGGTCAACCGCATGGGAACTCATATATATATATATATATATATATATACATTCATTTACCTTCTTTTAGATCATAAAAGCAGGAAATTACTATTTGCATAAAAATGTGCACTTATTATTAACTTATTTTTTTAAAGTATCATTATCAATCTTTTACCTAGTACATTAATTGACTACCAATATTAACGAATTGATAAATTATCTTACAAATTAATCAAATAAAATCTTTAATTATTATAAAATTATTTGATGCAAAATTATGTGAAAGTGACATTATTATTTTCAGGTTAAGCTTCCTTTTCTCTGTGTTTGTCATTTTTTGGTAATAATGTGACAATGACACCATTATTGTATATTGAAACATGATTAGTTGGCATTATGGTTTCTTCATTTTGTTTACTTTATGAGCTTATGGGAATCAAGAATGATCTTGACATATCAATAAAGGTGCACCAAAACTTTCAAAAAGGTATCATCATACAAAGGACAAACTATAATTAGCTCCATTCTCCCCTACCTACGTTAATAATTTCCTTTGGACATTCATAAAGTTGCAAACCATCAACCAATAACAAAAAATGAATTACTAATATCACATAAAATAGGACTATTATAAAAATATATATATTTATTTTTAATTAATACTCCGTATTTTGTAAGAAGTGTTTTATTTGACGTGATTTATGATATATATATATATATATATATATATATATATATATATATATATATATATATTTATTGATATTCACTATGGAGTATTATTTTTATATTCATCGACTATTATGAATTAACCAGTTGCATTAGTTAACGAGTCGATATTAAATTGTGTGCACAAATTTTAATATAAGAAATATTACATTACTTGAAATGCATTATTTATATGAGACATTTTCTTGTTAAAATTACTACGTGCTTTCTAACATTCACTGGTTGATGTTTTTGTGTTATATTAGATTTTTTTAATTTTATTATAACGTGAACTTTTCATTAACTTATGATAAGATCGATCAATTTATAAGTAACTAATGAAAGTAAAAATCTTTCTTTTTTGACTTTTTATAATTAATGCCATGTCAACAAAATAAAATAAGCTTACTTTTAATTTTTCTTTTCTTTTTTGAATAACAACAATGAAGGTTGTCTTGTGATATCTTTCAAGGATAAGGTTTTGTTTCCTTTTATTTTTAATTTAATTTTTACGAATATAATTGGCTAGAAGTGGAAGATAGGTTATCTTGATTTTGACAATTCATTATGCTAACATGCAAGCCAATTAATTTCTACTCAACAATTTCATTTCATTCATTGTTATTATTTATTTTGGCACATACAAAAAACAACAATATAAAATCTAACCAAACAAATAAAAAAAATTGAATAGTCGAATATAATACAACTTAAATTTTGAGTGTTGAATCAACTTGGTTGACATGAATTACCATATACTCTCATCCTTTAAGAGAAGTCGAGAGTTCAAAACCCCTTTCGTAACCAAAAAAAAAAAAAAGGTGTCAAGCTAAGCAACATCTAAGTAAAGTTGATGTTTGACAATTTTCAATCTTTAATTTGTGTTCACATTCATTCATAGTTACCTCCAAGCTTGAACACACTCCCTTCCATATGGGAGTGCAATCGGGTGACACTAGATTATAAGGTATTGGAAGAGAGTGTTTTTTTTTAAATGTCCATACAAAAAAAATTTACGATGTAAATTTTAATAGGATTTTATTTTTATTTTTTATATATTAAATACACCGTTGGAATTGTAGAGCTGACGAGTCATGCAAAAGCGACGTCGGTTGATATGAAGTGGAGGAGCGGACCTCTGTTTGTAGGTTTTTTTTTTTTTTTTTTTTTTTTTTTTTTAAATATACCTCTGTTTGTAGTTTAATCTTTTTGTCCTAAATTATGTTGACAACTTTAGTAAGCGTTATGAAATTTGGGCACTAATTTGATTTGGATTGTGTAATTATTGAAAATGATTACAATAGAGTGTGTAGAATTTAGAAATGACTACCACCTCAAACTAATAAAATTTTTATAAAGAATTATTTTTATTTTTGGTCTACAATTATTAAATTATTATTGTATTTTTTAAAGTAAAATTATTATTGTATTTTTTTGAGTAAAATTATTATTGTATTTGATTCTTAATTTTATTTTATTTTATTTTATTTATTTTTTTTACATTTGATGCACAGCAATCTCTCTCATTCTCTTTCTTTGCTACAATTAGTTCTTTGGACCAAGTCTTCTATAGAAAAAAAAAAGTCATAATGCACTACATTAAAAAATGAAATCCTAAACCAAACCAAAAAATTAAACAATAACCTCTGAAGGAGAACCTTAACATGCCGTTTGGTTGGAGGGAATTTAAATTTCATTCATACGTAATTCCCATCTAATTTCAAAGGCAACTAAATTCCTTAGTTTGCTTGGAGAGAATTGCAACTCCACGAAATTGCAATTCCCTTATTTTCATTAAATTAGAATTTCATGCCTCCCTCCGCAGGATTTTAATTCCGTGGATTTTAAGAAGAAGAAGAAAAAAAGAGAATCTTAAGACAAAACCTCTCTTTTTTTAACCTAAGATTAATGATTGAGAGTTCCTTCTAGATGATAACATGTATTAATCTTCTACTACTGTCAACAGAGAACTGTGTTCCTGAGTAATAATCATTCTAGGCCAACCTTAACCAAGTATGTTTTTCTCAAAACTCTCAAGTATTTAAATTTGATGTGTGTATAACTATTTGCCTACATTTTGAAGAACAAAATTTTAAATTTAATATGTTATATTTTTGTGGTGTTTGAATATGCAAATGGGTCCAAGAGATACTTGTCATATAAGATGATTAATAACAACAATATAATAACAACAATTGGCATTTTGGACTTTAATTTATACTACTTATTCCCTTTTAATTCTCATGTATACCAAACATTGGAATTGAAATTCCTAGTAATTTTATTCCTACAAACCAAACACTGGAATTTAAACTCCTACTTTATTCCTACATTGTTCTTTTCCCATGAAATTACAATTTGTTTCCCACACAATTCCTTCCCTCCAACCAAACGCCCAGTAAGTGTATTATTACATTTTCAAATTGGCCAACATGCATGATATAATGTTGCAAAATGCATCGTATAATATTGTAAAGTACACATTTAAAGTTAAAAAAATTATCAAAATGTCCCCACATTTTTTTTTCTTTCCTTACTCAAGAATTGTTAGATCTGACAAGATAAACGGTTGTGATGAATTTTTAATTTTTTTCTCAAGAGAACAAAGTTCTCATATGATCATCCCTTCTCTCGATCTATATATAGACACATTATTTATCCAATGACAAAAGTTTAAAATTTTTTTAAAAGATATCGATCTAAGATAATCTAATATATATGCATGAAAATAATAATCAGTTAGAATGTGCCCAGCTAGGTAAGAGATGTAGGTGATGTGAAAGTAATGTTATATATTACTCTACTGAAAAGTACTACATAACATGATTTAGGCTGTGTTTGGGAGCTCGAAAATGATTTCCAAAAATTATTTGTTAGGCTTTTTGTGTTTGACTACACATGAAAAACGCAGTAAGTCACCCCAAAATGACGTAAAATGACTTCCACCCAATTTGGGCGGAAGTCATTTTCTGCCATTTCATTTCAAAGAAGAAGACAAACGTTTCTTTGTGGAAACCATACCGAAAACCAAAGTGCTCTGATTTCCGGCGAGAAACCAGAGCACTGCTCTGGTCCGACGGAAATCAAATCTGATTTCCGCTCGAAACCGGGGGTGGAGTTTTTTTTAAAAAAAAATTAAAAATGTTATTTTAAATATTATTATATAGATTTTAATATTTAAAATAAAATAATAAAAATATATAATTATACAATTATACTCATTTTTCATAAAATAAACTAAACACACAAAGATAGTTTTTCAAAATAGATCCAGCCACTGAAAATGAACATATTTTTTGAAAAATAACTTATTTTCTAAAAAAAAAAATTCAGAAGTCATTTTTCTACTTTCCAAACACCGCCTTAATTTAAATAAAAGACATGCATGATATTACAATAATGCTTAAATAAATTATATAATCTGAACCCAACAAACCCTAGACGTTCACGTAACTGGCTGTACGTATATATAGCGCATGTCATAGTCGTCGTTGGACTAGGTTCATTATCTTTTCTTTTTTTTTTTTTCTACAGTTGATGCTTACAATATAAAGTTTCCAGAACAGTATACGTGGCAGTAGGTTGAGTGCATGCATGGTGTGAAGGTGTAATTGGCATCTGTCCATATATCCAACGTAACTATAGTATCATATTTGGCAGATCGAAGAAATTGATCGAAGATAAGAAGACGGTGGAATTGGATGTGAAGCTTCCTCAGGTCATCGATATTGAATTCATGCATGTATTTGTGATGCAAGCTAAGTCGGAAAAATGGGATATATTTTGGACACGTATGCATGTATATATTTAGATAAAATACTATATATAGTCGTTGTTATCAGGGATGATGGTGTATTTATTTAGATAATATATGATGGATACTATAGATAGTCGTCGTTATCAAGAATATAATAATGATGTATTTGTTTATTTAGATAATATATAGTCAGCGCTACGGGAGAAGGTGGGAAGAAGGAGGTTGGGAGGTCTTCGTCCCCACCCCTACCCTGTTCCTTTTTTTTTTTTTTTTAGGCTTCATCCTATTTTTTTTAGTCTAAATTTAGCAAATAAAAAGGAATAAATTAAAATATTAAGTTTAATATTCTTTATTAACTTATTTCTTTGATCAAGATTTCAATAATTAAAAATATCAAGTATTCAACTTTAACTTTTTTTTTTTTTTTTGAAAATCAACTTTAACTTAAAAAATCTCCAAATTAGAGATTATATATATAAGTTTTACACTTTTACTAGTTACTTTCAATTAATTGATAATTTATTATGCGTTTTTATTATTTATTTACACTTTTAAGATATTATATATGTATATTTGGTAGTTCAAAAGATTAGTTACGTTTTGAAACAGATCAGAAAAGATTAAATTAGTTCTTTAATTTTTAGTCTTGGTTTGCATCATCAAATTAGGGAATACCCAGTTAATCAGCAAGATGAATATTCAGATAGTTTTTGACAAATTATTGTTGACAAAATCTTTGATAACTTTTGCTTGATAAAATAGTGATGTACGAGCCAGACTTAAATTGAACTTCAAATAATTTTATATTTTGAGTTAAAATAGTAAATTTTTAATGCATTTTTTTAAAAAAATCAATGAAAAAATTTGATAAACTTTTAGAAACTAAAGATGAAAAATAAAAAACAAAAAAAGTATAAATACTGTTTATATATGTAACTTAATAAAATGTTATTTATTTCAAATATTGTGAGTATGTATGAATTTATTTTGGACATAAAAATGACGTGAATTTATGAGTGTATCTTAACTGATGTTAGCCAAATTTATAAAATGTCTTAACCTTAACCGATTTGAACTTTCTATTTTTAAATTAATTGAATCAAAATTAATTTGGTTAATATATTGGTTGGTTAGCTGATTAATCAAAATAGTTTAGTATAATTTAAAAACTATTAAAATTTATAAATGAAATTGTTTAATTCATAGTTTCATACCACAATATATATAATCATTGCATCAATATATACATGATAAAAAGTGAAAAATTAGTATAATAATGTGATTTATGAATTATATATAGGGACAAAATTAAATGAGAACCACTACTTGCAAACTGCACGATCGAATATCATTAGTTGCACAAACAGTTATTGCAAGTTGTATAATTGTAATTACAAAAATGTCACCACATTTTTTTTGAAAAATAATTACAATGTATTTTGATTTACTAGTTTTTCAGGTACACAATCATTCATTATAAGCTGCACAATTAAGTATCAGCAGTTATATATACAATCAGACATTACAAGTTGCACAAAAGTATTTCGCACGAAAAAATTGATTCTCATTTTATCTTGATTACACACACACAAATTAATCAATCGGTTAATTTAGTTAATAGATATTTTTGAACTCAATTAACAAATGATTAAATTTTTAAAAAAATCATTAACTCTTAACTGAACTAAAATATTTTGGTATGGTTAACCAAAATTTATAGATTTGCTTAGTTAACTGATATTTTGTTAAATTGTACACGCCTCTACATGTATTAGTATAGTGTTTTTTTTTAAATATATTTAAAAAAATCTAATGATTGTAATAATATTTTAACAATTGACTAAACTATATTTGGCAATCAAAAATAGCAAATAACTTGTACCGAATTTTGTTATGTAAAAACTGATAGTGACTTTGTATTAATTGTTTTGATAGTTGATAGTGTTTTTTTCAAAAAAGATAGTTGATAGTGTTAATTATTTGTAGAAACGTGTTTAGTAAAAACATTCGAGATAAAAGTTAATAATTAAAAGTAAAAAATACTCCGTAATAGCATAATAATTGGAGGTATAAAATTGAAAATAATTGAAATAATGTTTCTTAAAACAGAGAGAGAAATAAAAATGAGGGAAAGAGGATAGTACAAATTAAATTGATGGTTGAAATCCATTGGTCAAGTCCACCCACTGCCCACTGCCTTTAATAATTGAGTTTGTTGAAAATCACCCTCACCATTTAGGGGCAATTCTGTCATTCTGCAAGCAATGGCTCAATGCTAATGCCTTTTTCTTTTTATTTTTTTTCCTTTAAAAAAATTAGGGTGTGTTTGGAAAATGAGTTATTTTCTAAAAAAATATTGTCATTTCTTGTGTTTGGTTGCATTTCAGAAAATTGTCTTTGTGTTTGGTTCATTTTCTGGAAAAATAAGCAGAATTGTATAATTAAAATTTTAATTGTTGTTAACTAAAAAAGATTTGACAACATCTATGTTTTGCCCAACTATTTTTTTTCAAATAACAAACAATATATATATATATATATATATATATATATATATATATATATATATATATATATAAAGAGTACTGGTTTCTAGCAGAAACTAGTTTGGTTTCGTCGAAAACTAGTCAAGGTAGAAAGCGAAAGCTGGCGGAAGAAAGCCGATAAAGCATTATCGGAAGAAGCCATGAAGAATAACCAGTTAGATCCGGAAAATGACTTCCCCAAAAAAAGGAAAGTCATTTTCTAGGAAAATCATGTTATTTTCCCTTAAACTGAAAATCATTTTTCGTTGACTTCAATTTTCCACCATCTTCCAAACATTAGAAACTCGGAAAATGATTTCCTCCAACCTCCCAACAACACCCATTAGAGATGTTAGAGGTAATCATAAAGGCCAAGGTACAACAATGCTTATACCAATAATTGTAATAATAATAATTATAGATGATATTAAAAAGAAAAAAATTGATGCTAGCTCTAATGTTTGCTTTTTGTTTGTTAAATGATATGTGAATCATGCTGCCGACCTTCGGGAAGTTGTTCATTTGTCTGATCGTATGGAAATATTTTTCATTTATTTTTCTTTTCTTTTTGATGTGTTGATGGATGATATGAGGAATTAATGAATCATATTATGTTTTTCAAAAAAGAAAAATAATAATAGTAGTAGATGTACTTCTTGTAAATATAAAACATACCTTATTAGGCAGTAACCCTAACCAATTAAGATAACAAGAGATCCACGTTTGTACTACAAGGTTACGAGTTCGAATCCTTGTCCCCTTGGTTTGAACCGATGAACTATGAGTAACTTAAATTGGTTTACTTTCTTGTAGTCCTTTGCATGCTATGGTCACGAGAAAGACAAAAAAAAAATATTGTATTAATATTAACATTTTGTTCTATTTCATAATTAATTCAACTTATTTATTACTTTTTATACCATTTTATGTGTTTAATTTATTTAATGAAATTTAACTCAACTTATTGACACTTTAACACTACAGGCCCCTCGGGAACGTCGTCGCGAGTTGTTTGGCTCAAGTCCGGTCGCCGATAGCCGCCGCATGCGCCGCCACGGCCGTTGGAAGTTCATTAGTTTTCCGGCCATATCTCCGTCACCCGGTCTCCGATCAGGACGCCGCGACCACTATTGGAATCGTTTCGAGGAGACGCACCTGCCTGTGTTGTCGGAATTCCCCGTCGCCATCGTCGGCCGCCAGTTTCCGACCACCGTCGCCGTGTCGCCGGCCGTCGTCGCCCGTTCAGTGTGTTTGGAGTTTGGTTCATTCCAGTGTGATTGGAATCTGTTTGGAGTGTGTTTGGAATTTGGTTCATAAGGTTTTGGGTTCACAGTTGCTTCTAGTGTGCTTGGAGGTTGGTTTAAAGTTTTTGGTTCAACATTAAAAAACTTCCAGTGTCCAGTGTGTTAGGAGTTTTGTTTGGTCCTACAATTCACAGTTACCCCTTTGTTTTTGAGATGGGCATTCCTTCATCAAAGAAAAGAAGCGGAAAGCTTTGGCCAAATAGAAGTAGGTTTTGTGGTCAACTAGAAAGACGTTGGCATCTTTCGTGACGAGTGGTATTCGTAGAAATTGGTAGCATCCAAGTTTTTGTTTCAGGGGGAGTATCATATCCCAAGCTTGTTTGGTCTACGCAAGTAACGTCAACTTTGATGCTCTTGTTGAGAGACCGGAATGTGAGAGAAAAGGGCTACCTGGAAGAGGGCTACCTGGTGCTTAATAAGGTTCAAAGGAAACCGAGAAGAGTTCGGAGTGAAAGCTATCCAGAGTGAAGCCATCCATGCATCCGGTGTTGGCCTAGCAGAGGGGGCTACCTAGAAGAGGGCTACTTGGTGCTTGATAAGGTCCGGAGTGAAGCCATCCAAAGGAGAAGAGGGCTACCTGGTTCCGAGAAGTGCCCGGAGTGTGAGCCGTCTGGAGTAAGCCACCATAGACGTCGACTTCTCAAGCAGTGGACAATGATATGATCCCATATTGACTCCACAAGAAATTGGATCATTACCTAATATATAATATTAGGGTAATTGCTTTTAATTTTCATTTGTAATTTTGGGTGAGGTAGAGTGTTTGTTTTGATCCAAGCTTGGAACTTTCAAATGTTCCAGCTTGAGGGGGAGTGTGGAATATTAGGAAACTCCTAGTGGGCTAGACTTAGTTTCCTATTCCTATTAGGGTTTCCTATTCTTATTATGGTAGATTTGGTTGGTAGTTTAGTATATATAGAGGCATAGAGAATAACCATATTGTATTCTTTCATTCTAATATACTCATATATTCTATTATTCTCTGGTTTCTCTAATACTTTGCTTCCGCCTAACTGGCGGGTGGTTGTTATTCTCCACCCGCCAGGTCTTTCAATCCCTCGAAAAAAAAAAACTATGGTCCACGTGTTGCTTAAAATAGAACTTACTCGTTGCAATAATGCGTCCATTATCATCAAAGAACACATCACCATATCCCAGCTTGTTCCATCTTGAAAAATTTGCCAAATATTTAGTTTAATATTAATGTATAATTTTTATTAAAAGTAAGAAGCTAGGAGTTTGATTCATCTTCAATGTGTTTTTTTTTGACTTTTTTCGTTTTTGGACTTTGTAAATTAAATAATACTTGTTTTATATAGTAATTTAATTTATTTTCAAAAAATATAGTAATTTAATTTTAGATTAATTTAATTTCTATATTGATTGAAATAATGGTTTAAAAAAAAGGGCAGTAGATTTTTTTTTAAAAAAGAAGCATTAAATAAACTAGTGACTGCCAGATTCTTTATTGGAATTACTGCATTATTTTAATCAATCCTTAATAGAGAGAGAGAGAGAGGGGTTTTGGCAAAAACAATTTTGGGCAATTCTAATCTTATGAATTATGATCCTGGATCACCATTTTGCTCCTACCCACATTCCCCTGTTACTATTTCTGGACTGTAGCCTCTTTTTCCTATATTTTTCTTATGCCTTTTTGCGCGACAAAAACAACAAAACAGACAATACTACACAAAAGTTTTTCTTCTTTATCTCTCTCTCCCTACTACCCCTTTTTTGAACTCCCTTTAATTTCGAAGTGGGGCCTCTTGATTTGCTGACATTTAATGCACACCCACTTTTGAGGTTATTGTACAGCAAGCCAAAGGTAGAAGTGTAGAACAAACTTAGTCTCGTTTCTTGCTATGGTAACTTACTTTGGTTCACAATTTAATTGTTGTTAACTTGTTACTCTCACAATAAGTACCATTTTCCGAGTTTTATTGTTATGTATGTACAGTTTGGGTTTGATGGGGGTAGGGGGTGGGGTGGGGCGGCGGGTGAGAGAGGATGTGTACAAATCCCCCATGTGAGGTGTTGTAGCACTGGCATTCCTCCCTCATTCTAAAGTTTGAGCTTTCTGGGTACTCAAAAAATTGTACCTATTCTTGAATCTTTGCTTTCTGGGTATTCTAAAGTTTGAGTCTTTTCTTGGATATCTGCTTAGTGGTGACCTTTCTGATTGATCTTCTTATCTGGGTTTTGTGCAGATTTGGGCTTTTGCACTTCTTCCAGTGAGCACTGTTCTCTAGAAACTTTGCTGTGGTCTGGGTTGGTTGTTTTAGCATTATCTACTTGTAGTTTTAGAGAGAGAGAGAGAGAGAGAGATGGCAGGTGGCGGAGCTCCGGGACCAAAGGCGGATGAGCCAGCGCCACATCCACCAAAGGATCAGCTTCCCAATGTTTCTTACTGCATTACTAGTCCTCCTCCTTGGCGTGAGTTTCTTTTAAGGGTTTATGGAAAGTGTTTAATGCTTTGAGCTAGGTTATTGCTTCTCTGATATGATGGTGTAGTTCTATTGCTTTCTCTACTTATCCTAATGTTATCTGCATCTTAGTAGGAGTGTAGTTGACCTTGGAGTAGTGATAAGTGTATTGAATGTCATGGTTTCATGGTTTCTGTATTCTGCTTGAAATGTACTTTTCTAGGAAATGAGGAATTCTTTGCTTGAATTTCTTTGCTGACAGATTAGGTATTCTATTATACATGCAATTTTTTATGCTTGAGTTGGTTTATATGGGCTTAGTTTTGTTCAGAATAGATGGTTCTTGTTGTTTGTGCTTGAAAACCACCCTAAACTAAGTGAAAAACTTTTTCCCTTTTCTTGTTTCTGCTGTTAAGAAATGTGACAAGGAAATTGGTTTAAAACCACATCCTTAATTGGCTTTCTTGCATCTTTGTGTTTCTTTTCTGGGTATTTTAAAATCTGCATATATTGATTTTCTTCCTTATTAGCCTACATTCATATAGTGTTATTGCTGTATTGCAGCTGAGGCCATTCTTCTTGGATTTCAACACTATCTTGTGATGCTTGGCACAGCAGTTATAATTCCCACCGCCCTCGTTCCCCAGATGGGAGGTGGAAATGTTAGGCCTCGAAGACTTTTTTGCTGTTTAATTATTTTAAAAAAATTTCTTGCTCCGAACAGAATTTCGTATTTGAATGAACTGGCATTTGCGTTTGTTGCAGGAGGAGAAAGCCAAAGTTATTCAGACCTTGCTATTTGTTGCGGGGCTGAACACCTTGTTGCAGTCTTTCTTTGGGACCAGATTGCCTGCTGTGATCGGAGGGTCGTACACCTTTGTTGTACCAACGATTTCAATTATCCTGTCTGGTCGTTGGAATGACCCAGACCCGATATCGGTTTGTACCCTTGAGACTCTGCAACCTATACATAATTTGGAAGTATTAGAGATTACAGTATTAGCTTCATAAGAAGTATTCCGCTTCAACACACACCCTCTAATTTTAATTGCCACCGCTTTTCTGTGCCCAAGAACATATTCGGGGCCTATGTGGTAAACAGGGGAAAAGCTGAAGATGATTACTCGAAAATGCCATGTTCAGTTGCAGACTTGCTGTAATGTTTTTCCTAATTATTTGTTTTCCTTCTCAACAGAAATTCAAGAAGATAATGCGGGCAACACAAGGCGCACTTATTGTCGCTTCAACTATCCAGATAGTCTTAGGCTTTAGTGGTCTCTGGCGCAACGTTACAAGGTTGGTTAACATTGTAATTGTATATATGCTGTTGGATTCTGTAGGCAATGGCACACTAATTTAGTTATCAATCTCAGAAGTAATGTCTCGTTGAAGATTATTGACTTTGAGATGTAGAAACTCACCTTTATAAATATTTATTTTTTTCCCGTGGCCTTTTAGGTTTTTGAGCCCGCTTTCAGCAGTTCCATTGGTTGCTCTTGCTGGTTTTGGTCTCTACGAGTTTGGCTTCCCTGGGGTGAGTACACGTAAATATTGATTGTTAATAGTTCTGCTCTGCCTTATTCTACTTTTTTCAAGAAAAAAAAAGAGAAGAAACTATTGTCTCTTTGTACTCTAATTCGCATTTCGCCTCTGCAATTTGCCCCTCTAATCGGCTAATTATTAATTTATGATTTGATTGCTGTTGTTTAGGTTGCAAAATGTGTCGAAATAGGGTTACCACAGCTTGTCATTTTAGTCATTTTCTCCCAGGTATGAATCCATATAATTCTAAGTAAACATAAATTCCATTCATCCATTCAAATGCATCGTTTTAATCATAAAATAATTAATGTTGGCATTTCAGTATCTGGCTCGTCTGATAAAGCCGGGGAAGCATATTTTCGATCGTTTTGCTGTAATATTCTCGGTAGCAATTGTTTGGATTTATGCCCTCCTACTTACTGTTGGTGGGGCTTATAACGGGAAGCCACCAAAGACCCAAGTAAGCTGCCGAACTGATCGCTCGGGACTCATTGATGCTGCACCATGGTAAGCGATAATATTTGCGTACGCAAAGAACAGTTCAGATGAGTGCTTGCTTTGGTTAACAAATCCATATCATAAATGTACAGTACGGTCTGAATTTTATAAAATATCAATTTGTTCTATTAAACAATCTACTTTATGATCAAAGTTTGGATGAAATATTTTCCCTTTTTAAAACTTATCTCTTTAGTGTTTTCTTCCTAATATGACAATAGAACTAGTTGTATTTATTGATAGCTCATGGATTGGCATTGTAAGTTAAAATAGAGTCAACTTAGTAATAAATACAAAGAAAAACTAATTGAGTAATGCCACAAGAAGAGATAAATTTAAGATGGAAATCTAACATTACTCGTATCTTCTAAATCAGAAACTACACATAGTTTGATGTCTTCAAGATTTTCATATGTTCCTTAACTGCGATTATGTTTACAGGATTAGAATTCCATACCCCTTTCAATGGGGAGCCCCTTCGTTCGATGCAGGCGAAGCCTTTGCCATGATGATGGCTGCATTTGTTGCGCTCGTAGAGGTTTGTTTTCACCTTCGAGATCAAAGAAATATTGGATTTATTATTATTATTATTATTATTTTGCATTGTTAACGCTAACTTTTAATTATAAATTTAAATGCGGGTCTTGAATTGACTTCCTATTTTGCTTGGATTAATGTGGTGTTTGCAGTCTACTGGTGGTTTCATTGCCGTTGCAAGGTTTGCAAGTGCAACTCCATTGCCACCATCCATTCTAAGCCGTGGCGTAGGTTGGCAGGTAATGACATTCGTTTGCATATTTGAGTTGCAGATTCTCTCCTCATTACGGGGTGAAAGGTGGAGAATGAAAAAACGAAAAATAAAATAAAGTAAATTTTTTGGTGACATCTTTTATGTCCTCACCCCTTTCCTTTGCTTGATTGCATTCATAATTCTCATTATGTCTGACATGTCTCATTAAACAAGTGATTATTTTTCGGTGACATCTTTTAGCCTTTGATGTCAGTCCCCAAAGGCGATAAATTTTTTTGGCTTTCCAGGGAATTGCCATTTTATTATCTGGGCTGTTTGGAACTGGAAATGGATCTTCCGTATCCATGTAAGTTTCGCTTCTAAAAACTCCAAATCCACATGTTAATCTCTTTATAAAGTAGTTGCTGAAGTCCCGAAGCACTTTTGCCCATAAAAGTCTTATTTGCTTGTGTATGCAGTGAGAATGCTGGCCTTCTAGCACTTACCCGTGTTGGCAGTCGAAGAGTAGTCCAGATATCTGCTGGGTTCATGATTTTCTTTTCTATTCTTGGTAAATTATACACGGTTATGGTTTCTGTGATTTACAGAATCCCGGTGTTTTAGTTTTCTGACCAAATTGTGATCATCAGGGAAATTTGGAGCCATCTTTGCTTCGATACCAGCACCAATAGTAGGCGCGTTATATTGTTTGTTCTTCGGTTATGTCGGTACGTGTGTATTACTAGGCGTGTATGTACTTTTAATATCCCCGATTCAAACGTTTTTGAAGTTCTCATGATCATTACGTGTGCTCAGGTGCGGGGGGCTTAAGCTTCCTTCAGTTTTGCAATCTGAATAGTTTCCGAACCAAGTTCATACTAGGCTTTTCAATCTTTCTCGGTTTATCTGTCCCTCAATACTTCAACGAGTACACAGTCATCGCTGGCTATGGACCCGTCCACACAAGCGGGAGATGGGTATGCACATAAAAACCGTCCTGTGATTATTCCCCGCCTACAATTCGGTTTTGGCTATTTTGTCACACTAATGAATTATTCGTTTCAGTTCAACGACATTGTGAACGTGCCATTCTCATCGGAGGCTTTTGTGGCGGGGATTCTGGCGTATTTCTTAGACAACACGATGCACAAGGATCATCACATAAGGAGGGACCGAGGCAAGCATTGGTGGGACAAGTTCAGGTCTTTCAAGACTGATACCCGAAGCGAGGAATTCTACTCCCTCCCTTTCAACCTCAACAAGTATTTCCCATCGGTATGATCAAGGAAGGGAAAGTGATAGCGATTCTCATCGTCAATCCTTGCAGCATTTGCGTTCCTCGAAACCATCATGTTTCGAGGCACTAAAGATGCAACAATTTTCATTCTCCTATGTGTTTCTTTATACTGCAGTATAGTCTGACTGCTTAGAGCATTTTATTATATTTGTTGTTGTAAATTTGTTGGTTATAATGGAGTGATGTTGCTTATTTCTTGTGCCTGTGTTTTTTGGTTTAGTTTCAATAGTGAAATTTAGTTAACTATTATGGAAATTAAGAACTAGTTATTATACTTGGCAAATTCTCTTGTGAAATTCGTGAGATAGATTGAGTTATGAGAATTTGGGTCTTATATGAGTTTGAGTTTAGTAATATCAAATCCAGTAAGCTATTTATTACAGTTTTGTTATAAAGTATTACATTTATGTTATAAATAAATAAAATCTGTTCTCACTTTTAATCTCGGGGAGCTTGTTTTCACCTGAACCCTACCATATATACGATATGATTGATAACTCTCCTAGGAGCCTATCCATTAGATCGTCTAGATATAATTTTTTTTTTTAAAAATACCAATAACTATAATTTTCACAAAATATCATTATAAAAATTTTTAGTAGCTAGCATTGTGGATATAAAGGATGACAACGGGATGAGGAGTATATTCCTCGTTCCCATTTCCATTACCGTACCCTGCTCCCCTATTCCTCGTTCCTGTCTCCATTACCGTACCTTGCTCCCCATCCATGTCTCGTCCTTGTTAGGAAATATAAACTTCTTCCCATCTTCGTTTTTGGAGATGGAAGTCTCCGCCCAGATCAACTCTATAGTCAAACAAGTAATTTAGTACTATTTTAAATATTTAAGTAAAAAAAATTAAATATTAAATACTTATTTTAAACTACTAAATTCATATATATAGATCGAGGATAGAGATGCTTGCAAGATCGAAGAGAAATTATCGTGTCTAGATAGAATGTGAAAATGTGGCCTATAGTGGTGATGAAATTGGACCTACAAAAAAATGTTGCTTCCATCGACTTTAAATAGTTGACGATGAAATGGAATAGTATGTATAGTAGTATACCCACTAGTTGAGCATTTAAATCACAATAGTGCAAGAATTGAACTTGTTCACCAACTACTAAATGCTTTGATAGAAGACTGAAAAGATGCATGCTACATATATACCTGCAGCTTCGTTCTTCAATCTCGACCTTAATATTGAGACGCATTTTCTGAACAAACAAATTACACGTGACATCTCTCTGCATCTTCCATGAATGGGGTCAAATTAAACATGCTTCACCCAAAACTTGAATTTTTATATATACGAAAGCTTTGCCTAGTTTACTGTAATAAATACCAGAATGTCACATTATTATTATTATTATTAAAATTAATCCTTAATCAACTTAGATGATGAATGAAATTATTTGATATTTTTTTTACTAATGAAACTAGCATTATTCTGAACTGGATCTACTATTATGTATGGATTGAAGTAAACAAAGATTAGAATAAAAATGAGTGCGCAAATATATATATAACAATGGTCTATTTGAGCCATATTATGGCTCTGTTTGGCACTTATTTAGGAGCTTATAGCTTACTTTAAGCTACTAATGAGCTATAAGTTCTGTTTGGTAATGTTCTCAAAATAAGCTAGTAGCTTAAAATAAGAGCTTATTTTGAAACGTTACTTGGGGTAGCTTTTCAAAAATAAGCTAATAGCTTTTTAACTTTTTTTTTTCTATCTTTATCCTTATTATTTTAAATAAATGACATCCTTTATTCCTCTCAATTAAAACCCTTCTGACATTTTCTTTTCATTATGTTTAGTAGTAATTTCAGTTTGACATTTGTGTTTGAACATTAATTTTTGTATGAACTAATCTTATGAATTATAAACATTTTTTTTTACTTTATATATTTTCAAATATATGTTCTCACTTTATATTTTATTTAAATATATTTATTTCATTATTTTATATTTTAATATATAAACAAACCTATTTAAATTTAAAATTATTTAAATTGTATAAAGATGTCATTTTTAGTCTTTTTACATTTATCACCTTATCAAAAAGTTAATTACCAAACACTTTTAAGCATAACAGCTAGCTTAACAACTCTTTAGATTTGTAGTTGACATGAACTTTTTACGAGATTAATGGATTGGTTTGGTTGTTTTTCACCAAAAAAAAAAAAAAACAATTCTTCAGATTTCAGCTTCGAACTTATAGCTTTTCAGTTTTCAGCTACTTTTCAGCTTTCAGCTACCTTTTAAGCTAGGTTTGCCAAACATAGCATATATATATATATATATATATATATATATATATATATATATATATATATATATATAAGATCTTGTGCATCCATGTAATATTTTTTAATGGTCTAGATTGATTGATACACACACTCAATTCGCACACATTTAGTCACCATTCGCAGACACTTTAACTTGGAATCTTAATCAATCTAGAACATTAAAATATTTTGAGATCAAATCTTGTACATCAATCTAAAAAATTTTAACGGTCTAGATTGTTTCACACACCACCCCATACGCACACATTTAATCACCATTCACACACACTTAATCACCGCTCACACACATTTAATCACCGTTTGGACACATTTAATCACCGTATGCACACATTTAATCACCATTCGCACACACTTAATCACCGTTCACACACATTTTATCACCGTTCGCACACACTTCAACTTAGAATCTTAAATCAATCTAGACCATTAAATTATTGCATTGATGCACAAGGTCTTATCTCACGATCTTACCTAAGCAAGTGATCTCATATGATCCTAACTCTATATATATATAGGGGTGCGCTTTAATGAGAACGGGTGCCCAGGAGAGAAATAAGAACGATCCACAGTCGTCCACGTGTCCTGATCAACGAATCAGATGTGATTTAAAAAAAAAACGACGTGGTGGCATTTTCGTAAATAACTCGAACTTTGGTGCAAGTAAATGTGTTATAAGTGCAAGTGTTGGCGCACATTTGCAAATAAAAAGTGCAAGTAAAATCACTTACATGTGCACCTATTTTCACTTACAAGTGCAAGTAATTTACTTTGTTAACATTCGTGCACCTAAGTGCAACTAGTTATAACGTTAGGTGCACTTAGGATTGATGCTCAATGTACATTTTACTTGCACATGTAATGCATTTTACATGCACTTGTGCAATTGCGCACCTATTTTCACTTACAAATGCAAGTAATTTACCTTGTTAACATTTATGCACCTAAGTGTACCTAGTTATAACCTTAGTTGCAACTACATATGGACACGTGGTGCATTACGATTCGTTCTCAGTTCTCTCATGGACGCACCATTCTCATTTGAATGCAATCATATACATATATATATATATATATATATATATATATATATATATATATATATTGATTGATTGATGAGAGGAGGAATAATGCATTTATTGGGTGAGAGGAGAATGAAGAAGAGTGTAAAATATGTAGGTGGAGGGTGGAGATCTGGAAAGATTATAGCTCAGTAGATCAGATGTCATAATCATAATGATAAATAACTCTCAACAACATTCTCCAATGCCTACTGGTTTTGATTTTTTTTTTTTTTTTTTTTTTTTTTTTNATATATATATATATATATATATATATATATATATATATATATATATTGATTGATTGATGAGAGGAGGAATAATGCATTTATTGGGTGAGAGGAGAATGAAGAAGAGTGTAAAATATGTAGGTGGAGGGTGGAGATCTGGAAAGATTATAGCTCAGTAGATCAGATGTCATAATCATAATGATAAATAACTCTCAACAACATTCTCCAATGCCTACTGGTTTTGATTTTTTTTTTTTTTTTTTTTTTTTTTGCCTCTCTATATATCTGACAACCGTTGAATCTGTATTGTTTGTGATGAAGTTAGTCAACCATTGGTGAAGTGTAATTGGACAAAACCCAACTACCGACCAATGCGATTGCAGCTGATGGGCCACCAAAAGAGGATGAATTTGACGCTCCATTTATTATATAGAGTTGAAAAGAAAAATACTATACGGGATTAGTTTTATATAATACTAGTTATCACAGGTGCGTTGCGCGATTAAACCAATGCCCAATGCGTATTTTTAAATTAGTGTTCCTTAATTGGTTAAAGTAGTCATATAATAATGAGAGAGAAAAAAATGCTAAATTAATAAAAGTCAAAGAAATAATCTCGATGCTTATATATTTTAATAAAACAAAACGAAATTGTAAATAGCTAAATTGCAACTAAAATAAGTAGAAACAAATTAAATAAACCACTTACATGGGAGCAAATGGCGTGTCATCATTGTCACTTGTTTGGACACCAGTCCGACCATTTAAAATCCATGTGTAATTGTATTTGAGATCAAGTACTTTATAGTTCGTTCGAACAGGTTTGACAATGACATTTGAGATGATGTACCATTTGTTGGTTTGTAAAGTGAAATCATACATTCCAATGTCATTATCAAACACTATTGATTGAACCCGAGTTCCTTGCATTTAGATATAGCATTTACAATGATGTTGGTGGTGAATGTGAGCATATTCATAATAATAATAATACTAATAATGATAAAAATATAATAATAATAATAATAATAATAATAATGATAAAGGGAGAAAAATTTTACTATTTACTTACTGTTTCATTCTCAAGTACGATGAGCATATACTTTTTCTCAGGCGTTCCAATAGCATTTTTTGGTTTGTTTTTCTTAATGACATGAACTGTACAACTCCAGCCCACAGTTTGCGTGTCAATATCAATTAACTTTGCTACATTTGTCATTACTAATATCCTTGTGTCATGGAAAATATGTTCATAAAGGATGTTATGAAATAATATAATGGGAACCACAACATAAATTCAAAAACCATAGATTAGGGAGTTAGGAGTAACTAAAATGTGTACGTAGATTATAGAGGAATATAATGATAACCACAACATTACATACAAGGATACAAGTATAGATGAACAGATTATATAATAGATATATTTACATAACAATATTGAAGTTATACTAATTAAAGAGTATACCATCATTGATTTTTTCAAAAAAAAAAAAAACTGTAATCATTATGAGTACAAATACAAATAATAGAATTAGCATGATAATATTTTAACAATCATACCTATAGAATGTCAAGTATGGTGTGTTGCAGAATATGTTAGGTTTAGTTTTGGGTGAGAATGAGAGGGGTTTATATACTGTTGTTTTGCGTAGAATAAAGGTTTAGTTAGAAATCTATACAAAACTGTATTATAGAATCTTATTAAGATTTCAATATTCTAATTTTAAGTTAGGAATCTATATAGAATTGTATTATAGAATATTGCCAATTTGTTTGAAAACTGCAATAAAGAAACAAATTGCCTAAAGAATTTAATGTTAAACTTTCGTTATATTTAACGGAAAATTTGGTAAAATTATAAAAGATTAGGATATATTAGGAATTTAATTGGAGGTTGCACAATAAGAAGAACACAAAGTACAATATGTTATAACAGACTATTACACCAACATTTTTTTAGTTCCAATTAATGGTCTAACATTATTGGCTCTTATTATAAGTGTAGATTAGTCCACTAATATTATATATATATATAGTATCATGTTTAATGACCAAATAAGGAAAAAAGTTGAAAAGAAAAATACGGGATCAGTTTTATAAATACTCCATATTTCAAACTTTCAAAATTTATGAAATTGAACTTTGTATTTTTTTTTAGACAATTGATGATTTTAATTAGATGAATATATCATATTAGGCTGCGAGTTCTGACGGGTTCATTTTAACATGATCTATATAGTTATCAGCGGTTGCAGTGAAAGGAGGTTGGATATAGACTACTTACTGAGCGAGCAGCTCCAACATACTTTGATGATGTGGGATTGGAATTCTGTCTGGAACCTTGGTGCCGGCCAAGGTGAAACTTGTTCTTTAATTTGGAGCTGAGGAACCTGCAATAATCTGCATGGGATGGGATGGGATGGGATGGGATTTTACCTACAAAGATGGTTAAGGGAAAAAGGAGTGCATAGTCATATATTTGATATTTCTTGCCCATCCATTATCCATTATATTATATATGCGGCTAGGATTATATTCTGAATCAATTTCTCATGTTTTATTGTGCTGTTACGTGGCCCAGGAGGTGTATATGTGAAGGTTGGCTGATATCCAGGTTAACACTACCATACTGCTATTGGTTTTGTTTGCATGCATTGCCATGTTTCACCGATCGAGATGCATGGCTATTGGTAGGGGTTTCAAAATATTTGAATGAGCACGCTAGGATATTATTTCAAAATCCAGGAAATGCTTAATTGGTGTCCGCAAAGTCATAGGCTCGATTCACTCACTTCCTTAGTTGCCTCTATAATAACCAAAAGAAGTGGGGACTCGTGATGAAATCTTGGAACATGGACCCAATAGATTTGGATGGTAAATCACTAAATTGGACCGGAAAGTAGCTTTGGGGTTAGATGTTAAGGAAACAAAAAATTAGAATGTTACACTTTTATTATGCATGGACAAAAATAAGACGATTTTAAAATGCATACTAAATAAGAAAAGATATTTTGGGACATGCGTTTGAGGTAAAAAACGCATGTCCCACTTGCGTTTGTATTTTGTTTTTCTTTTCGAAATGTTGACCACAGATGCAAGTTAGACTTGCGTTTCAGGTATAAAATACATGAGACGCAAGTCCCACTTACGTCTCATGTATTTTTTTTTTTTTTAAAGTTGGCGACCAAGCCTCTGGTCGCCGGCAACTTCTTCTTCTTCTTCTTCTTTTTTTTTTTTTAATACATGAGTCGCAAGTGGGCTTTGGACTTGTGAGTTGTGACTAGTGAGTTTGATGAACTATGGACTTTGAATTATTGTTATATTACTTATGTATGATCAATTATGATGAATTATGTGAGTTATGTTTAGGTTGCTTTAATTATGTTTTCTGTGAGTTATGTATACGTTATTTTAATTATTTTTGTGTGTACAAATGATAAAATTTAGAAAAGCAATAAACTAGCAAAAAAAAATTTGGCGGGGCCCGCCTAACCCGCGGGCCTAAGGCAGGGCGGTCCGGGTCAGCAAAACCCAGGCCCGCCAAGGAGCGGGCTTTTTTTTTTTTTTTTTTACCCGCCTTGCTTAGGCCTGCCCCGCCCCGTCAGCACGTATCGACGGCTCTAGACTTGTGCGACAGGCTTGCTTTCCTGAGCCCAATTGCATAGTACTCCGTATTAATTATTATGGATCATAAAGGCACTTACAACCCATAGTCTACGCTACAGCATTGTAGACCATGGTTCAAAAATAACCTTCAGATTCTCTATCTGTAGTTGAAACATTCTGTATATGCAATTGACAATTTATGTATATGTAACTATCATATTATGTGTCAACAATTATCAAGTTATTTGTTTACATTTACAGAAACTGTTAATTGTAAGTACAAAATATGTTAACTAAAAGTACATAATTTTTGTATCAGGGTTCTCAATGCAATATGAACCTTGGTTCATGGTATAACAATTGCAATTATTCATGCTTGTTACCAATTAGCCCTGAATTATCCAATTATATGATGTATCTCGTCTAATAAAATTTTCACACATCATATATATATGGACAGGTGAATCATGTAGCTTAATTATTTGGAGGCCGGTGGTAGTGCAGATCAAATGGAAATGAGAGCACAATACATTGCCATTCGTCGGATTCGAAGACAGAAATCCTCTCAGATGATATTCGACCAACATTTTAAATTTGATACTGAGGTTTGTCCTATATATATTTTGAGGTTGGAAAGGAAACCATTTGATCTGTAGTTGTTGTTTTTTTCCCAAGTACATCCCTCCCCAATTATCAAACATTCAAACTTTTTGATTGGCTAGCTTAGCTTCCCCTACATGATGTATTTTGTACACTCACATACACATTGAAAGTTGTTTTGTAATTGATATAATAATATAGATTAAGCTTTGCATTCAAATAATTAACATAATAAGCCTCAAGTTCAAATATTAATCTTACCTTTTAATAAACTTCATATATGAAAAGAAAAGAAAAGAAAAAGAAAAAAGAAAAGAGAAGAGAAGAGTCAATTTGATTCACATTGCATATTTTTTAGTCTGTCTATATATATATATATATATATATATATATATATATACATGGTTGAAAAAATCGCTAAGCGCTCCTCGGGCGCTCGGGGAGCGCCTAGCGCCTAAGACGCCTAGCCGGGGATTAATTGGCGCCTAGGCGCCCGTGTATTTTTTATTCTATTTTTTATTTTTAAAAAATTTGTTTAAGTATTTTAAATTTTTTAAAGACTAATAATTAGAAATTATATAATACTTTAATAGTTAATTCTAAAATATTAAATATTAACCTAAAAAATATCTACAGTTTGTGCAATTTAGGGTTATTTTGCTCAAAATGATGTTGTTTTGAGTGAAATAACCCATTAAAAAAAGAAAAGAACAATAGTTAATCCGCCGACTAGGCGGCTTAGTCGGTGCCTAGAAGGTCTAGTCGGCGCCTAGGAAGCATAGGCAGACAGTGTCTAAGCGGCCTAGGCGGAGCTTAGGCGGTCGCTAGCCGGCCAGCCGCCTAGACCACCATTTAAGGTGATACGCTAGGCGGTCGACCAGCGCCTAGCGCCTAGGCGGGGATTAATAGACGCCTAGGCGGGATTTTTGCAACACTGTATATATATATAGTTGAGTTCAAGTGTGGCATGTTCCTTAGGTGTGGCGGTGCAGCCTTTTTTCAGCCATTAGATTACATCAAGTCATCAAATCAACGCACAATATATATATGTGGTAATAATACACACCATTCTACGTACTAAAATGCACCAGAGAGGACAGATAAAACATACCATTTCACACTATAACCAAATGCACCTATTCACTTAAAATTCATCAACATACGTAATAAAACGCATCATTCTATGTATTAAAATGCACAACAACGTGCGTCATGTAGGATTATAAACACACACTATTTACACATATTAGAAAACATGTACTAAAATATGTACCATTCTACGTATTAATCCAATATTATCTTAGCACATATTTTTCAATATTAGTTCAATTTTATGATGGGCTCGATCAATAAAAAATCATCAATATTAAAAAAAAATTTAATATGGTAAAGTTGATTAAAAGTAAAACTATACTTGATATTCTCGCTTAATCAATTGATAGTGTCAATAAAACAATTAACATCACAGTTAAAATGGCAATTACTTTGTGGTCTAGTGGCACCCAGCTGCATCTCCATATGAGAGAGGGTGGATTCGAGCCTCAATGGAGGTGTTGCTGTCTCTTTGTGCTCAAATACTACATTGTAATAAAATTTCTTTTTCACTTGGAAGATATATTAGCCTCACTTGCCGACCAAGAAATATAATGAGTAACTTAGGGTGTGTTTGGTTGATAGGTTTAGCTATGAGGAATGAGTATCAAAATTGTTTGGTCGAGGTTTTTAGAACACTACTATGTGCTTTGATTACCTCTTAATTGCAAAATTCATTCTCTAATAAAATAAGCCTAATAAAATAAGAGTTTCATTTCTTTCCTCCTCAAGCGTTTCTCCAATTATTAATAATCATTCACATTCCGCCTTACTATCAATTACCAAACATGTAAAATACTTTCATCTATCAATATCCATTACCATTACTAAGTATGTGATACCCATTCCAATTCTAATTCCCATGTGCGAACCAAACACACCCTTATTTTTATGGAGTACAAAAATAAATTGGTGAAATAAAACCTTTAATTTCATCTCATGTCTCATAAAGATAGATGAATGTCTTGATGAAAAAAAAAAAATCTTTGTACGTAACTTATGATAATTATATTCGAATCTTTAAGTTTTGATAATTTAATACCACGTTTAATTTTTGTAATAATTAAATTTAATTATACTATTAGATCTTTACAACAAAAAAAAAAAAAAAAAAAAAAAAAAAACTTGACTTAACCATACCCTACTGATAAAGTAGAAATTTTGTTACATTATTGTCAAAAAAAGAAGAAGATAGAAGAAGAGAAGAAGTCATTATATTGAAATAAAAGCATAAAATTAAGTGTTAATTGAATATATATAATTATTTGATGTCACAGGAGGCAAAATTTTATATTAAATTACCAAATTTTAGATTTCCGGATATAAATCTATAATAATTAATTACAATATATATATATATATATATATATATATATATATATATATATATATATATATATATATATATATATATATATATATATATATATGTATGTATGTATGTATGAACCTTTTTTTAGCAATAACCTTTTAATATAAATAAACATTTTTGGATATGATTTCAAAAATATAATTTTACAAGTCATTTCTTTCAACATCCTATCTAAGAGTTAGTCATGTTTCTTGCCAATTTTACCCCTAATTATCCAGTTTTGTGATGGATTTTGTTCAATAAGCCATTAATAATAGTAATATTTAAAAAAAAATTCAATAATTTAGTATCTAACAATGCATGTCATCACTGTTTGGAATACTGCATGCATGAATGAGTTATAATTGGATTGTGGTCATCCACTATTGACTTTAGTAGTTAAAGGCTTAAAGCCAATATTAATTTGTCAAAATGAGTATAATTGAAATGGAACAAGTAATTATAGCATGATCTCAATTTTGAGGACCAAAGCATGAAGATGATGGTGCATGAGTCATAATTGAAGCAATCCCATGTATTATTATTATTATTTCATGTACTTACAATTCCTTTTAATTTGTCAAAACTCGGTATCATATCATTTGCAAAATATAATTGCATATAACCAACTTGGTTGGCATGAGTTGTCGTGCACTCTCATCTCTTAAGAGAGGTCGGGAGTTTGAACCCAGTATCTCGCATGAAAACACCAATAGTCTGACCAGCACTTTGTCCCTTAATTAGGGCGGACCGGTGCAAACAGAGGTTAGTCTGGATACGTCTCGTGGTCTGACAAAAAAAAAACATATAATTGCATATATATCTTCTCCACCCAAGCTTAAAATAGGAGGCATGTATATGGAAGACTTAATTATTTGACCAATTACCACTTTGCTGCCCATTTCATAATCATGTCCTCTTTGACTATATCTACTCCTCTTTTGTGTAGTACTAGTTGTGGAGCATAGGAAAAAGATAAATTAAAGGGGAAGCAACAATAGGACTAATTCTATTATTATTATTTTTCTAGGAAGTTGTAAAATATATATATATATATATATATATATATATATATATATATATATATATATATTTACCGAGTAATATAATTGACCATTGAGCCTTTTAATTAAGATAAAACATATCATTTAATTTGATATCAGAGCTAATCTTAAGCCAATGCAAAAAAGAGACTATGTATAGTACTATCATGTTTTTAGCTGAAATGGAATACAATGTTCAATTTTAATTAAGATAAACAAAGTGTTGGGCCGGGGTTGGCCATTTAATTTCTTACCCACAAATTTAAAAAAAGAAAAAAAGAAAAAAAAAGGAAGATATATTACAGTATAAGTGTGGATAATATTCTATTAATATCAAGGTTCTGTACGGTGTAAGTGTAAAAAAATAAATTTGTACAAACGAGATTTAAAATAGACAGTATTACACTGAAATAATGTAAAAAGTAAGTAACAATAATTGAAGAGTTGTTCCACGCTTAGACAAAAAGAGATGTAGGCAGCTTAAAAGAAATGATGAGAAAATAAAATAAAGTAGTTTTGATTCTAATGTTTGTGTTACTTTGCTGGGAAACAACAATAGTGTGTTGAACACTTGAATGTGGAGATAAATATGGAATACGATTGTGAAGGCAAAAAGCCCTTTTCGGATATGATGAAGACGTCACGATGTTGGATAAAGCTGCCTTTTACATATATATATATATACATATATATCAACTGTCTCGTTATGAACTTCAGCTAGTAATTTTTATTATTTTTTAAAATGTAAAACTAATGTTGATTATAATGTGATTGCAATGACTAAATCTTAAATTCCTTAATAAGATAAAAATAAGAATATGATAAAATATTGTAATGTTTGATGAACTTTAATTTTTCAAACACTTTATGTATGTTGGGAATTATTATTAGATTTTATATTAATTTTTGTTTAGATTATATGGATAAGTTATTGAATTTAAAATTTTATTGAATATTTGAATTATTAATGTTTGTTTAACTATTATTTCACGTCGTTCCGTATATGAGCCTCTTCAAACCGGGCTTATTGCTATCGATTCGATGATCCCTATAGGACGTGGTCAGCGAGAATTAATTATTGGGGACAGACAAACCGGTAAAACATCAGTAGCCACGGATACGATTCTCAATCAACAAGGTCAAAATGTAATATGTGTTTATGTAGCTATTGAGCGAAAAACATCTTCTGTGGCTCAGGTAGTTACTACCTTACAGGAAAGGGGGGCGATGGAATACACTATTGTGGTAGCCGAAACCACGGATTCCCCTGCTACATTACAATACCTCGCTCCTTATACAGGAGCAGCTCTAGCTGAATATTTTATTTATCGTGTCAGTAGAGGCATCTGTTGACTCTTTGTGCTTCAGTAGGTTGAGAAAGTAACTATGGACAGATACTACATTGTGAATGTAACCGAGTCAGTAGAATTCAAAAAAAAAAAAAAATATATATATATATATAATTGAATAATTTATTTTTAATTTGACTAGTCAGCATCGAGACTTTGACATAGGGGTGTGGTAATATGGCAAATTCTAGGCCTGCTTTCCTCCCTTAATAATTCTAATCAAACACCACTAATACTTCGTATAGGTGGCCACAGATCAATTCAGGATTGAACTAATCCTGAACCTGCTTGAAAAAATGGGGTCGAGTGTAGACCAGGATCGGATTATACCAGTTGGTCAAGGTCCAATTTAAAATAAGTTCATGGTCTAGGAGATGACTAAAGCATGAAAAGACCAAAAATATCCCTATTTTGGACGGCCATTTGACGAAAATTTTAACGGTGGACTAAAAGTGGCAATGACTAAATAAGA
The DNA here is from genome assembly GCF_003576645.1 of Ipomoea triloba. Lineage (NCBI taxonomy): Eukaryota > Viridiplantae > Streptophyta > Magnoliopsida > Solanales > Convolvulaceae > Ipomoea > Ipomoea triloba. The sequence continues at coordinate 8,989,096 of NC_044917.1, read as the reverse complement.
CTGACTGTAATGTGACAAAAATTAATGAAGTAGACTAAAATTGGCAATGCCACAATAACAATAGGACCAACAATGGAAATGACTCCTTTTTTCCCATTTGGAAATGCTCGTTACATCATTTAGCACGTTCCTTAATATTATTTCATTTTATCCTACTTTCATATTTAGTTTATCTTAAAATAATGTCTAAGCTCATATAAATTAAAGAAATATAGGTTAAATTAGTCATTCAATTACACACTAAACTGCAGTTAGGTCATTAAACTAAAAAAATTACAATTAAGTCATTGAACAACGCAATTTTATGCAATTACACCTATAATGACTTGTTTACCGTTGGCATGACGATTCCTTTATTTAAAAGTAATTTTTAAATTTTATTTTAATAATTTTAAATAAAATAATTATTTTGAAGTTATTTAAAAAAAAAGTTGCGGCCTTTTTTAATTTCAGAATAATTATTTTATTTAAAATTATTAAAATAAAATTTTAAAAATTATTTTTAAATAAAAGAATCGACATGTCAAGTCATTTTAGGTGTAATTGCATTAACTTGCGTTGTTCAGGGACCCATTGTAATTTTTTGAGTTGAGTGACCTAATTTTAACTTGGTGTGTAATTGGATAACTTATTTGACTCTTATTCTTAAGTTAAACATTATTATTTTACACTTACAATAGCTTATAAACTGGTTTTACATTACGAATATATGTATAACTGAGAGACTAAAACTAAGCCAATGACCTTGTGGTCTAGTAACACCCGGTTGTACCTCCATGTGGGAGGGGTTGGTTTAAGCCTCATTTATACTATATTATACCAGAGTCAATATTACTGAAAAGAGACTAAAACTAATGTTTTTTTCTTAATAAAATATCACATTTAAAAAAAATAAAATTTGGTGCATATATTATGGCAAAATGGGACAAAAAGATTGTAAGAAAAATGATGAGAAGTGTGTGGGGGGAGAGAAACAAAGCAGTGATTAGGGAGAGGCCGCGGGAGGGGGAGAAGGCACGCTTTGCGCGTGAGTGAGGGATGTGCGTTTTCCGATGGCCCCCCGCTCTCTCTTTTCCCACTGAATTTCACGCCTTTGCTGTCCCTTCTAATCCCCCAATCCCCATCCTCACTTCTACTGCGTCTACCTCAAACTTAATCAAATTATTGTCTCTTTTTTTAGTACTATTAATTTTATTACAATATAATTATATTTTTATTTGTTATAGTACAAAAAATCAATACTTCATTATCGAAATTTGATCTTGTAATATTCTTTCAGTGAGAGTCACAAAAGTGTCATTTGAGTACAAGTTGTTTGGTAAAATTATTGCCCCTTAATTAGTCATATAAATAAAATTTATCATAAAAGCAGATCGAGTCTTATCAGTAGCAATGTGAGAGTTACCTCTCAAAAAGAAAAAAGTTATTGTGTACATTGAAAAAAAAAATCTTACATTTATTAATTAGTTGAATCACTATGATTTATCATTTTCATAGTGACTCTAAACAAAATAACTTACCGTTTTTCAATCATGTCAGGTCAGAATACGAAAGAGTTTGGAATTTGTCACAAGATTAATTTTGTAAAGGGACAAGACGCGTGAAGTGGAATGTAACGTAGGAGTGGGGCTGTGGGGGATATAGAGGAGAAGAGATGATAAAAACACGTGGTCATAATGAGTTTACTCACTCATTAATCTCTGTAACGTCTCCCCATCATTACATTTGCTTAACCAAAGTACATTCTAATAACGTTGTCACACACTATTACCACAAACAATTTTTTTTTAAAGGAAAACAAAATAAAAACTAAGCAAAAAAGTTAATTATTTAATTTCAAAGAGTTTTAATTATTTAATTTCAAAGAGTTTTACATTATCATAAGTAACCACGTTACTTATAATTATATAAAAAAAAATTATACAAAATATATTTACACCCGTACCAGATTATACATGATACAATTATATAGATCTCCCTAATTGTAATTATAGCAAATATTATAAGCATCAATACTAATAGTATTTAGTATAATAAGATATACTTATATTAATATATTATATTGGAAAAATAGTTTTTAAAACGTTTTTTATTTTTTTCTTATCACCGTTAAGATTCATTTATGAAATAAATAGAAAAATTGTTACTCCATATAAAAAATTTTTATAAAGAAATATACGTATAGAAAGGAGACGGGAAGAAAAGATTAAATTGAATGACGCAGAGGTTCAAACCCATGACCTTTTGCATAGTTCTGATACCAAATTAAAGCATGTGCTTCATCTCAACTAAAAACCTAATCTGATAATTGTACTGCACATATATATTATATTTATGCTCACATATTCAAACATAAAATTTTTAGTCTAATTACTCTTTTCAAGAATGGATCCGTCCAAACCATGTTATTCATATAGTTAATTGACCCCTCGTGCAAACACTTTATCATGTCATTTATCAAATTCTTGTCTGCATAACACTTCTAAGAATATATTTAGAATAATGCTATTTTTTTTCAATTAAAATTACCACCTAATATTCATTTCCATGTGACATTATTTATACTTTTTTTAGAAAAATATTTATTTATTACTTCATTAACTGGCTATCATACGAATTAATAAATAGTACATGTATAATAATTAAATATAAAAAATGAATACATTAATGACACAATGTGTAAGCATCCTCAATAGTAGTAATTTCTTTTTGATTTTTGAGATGCCAATTGGAAGAGAGATGAGAGAGAAAAAGGAAAAAGAGAAAGAAAAATTAAAAAGCAGGTCTGAGGCGAAATTATTAGAATATAAAATTAGAATTGGTTAGATTATAGAATTCGTGAGACAAAAAGTGAAAATGAAATTAGAATTGAAATTATTAAAGTTTGAAAAACCTGGCACACAAAACACAGAATCTTAAGTAAACTACTAGTCCAGGTAAAAAAACAATTCTTTTTTGTTGGTATTTCTATGGTGATCTGATCTATCAATGACACTATATATATGCCAAACATTTTATAGAAAATATTTATTTTTATATACACTTTCAATTTTTATTTAAAAAAAAATAAAAATGAAACAACTTTAATTATTTTTTTTGGAAAAGATTAAAAAGTATTGGTATCCACACAAATATTTATCAAAACCAATCCCCAATATATATATATATAAGGGTTGGTGTGGCAATGGTGTATATAGAGATATATATAGAGAGAGAGATATAGAGAGAGAGAGAGCAGCTGCGTTGATTCTCCTTCTTCAATTCCTCCTCCCCAGTTCCCTAAACCTCATTTTCACTCTCTGCAACCTAGGTTTCCACTCCTCTTAAGAGAGAGAGAGAGAGAGATGGGAAATTGCCAAGCAGTGGACAATGCAACTCTGCTAATCCAACATCCCGGCGGCGGGCGAGTTGACAAGCTTTACTGGCCGGTTCCGGCGAGCGACATCATGAAGATGAATCCCGGCCACTACGTCGCCCTCCTCCTCACGACCACCACTTTCAACCCCGCCGCCGCCGCCGCCGGCGCTACAAACGACAACAAGAACAACATCCCCGTTCGCATTACCCGCATTAAGCTTCTCAAGCCCACAGATACTCTCCTTCTCGGCCATGTTTACAGACTAATCACCACTCAAGGTTAGTTGGTGTTAATTAAGTTTCTTCTCCGATCCCTATTTCTCTTTCAAGGTTTTGAATGGAGGAGAAATATGTGTAACCGACACCAGCAGGAAGATTAGAAGAGATCAGAGGATCTGTTGAATAGATTAGATTAGAGTAGATTCTGTTTTGATTATGGTTTTAGTGACGAGTTTTTGGATTTTTGTGTTTGTTGTTCAGAGGTAATGAAAGGGTTGTGGGCTAAAAAGAATGGGAAGATGAAACAGCAAGCGGAGCCAATAGAGAAGCAACAAAAGATGAGACCAAAACCAACTTCAGATTCCAAGACAGGACTTATTGCAAGATCTGAAAATAAGGAGCACTGTAATCAGGTTAATATAAACATTTTTTTCTTAAATGCTTTAATTTCCAATTATTATTATAATCTAATAAAGATGTATATATGTGCAGATAAAACATAGGTCAGGGGGGAACTCATCAGCAGCAGGAGCAGTGAAATGCAAAGCATGGCAACCATCTTTGAACAGCATCTCTGAAGCTGCAAGCTGATATTCATTGCTTTATATACACATATATATGTATGTTACTGTGTATGAGATTCTGATCTGGTGTACTTTGTGAGTTCAGGAAATGGCTAGTTTTTAATTGGTTTTGTTTCTAGTGATTCAGAGATGCAGAAATCACATCCAAAAAAATGTATAGCAAAACTCTAATCATATTCTTATTGCATCATTTAATTCAGGTTCAGTTTCCTAGCTTAGGTTAGACTAATCTTAAATCTCCAGAATTCCAGTCCCCATGAGGTAAATTATGGGTCAGCTATGTAGCCTCCCAATAAGTCCATGTGGTTGTCTCTGTGAGTCTACACATAAAGGATCCATCTCCATTCTAAAGAGTTACGAAGAGTTTTAGCTCTAGGTTAGGCGGTCTACCACTTGAATTAGCCTTGTGGGGCCCAGTTCCAGCTTTTTATAGGGTATGTAATGTGCCTCACTTGGAAATTAGAACATGCCCTGGAATAAATATACCACACTACTAACATTTCAATAACACTAGTACTACACATACATATTGTTGTCAATCTAGTCATCGACTTTGTTGTTATAAAAACTGGATGGGGATGGGCATCTCGCTCTGGTTCACATAAATAAAGGGATTGGATTGGATTTGATTTGAGTTTCACCTACCAGAGACCAACAAGTTGATGAATGGACTATTCAAAATGTGAGTGCTTTATTTACAAGTTATGGGGGGGGACAGTACAGAATTGAAGGGTACACACGAATGCAGAAGAAATGAATTGAAGTGAGATCGAGGAGAGGACAAGATATTTGGAACTGAAAGTTAATCTTAAGGACAAAAGGAAAACAACAAGAGGCACAAGGCAAAAAGCATCATTTGCATGCGTGCAAACACATAGTTGTTAATTCAAACAATATAATGGATGGGGCTCACCTAGTCAAAAGCTTATCTATCTGCATTATTGAGCATCATATATTCATTCATACAATTGAATCTGCTCCATCCAACTAAAAGCCTCAGCTGATAGTTGGATTGCACATTTATGTTTATATATTATATGCTCAACACATATGTGGTTAATTATGCGTTGATAGAAAACTATACGTAGTGCAATATCTGCCTGTGATATATGCTTGCTTCAATCACTAATGCCCCTACAAATCTACAACGATTTGATTTTATTTTTCAATATAATTTAATTACTATGTTGTATTAAATACAATTTCTACGACAAGTACTTTGTACTCAGATGACGCATCTATAATTCTTCTTGAGGAAATGTCACATGATTGAATCCCGGTAGTGGAGTATGAATTATTTGAGTTGCAATAGATAGAGAAAATATAGAACAGATACTACTTTGTAATAGAGTCAATAGTACTCAAAAATACAATTTTTATAAATAAAATAAAAATTGCCTCCATAACCATTCACATCTCCATCGCCTTCCCTCCACCACCATTGCCACATCCCTCTCCTTCAAAATTGGACTTATTTGGGATAAACCTCTCCTCTTTAATTTTATGTTTTTGAAATCTATAACCACACTTTTGGTTTATGAAATTGGTCAAGAATAAAATGCAGAATTCTTACACCTATTACATCAATTTTATTTAACTTTTTATCATTCCTTTGGTATGGGACACATAAGTATTGGTGCTAGGAGAAAATTGAGAACGCATCCTAATCGTCAATTAGGGAATATCAGCCATTTTAAAGCAAAGGGGAAAAAAGGAAAAAAATGCAGTGACACTTTGATAATGATCAAAATTATGAGATACAAGAAATTGACAAATTACTCATGTTATAACAAAGTAATTCAACAAAAGAAGAACAAGTTATGAAAATATCTCAAAATTTTCTTGAACTTGTACTACGGATACAAGCTTTGAAATATGCAATAATGTGGATATAAAACCACTATGGATCATGGATGGTTACAAACAATTATTATACCATGAACCAAGTTCATCTTGCATTATAGACCTTAGTCTAAAAATTATGTGCCTACAGTTGATATATTCTAAATGTTATTTTAGACTAAGGTCCATAATGTAAGGTAAACCCTGGTCCATAGTATAATTTGTCAGTTCCATCCATGACATGACTTGTAATTATTGGGTGTCATGAATTAGATGCCCCCACTAACTTTTAATAAAAAAAAAAAAAAAGTAAAGTAACCAATCAAATAATTTCATGTTAAGAGGGAAAATAATGAAGAATTTTTTTAGGAGTGACTAGCATAATTCTATATTTATTTATTGTGTATGTGTGTAAATTAGAGAGGATGGGGCTAAACCTAATCTCCACGTCTCCAAAAAAAAAAAGAGTACAAATTAGAGAGGCATAACAAATCCTCAAAAAGATTGGAAGGAATGCTTTAATGGAATTTAGAGGCCCATATCTACTTTCATAAATATCTTACTTTATAATGCATTAAAGAATCTTAGGTACAAAAATATATATATATATATATATATATATATTTTGAATACTACTAATCTATTACAATGCAGTATCTCCATTGAAGCACAATAGTCAGTATTGTCTCCACTGAGACTCGAACCCACCACCTCCCGTATAAAGGGAAGGGTTTGATGCCACTGGTACAAAAATATATTTAAACATCACATTTCTGTATGTAAAATTTACACATTATGTTAGGTCTGCAAATACACCTGCACAGTTTCACTATTTTACAGACATTATTTTCAAAACTTGAACCCATGGCCTAGCATCCAAGGGGAGGACTGTATTATTAATGCACCCACACCATTACACCAACCTTCTAACACAACATATATTTATTTATAGTCTATATAAAATCCAATGCACCAGATTTTATGATTGAATATCTTCCCAAATATTTTTTTTTTCCTTTAAAAGAAAAAACCCTCATAAAGATTCCTTCAATGAGCCCACTAGCAAAAGCAACCCCAATAACTACAGCATAAACCTCAATCAAGCATTTTAATAGGTGGGTCATTAGACCTGGAGTTGAACCAGTCCACATTCTAAATAGTAAATGACAAATGGTCCAGCTTCCTCCCTTGTATTGCAGACCTCATAACCCCACCCTGCAGTAGACTATACTTTCTCAGATGCCAATTAAAGTTGGAAAGGTATCTGCTTAATCATAAGACCTGATTTCAGGCAAAAACAAAGACAATTTTTTTTGGGTGACGAGCAAAACCCGTAGGCCACTATCTTGTGGATTGGGTAAACCCCACCTTGTGATCTTAGCCGGCAAACGACCACAAGGAGATAAACCAACTTAAGTTGCCCATAGCTAACAGGTTCAAACCAAGAGGGTTGGGATTCAAACTCGTGACCTTGTGGTTACGAGTTTGTATCCGTACTCATTCTGACTCGGTAATTCAAAAAACAAAGACAATTTTGTATATATGAAAGAATGAATAGAGAGCTGAGCAAAGCTTTAGAGAATACTTTGTGATCATCATGCTTTGTACATTTTTGACTTTGAGCAATCATATCAGCCAACTCTGTTGCATTGGGAGAAGTGGAATCATTTCTCCTCCTAGTTTCCATTAGATCCTTCTTTCCCTTTTTCTGATATGCCCTTCAAGAATAAAATAAAAAGTAGCTTTTCTCTTCTTTTTCTGTCCCATTTTTGCAACTGTATAATATACTGAACAAGATTAGCATATACAAATTGAATCTCTATTGATAAACTTGATCTCCAAGAACATAAAAATCAAATCCCAGATAAACATATTTTACTAGAAATCGAAAAGAGTAAAGTGGTCCTATAAAGTAGAGGAGCTAGGGCAGTAACAGGTACACTTGATGTAGAGGAAACTTACAGCTTGTTTACTACTTGAGGATGGAAGTTGTAATCAATCAAACCCAAATCTGACCATTAATGTAATGGTGGTCCAGCTTCATAAAGCAGGCATATCATCTCTGGTGATGGGAGCTTCATTTAATTCGCACTACTCTATTCAGATAGGTGAAAGAACTTGTAACTAACCAGTAATAATTGCATCTCCACCTAAACTTTCGGAGGCCTCAAACCATTACAATAATGTTTTCATGGTGTAGAAGAATAATTTTAATTGAATAAAAGTTTGTTGCACAACAATCTTCACCAGAAAAAGCGGTTCCTATCCCTCCCATTTGGGCCAATTAAATCTGGCAAGGTCTCAGTGCCTCAGCTGTAAATGTGTTTAATTCAACCAGGTGGTAGACTTTTGGGCCTTATTGCCAAGATTTGGGAATCATTCAGAAGTATTCTGGATGAAACCTACTTGAATTCTTGTCAGCTCCAGATTCTGGCATAGGAAAAAAAAAAAGGAATGAGTTAGGAATTTTCTTTATGAGCTTTTAAGCATGGCAGTATATGTGTAGCTTACAGTATTGCTTTCTTTAATAATTGTATGTAGAGATTTACTCCAGAAGTCAGAGATAAAGGACCATTTTCTTAAGATTCACCATTTCATATAACATTGGGCTACACAAATTTGACTGCTAGGGGCAACCACAATCAAGTTGGTCAGGCTGTTGACTTGCTAACTACAAGGTTACAAGTTCGACTCTCGGGAGTGGCCTATTGGCCTTATTGGTTTGAGCCGGTCAGCTATGGGCAACCTAGGTTGGTTTACCTCCTTGTGATCCTTTGCCGGATAGGGTTACAAGGCGGAATTTACCCAGTTCACACCCTCAGGTTGTGGCTGTGGGTTTCCCTCATCACCCAAAAAATAAAATATCTAAAGATTCATTGATTGAAAGAGAAGGCAGAGAAAAAGGGAAGCACATATGAAACCTACCAACACTCTGTTCATGAACCCTGACAGATCAAGAAGGTTGATCTGATAACATTATAAGTCAAATGAAATGGAGCAAATTTGCTCCTTATTTGATCAAGGTTCTTCCATTTCTATTGACTAGACTAACTCTGGATTTCAACAGAAAGAAAGAAGAAAAACATCTGTTTTTACCAAGAAATTGCTAATTAGTATCTTAAAATCATAAAAAAAAGGAGTGATTCAGCTTTGGAGCCCCAAGGCATCTGGCAATACACAACTATACAGCTATGTTCCTCCTGAACTTTTTAGTTGATAGCTTGTATGGGGTTCTTGAGTATTTTATTCTACTTATTTTTCAAAAGTAACAAGTCATGGCTGGAATTTATATAAGAAATTTAATAGTTGAACGATACACACAACACTGCAAAAGAATATCACCAGAATCATTAAGTTAAGAAGAACTTGACTAATACTAGTACCTGGCAAGAAGCTCAGATAATGCTGAAGTGGAAAGTGAAATGTGCTACAAAAGATGGCATCCACCAAAATTGGAAAATCAGAAATTGTCGTAACAGCTTATATCTGAGTGCAAAGCTTTAACTCCATATTCAATATTGCTTGATTGCATTGTATACAGTTCATTCTAAAAATGCAAAGCTTGAACTACAATACTCTATAGTATCCTGTTAATAACATTGGTCTCGATCATTCTTTATTTGTACCAAATGCTTTCAACACTGCAAAGTAAAAAACTACCAATAGTCATTGCATAAACAATTTCCTCCTCTGAAAGTGTGGAAACGAGAGCGATCTCTCACAATAATTTCTCTTTTATAAACTTTTGAAATGGCCTTCAGAGCAGAATGACAATCCTCACAAGTTCTCAAATTTTTAACAATGCGGATAGTAGTCCCAGACATAGTACTTAGCAGTCCATAAGCAACAGCTAGCTTCTCACTATGCCATGCCACGGCATGCTCCTTCTCCTCTTCAATAAGATCAAATGACACATGCATGGTATTAGCAACATAACCTGCTTCACGAGCCTTGTTCAATACTTCTTTTAATTTTTCCTGAATTTGTAAAATCTGTGGGTGCAACTTTTCAGCAACACGAAACTCATGAACAACACCATTCACCTCAATCCAGCTACAACCAATATCAGGTTGAGTTTTCCTCTCACCCATTGCCTTCCTCAGTTCAATAACTTTCTCCCATCTCCCTAGAGAAGCATACAAATTAGAAAGAAGTACCTCACCTCCACTAGATCCACAAGATCCAAGGCCCTTAATATAGTTTATAATGCTCTCTCCAAGATCAGCATTACGATGAATTCTACATGCACTGAGCAAAGCCCTCCATAAAATAATATCGGGTTCCAGTGGCATGCTTTGGACTACTTCAAATGCCTTCTCCAAGTAACCAGCACGGCCAAGTAAATCAACATAACAGCCATAGTGCTCAATCTTGGGTTCAATCCCCCATGACCTCTCCATATTATAGAAGACTGAGGAACCCTCTTCCACAAGACCTGAATGGCTACAACCATTTAGAACTCCTAAAATTGTCACTTCGTTTGGACTGATTTTTTCATCTAACATCCGATTAAACACAGCGAAGGCATCTTTACCAAGTCCATGAATAGACAGCCCAGATATCATACTCGTAAAGTTGTGAACATCTGGTCTTGTTATTTTATCAAATACTAATTCTGCACAATCTATTCTCCCACATTTTGCATACATATCAACAAGAGCAGTGAATACATTTGAAGTATATGGAATTCCACTTTTGTCAATATAAGTGTGAATCCAATTACCCTGTTCCAAGGCTCCTAGATGAGCACAAGCAGAGAGAGCACAAACAAGAACAGCCTCATTAGGCTTTACCTTATTCTCACTGCCAGACAACATTTCACGAAAACATCTTAGAGCTTCCATGTACCTCCCACTTCCAACAAAACCAGAAACCATTACAGCCCAAGAAACATCATTGCGCACTGGCATTTTACCAAAGGCTTCAAGTGCTTGGCACATCTCTCCATTCTTTGCGTACCCACATACTAAACTAGTCCATGAGAACACATCTCTCTCAGGCATTTCATCAAACACCATGCAAGCGTCATCTGTTCTCTTGAAAATGCCATACATATTAACCAACGAATTGGCCACATACAAATTCGTCGCATACCCAATTTTCATCACTAGCCCATGTGCAATTACGCCATGCACCAACGACATTTGGTGGGCACATGATGTGATGAGGAAAGTGAATGTGTACTTATCAGGAATAACCCGAAAGGGGTGGTCTAAAGCTAGCATTTTGCGAAAAATATTGATGGGTTCAGGAGAATTCTGAAGCTTAGAGTATGCTTGGATCATGAGATTCCATATCAAGATTGGCGGTGTGGGCAAAGGGTATTTGTTGAACAAAAGTTTAGCAGAGGAAAGGTCGTGGGCGAAGTGATAGCAGTGGATAAGAGAGTTGGTTAAAGAAGGGTGTGAAGAGAGTGATAAAGTGAGAATTTGGGCATGAATTTGCTTGAGCTGAGATATGGGTGGGCGTTGGATTAGCAGCTGAGAGAGTGATTTTACAGTTGGATGGAAATTTGAGTTTGCATTATCAAGAATGGGAATGGCGGGAATCGAAGTAGATGAAGAAAAGTTGGAAGGTTTAGGGAAAAGTAGGGCTCTGGTTCTTGATAGTCCCCGCATGGGAGTGTGCCAACTGCCTAGCAACTTACAACACAGGAAAGAGCGATGATAAAATATTGGGGAGGGAGCGAGGGGAATGTAAAGAGGTTATGGGGTTGTTTACTTGTTTACCGAGAAATGGAGGACTTTTCACAATAATAGAAAATTGGAGAGGTAGAAAAAAAAGTTTATTGCCGTCCCTCGATTATTGTGAAATTATTAATTTGGTCCTTGATAATTTTTTTTTGTCCAATTAAGTCTTCGACTTTTGAAAATTTAACAATTTTGGTCCTCCGTTTATTTTACTGTTTGATATCCGTTAAATCGTGATCAAACTGGTAATTTTATTACAGTCAAGGGACCATTTCAATCAAAAAATTAATTACCAAAATGGTCCCTTGACTATAACAAAATTACAAATTTGGCCCTGATTTAACGGTTATTTAACACTAAAATAGTTCTGAAATCTGAACTAGAGAAATTGAAAAAAAAAATTAATTTTTTTATTTACTTTATGGGGTTGTAGGCCCGTCAAGATTTTTATTGTTTAGTCCGGCCTAGTCTAATTCATATTTTAATTGGGAAGTTATAAATGTGATATGTATAAGGAAATTAAAGTTAAAAAAAAAAAAGACTTGGATGTTTTTTTAATCTTTTGTATTATAGACTTGTACGGGTTGGACCAAGACTTTTATTCATTTGCCTAGTTCGATTAAAATCATATTTTAACTAATCGGAATAAGATCACTATCCAAAGTAACTCGGCGAATATTGTCAGGTGGATCAATGACTTCAATTTTGACACCACTGGTGGAGGCTCCATGAACAACAATTTATCTGAATGTAAGAATTGGATGATGAAAAACTGGGAGGTGAATTGCTACCACGTGTTGCGAGAACAAAATCAAGTTACCCATTGGCTTGCGATGAATAGTTGAATGGATCCTGAATTGGTATTGTTGCCGGCTTGCCCTCATAGAGAGCTGGATTTGCTTATCCAAAATGATATTGTAGGGGTGCCTTGTGCCCGTGGGGATTGATTTTTGCTTTTTGCTTTCCGGGGCTCCGCCCTTCCATTTATCCAAAATAATAATAATAATAATAACCATACAAATGGTAAGTCAACTTGCTCATTTGACACCACTTAGATGGAACGAAAGAGAATTGAGCATGAGATAAGATTATGAAAAATGACTTTCAAGTAAAAGTCTTGGAAGACATTTTATGCCAAAACCGATTATTCTAGAATGTGTATTCCTTGGTGACTTCATTTTCCAGGACCACTTATAGCCAACCACTATGAAATTAGAAAAATGACTTCCAAAAGTCGTTTCCCAGTTTTCAAACCGTTAATCTCTCAATTCTCAATTATTTGCAATGTAATTATGGATTTAATATCTCAATCATGTGCAATGTATAACTATAGTCCCCAACTTCTAGGTAAAAATAGCAAATTTGGTCCCAAAACTTTAACAAAACCATAATTTAATAGATTAACTTTGTCACTTCACTATAAACTTGGAAACTAAATTTACATTATTAATACTGAAAGTCTAATTTAGAGTCACAACTAAAGAACTAAGGGGGGTGTATTCAATCATGACTTTCATAGAATTTTAAAGACTTTTATAAGCTTTAAAAGTTTGGAGGTATTCAATTCAAACTTTTAGAGAGTATTTAAAAGTCATGCGGTATTCGATCAAGATTTTTAAAGAGTTTTTAAAAGTCATGTGGTATTCAATTAAAACTTTTAAAAAATCTTTAAAAGTCATGTGGTATTCAAAAGGTTATGAATTTGTAAGGACTTTTTAATTTTATAACTTCTGTAGACTTTTATATACTTTTCCTTCTCAAATATAAATAGTTGAAATCCAACCCCCAACCCCAAGATTTCAAAATTTTCTTTCACCGAAGGGTTTTTTTTTTCTCTCTCTCTCTCTATTTAAACTCTATTTTTTTCTCCTTATTTAAAATTTTAACCTTATAAACCTTATACTATACGTATATACCTAAATTCAATAAATTATTTTTTCTTCATTATCCTATATTTTCTACATACCTAAACTTTACCAATTTTTTTCTCTCTCCTAAACTTTACAATCTTCTTCTAAAAATTCAAAATAATATTATTTTTATTTCATTGTTGCTTGTATATTTTGATTTTTTTCTATGAACTTTTTATCCATAACTTCTAAACTTTTTCTCCTAAATACATGAACAGAGTAAATTTTTTTTATCTATCACCGTCAATTTTTACTATATGTTTCATAATATTCAGATGTTTATTCGTAATATATTTTTTCTTTTTTCTTTTTAACAACATGCTATTACGAATAGTGAACTATTGTTCGCAATAGCAATTTGAGGCTACAAAGAGAAGCACCTTGTTGTTGTTAGTAGTACCATATTGTTATTGCAAATAATAGCTCTTTGCTTGATACCTAGCAGTATATCAAATATAATTTTTATATATATTATTAATTTTTTAATTTTATGCAACTAGTAATTATATTTTTTTAAATATTAATTTCTCAAGAAAAAGTAATTATATTTTTAAATATTTTATTTGAACAATTCTATAACTATAAATTTTAGTGTTTAATATTGTTATGAATTACTTATGAAAGTTTGTAAGGATGTATTCAATTTAGAATTTTAATGATTTTTGTAGACTTTTAAAAATAAAAAAGTTGATAAAAGTTTATGCAAGTTTTTTATACAGACTTTTATAGAGTTTTACAAAGTTTTAAAAAGTTTTGAACGACTCTATGAAAATCAATAAAAGTTTATTAAAATCTATCATTTTAAAAGTTTTTAAAAATCTACAAAAGTCATGATTGAATACACCCCTAAATGTGTTATTTTATAGTAATCATTACTTTTAACATTCAACATTATAAGGGAATTCCCTTATGCTTTTAATTCATATTTTGTTTTTATATTCTATTTACTCTCTATGTTTATTTGCATGTCTTCTTCACTAATAACTTTTAATATGAACTTAAATTGTAAATATCTTAGATGAAGTCTCACTTTTCCAATAGGAGAAACAAAATTAATGAGGGTTGACTATGGCTAAAGGGGAAAAAATAAAAGAAGAAAGAATGACAACAAGAATCAATCACACAAGACTCATTCATTATAAAAATATCACATAAAATTTTTCTGGCACACATAAGGGCAAAAACAGCAATGCCCATATGAAATGATTTAAAGAAAAGACTTAAAAAAACCACTGTCAAGGATTGATTCAGCAACAAAATGGAATTCTTACAGAAAAACTCTCTCAAGTGTTACCACTTGAAAATGCATTGAGGAATGCTGACATGTATGTTTAGACTTCATCATGGAAACTGATCTCAAACCATGATATATCGAAGGAACATATATAAACGTTAAGCGATCAGATCAGGCCTTGCCATTCTCAGTCACCTCCTTGGATTTCTCGCTCGTATCCAACTGGCTGAAGTTTCCCTTTTCCTTAAACAGCTGAGTGTGGTGGTGCCTGCAATACAGCTTATGCTCGTGTGCTACATAATTTGATGGACTGATCACACAGCCCCCGTAACTGCACTTGAAGCAAGGCCTGTGGTATGATGTTCCATCAACCGCTACCTATAGAAACAACATCCAATGTGGATTAGGATCTTCGATTGAAATCGGTTCATGTACCTATACATTTGTGCTCCATTTTGCACACACAAGAATCAGGTAGGAAAGGGGTAACCTTACCCCAGCCAAGATGGCTAAGGATATAGACTTGTAATCACAAGATCACGAGTTTGAATCCCAGCCTTCTTGGTTTGAGCCAGTTAGCAGTCAGCTAACTGGTTTAGCTCCTTGTGATCCTTTGCCGGCTAGGGTCACAATGCGGGGTTTGCCCCACACCGTCAGGTAGTGGCTGCGGGTTTCCAGCTTAATAACATTTAGCAATATCTTACCTTTTCAATGGGGTAAACTGTTTTCTTGCAAGCAACACATTTATCTTGAGTTCCCGCAAACATGCTTGAAACTTTGCTGCTTGTGTGTCCCTGTCCGATTTAGCTCATGATTAGTACTATCAGAAATTTGATCAAAACAACACAACAAATTGTGCAAAAAACAAAAATATCGCTGTGCCTTAACCATCTAGAAACTAGATGTTAGTACCTGATCTGCAGCTCTTTCCCTCACTGTCTTTGGAGCCCCTGCACAAGGTGGTGAAAGGGATAGAGAATAAGCTTCGAGGTACAAACAAGACTTATTATAGGTGAAATGGAACTCGATAATTGCTTTTACCTTCAAAACTCTTATCCAAGCTACCAGTCATTTTGAAAAGTTGATCAAAGTGCGGTTTGCAATATAAAACTCCTTCGAAGGAGTTGTAATTGCTGAGCTGCAAAGAATAAGACCAGCAAACAAATATCTAAGAAATTGCTAAGCTGCTAAGAAGAAACTTTTTTTTTTTAAATAAAGCTTATTTGATCAGATTAAACAATCTACAATTTGATTATTAAGCTTATTTGATCATATTTTGGATGGAGATCATTAAATCCCGCGATTGACTGACAATGAGTTTGGACAGGTAATATCCAACTCAAAGGAAGAAAATGCTAACGATAGACACACCATGTGTGCGATTGCAGCAGGCACGAGTCGACAAATAGCATTACTAGCGTAGTAGGTGCAACATGAAGGGGAAGCAAGCGATTTTAATGCAAAGACACCAGAAACAATCAAGCCAATTAAATCTGACGAGTCCAAAGCTTAAAGGCCCCACGATCACAACAGCAGAGATAAGTTATGTACAAAAGAAGGTCCATGTGGTGGAAAATAATCTGTCAGAGAAATGAATTGGCAGTATACAAGCTTCAATTATAACAGCACAAATTCTTCACTTTACCCTTTTTTTCTCTCTGTTTTTCTTTTCTTTCTTTTTTGGCTACCAACAAAAGTTAGCTATAATGCGTGCATCTATCAAACACATAAAACAATAAAAATATTTCTATTTGTGTGCTTCATATTGCCATACTAGACACAAACTGGGAAACCACAGAAATACATTAGCCCTAATTTACTCAGAAGCATCCCTACATGGCAACATTATCTATATGAATTTCTAAACTATAATGAAGATTTAAGACAAAAATTCATGAGATGTTCAAGGGAAGCCAGCATGTAATAATAGCAAGATTCATGGTTGAAATTTTAACACTTGTACAAAACTGTGTAAATGCTAAATCTTCTTCACTCAATATCTAAATCAATGCAACACCTCGGGAATCGAATTTGGTCATCTACAACTCATACAAAGTGAAGCCAAAGAAAAATGTGACAGCTGGAAAAACAGCAATAGATCCCAGAACAATAAAGTCCAAATGGATTGAGCACAAGGATTAATTACTCAAACAAGGAAGAAACTTCCAGAGACTCAACAGAGAACAACAAAGTCCACTGTTAAATTCCCTTTACATCAAGAAGCTAAGCTCCATTTGAATCAAATCATAAATCCATTCCAATTTCTGATTTTTTTTTTTTTTTACCTTCATTGGGTAAGTTGTGCTTCCTTAGGAAACCCTATTGAATTCCTATGAAAAAAACAATCAAAATAATCCCATATTTTCTTATGATCAGAACCATCAGATTAACTGGAATGAAATAATATCAAATCCTGTGACCCATAACATTCAAAGAACAGCAAAACCAATCTCCCAAACAATCAGATCACTAAAGGAAGAGAGCTAAAACAGTCCAAAAATGGCAAGAAATTCAATTCTTGCTTAAACACACAAATCCAAACACATGTCTGTACAAAGCAACCAAACTAAAACATCACATCCACTGAAAAAGCAACAACAAGAAGTGGGAAATGATGAAAACCTTGAGAGTGCCCTTGCAATGGAAGCATCTGAAGCATGCCTTGTGGTAGACCTTATTGTCTGCTCTGAGCTGATCCACCAAGTATACTGTCTTTTCACAAGCTTTACATTTCTGGGTTGTCCCTGCAAACGTTGCCATCTCTCCTCTCAATCTCTCTCTCTCTCTATCTCTCCTCTCAATCTTTTCTAGTAATCTTTGAATATGTTTGAAAAATGTTTTGATTGTTTTACAGCTAATGAGAAGGGAAGTGCGGGCGTTATATTCACTCTGACAGGTGTGAACGAGGATATGCGGCAACGGTTAGCTTCCAAATGTAGGGGTAATTCGGTAAAACTGGCAGTTAATGATGCTTTATAACATAAGCAATGCTATTATATGAATCTACTTCTTATTCTTATAATAGTTGGTTACAAATTTGTACACACTATTTATTTCTCGAAATATAATTAACATAATTTTCCTTTTTAAAATGTTTTCACTATAATAAGAGTATATTTGTGTTCCGCCAGATGGATATCATCAAATTTACAATGATGTCGTATTTTACAATTATTATATGCACCTAAACTTTTAAAAATAATATAAAACTAAGTATATCAATTTACCAAGGACCTTGTAGTCCAGTGGCATCAAACTCTTCTCTTTATATGGGAGGTGGTGAGTTTGAGCCTCAGTGGGATATGAACGTAGTTATGAATAGATACCGCATTAATGATTTGTAAATAATTTTAAAATATACCCTCGTAACAATAATCTAGTATTCTGTAACCGTAGTTAAAAAGTCTCTTAAGACTTGCTTTTGACGATATAACGAGGATTCGATCCCTACTACGAATGAAATGTGATTCTTGCAGGGCCGTTTTATTATTCTTGTATGTATAAATATGTAATTTACTATTGAATTTCAAAATTAAATTATCTAAATTTATCTCATACTTCTGACTCAGAATTCAGAATATAATTCAAATACTTATAATTTTTTACGAGACAATATTTATTCACCATGGAAGTTCGTAACAACTCATATAGACATACGTTATTAGTCTTTAATGATTAATAGTGAGCTTTGAATTACACGTGTCGGATAGAGAGGGCTTGCGGTATTACAGCCAAAAGTAGAGGGCGGTAAATTGGACAAGGGAGTATTTAGTATTGGGATTCGGAGATATTATTGTCTGCTCCTTTTGCATCTTTAGCCGCTTCTGCAAATCAAATTCACTTTTTTTTTTTTTTAAGTGGTTGATTAATTAGTTTTTTTTAACATCTTAATGTCTCAAAATATTAAAAATTAAAAAAATTTATTCAAAAGTAATTTATTCAATCAACTTTTTTAAAAAGTTATTTTTCATATAATTAATTATCAGCTAATAATTAATTTATCAAATATATTTATACAATAAACTACTGCTATCAACTATTCAAATTTACTAATTCAATCAGCTAACATTTATTTACCAAACACCTCTTCTAAGGTAATCAGTCAAATAAAGTCAATAAACTAAACTAGTCCCATGAGACAAAATTATTCTTTTTGTACTTAAAGTTAAAATGTAATACAAGTTATTATTTCCGTAAATTGAATTCTTATTATTTAATAACGTGATATAATATATAATAACATAATCAGTTAGTGAAAAAATAATGATGATAATGATAATGTAAATACGTACAATGAGTGAAATAACGGTGACAAGTTGAAAAATATATTTATTTAAAAATTGAATATATTAAGTATTATTATTAATTAATTAATTAATTAATTAAAGTAATAAAATAGAAAAGTATGTTTGTCTGTAAAAATGCAGAAAGCATATGTCAAATATAGGTAAAAGGCCAAAACGTAAATTGACCAATAAAGAATGATTTGCTTTTTGTTTTGAATTATTTTTTTGTCATGACATATAAAATAAGCTAAGGGGCCCATATGGGTCTGGATAGTCGCCTAGTCGGTGACTCACGCACCATATACAACTCATCCCTCAATTATTCTTTTCGCATTCAAATTTTATCACTTGTTTTATATATGGATAACAGTATAATACTACTTCCAATTAAACTCTCAATTTTTACAACCTCATTTAAATTTTTAATATAACATTTTGGATCAGTTTTAAATATAATTTGTCATTACTTACAACATCAACGAATAAAAATAAGGGAGTAAAATTTAGATGTATATATATGTGTGTGTATGTAATATGTATGTATGTATGTGATGGATATATTAGAAATGACCCAATATAATAGAGACCCGGGGTTCAGAAGTGCATAACTTGAGGCCCCACAATGATGGGCCTTGACTTAGTCTCGTGGGCCCACTATATGGGCCTCGACTTAGTCTTATGGCCCTCCGCGAATTTAGCCCAATTTGGTTGGGATTTCCTTGTATAAAAGGCCATTGTCTTAGCATTACAAGACACCTTCATCATACCATGTCTAAACAATTATCATCCTAACACGAATTATCAATATAATTTGTTTCCGTGACTTATGGTATTATCATTTTCATATTAGTTGTTAATTAAATCCATCATTGGTGCTTTCGTTGAGAGCTCGACATACAAGCTCGAGCATGCTCCTAAACAACATCTCCAACTAAATCAACCATATATCTATCACACAAAAACCTTTGACGGTACAGTGTTGGGGTTTTGGTGGGGCATTTACATTAGGCATGCTTAATCACAAGCATGCACGCATGTGTTGAGAAATTCTGATTGAAAGAGATCAGATTTCCAACATTGTTGGCTACCTAAATTGTGCTAAATCCAAGGGTTAGCTTCTGTATGTCATGAAAATATTCAAACGGTATCCAGATTAACCTAAGGATCGCTTCTGTGCTCAATCCCATGGTTTGATCATCCAAGCTCTTCGGTCGCACGGAGATTCCGGCACACAAAATGATGCCACCAGATTCGGATCCGAGTACGGTGCATCGGAAGCCGATCGAATTAACTAAAAGCCTCGACTTGATTTCGTATTCAGTTCCGCTCCCGTAGAAGTCGCCGCCGTTCACTCTAACGGCGATCGACCAGGTTTAATCCGGCGGGGAGATTTTTACGCGAAGGAAGAGGATGAATTATGTTACTTCAAACATAGCGTCCACGGCTTCGGCAGAAGGGCGATGAAGCATTGTTATTATTCATATAACCGTCGCCACAACAAGAAGAGGAGCCAACCAGATCGCTCTTCCAAAGTGGCACCGTGAAGATGGCGAGACGCTGCGACGGCGCCCGCGGCGGGGGAGGCAATTAGACTGAGCCAAGGTTCTCCACGGAAGCTCCGGCGTAATCGCAGGCACTAGTTGGAATAAATCAGAATGGCAGCAATGTCTACCATTGTGACAAATACAACTGTGGAGATCGTGCAGTGGTTCTTAACAATGTTATTGGGTCTGTTCATGGGGAACTTGTAATGCCTGTGACAGATTTTTGAGGCAAAGGAGATGATGCGAAGCATTTTTAATGGATCACCGTGATAATTCCCTAGCAGTTTTTAACCTGACTATGAACCCATTTTTGGATAGATTATCATACCCAAAGGGATATAGCAGCAACAAAATACTTCCACCAGAAAGTATATTGAAGATTGATGAATCAGATCGGCAGCGGCGGGGACGTGCATTTGACCGTGAGAATGTCTTATATCCAGGGGAAGATGCGTTAGAAAGAATCGGTGTACATCTGATAGATCTTCTCATCTTGTCACGTAGGAGTTTACTACATTTTATTATTATTATTATTATTGGTTCTCCCTGGTGACGTTGTGAGGTCCGACCTCACCACCGAACTCTAGGCAGAATAATCAATCCATGGTCATGGTCATGCGCGCCGGCCCTGACCTTGGCATTCTCTAGTGGTGGTACAGGGTCTGCCCCCACTCACTACTTAACGGAAAAGTCTATTATTGGCTTATTGCACATAAGGTGGTCCGGCCCCTTGAGTTTCACTTCATAATAAAGTAGCAAATTTCGTTATGTACTCATTTTGCTATTATTCAAGGGAGGGGGAGAGAGACCAAGATTGGTTGATCCTCCAATAGGCTCCGTAGCCGAATTCTCAATAAAAACTCGAAGGCCGACCTCTCGGCGATCACGATTCTTAGCCCACATCATTTAAGCGGCTAATTCCCTAAGGGCGATACGAGGTCCGACCTCGCCTATCGCCGAACGGGCAAGTCTTTAAGTCTATAAGCCAAAGGTTTCAGCTTAAAATGACTAAACTCTCTAGGGGCGATACGAGGTCCGACCTTGACTATTGCCGAATGGAAGAGTCCTTAGACGCAAGGCCAAATGGCCTCGACTTAGGACGACTAAACACCCTAGGGGCGATACGGGGCCCGACCTCGCTATTGCCGAACAGAAGAGTCTCTAGGCGTAAGACGAAATGGTCTCGACTTAGAACAACTTACACCCTAGTGAGGGTACGGTATTTAACCTCCGAGGATTAATCTCGCCTACCATCGAACGGGTGTGCTAAGGGCTGAGGGTTGAGGTACCTTGGTCTAACGCCAACGCGAAAAAGCAAACAATAAGAAAAAGCAAAAGAAAGAAAATACAAACACAAAACAAAAAACAAAAATATATATACAACATTATGCGAGCAAAAATCTAAGCAACCCCGCGTTGCTCGGACGGAGAGGACTTAGATCGCAAGGCTGGTGGTGTAGGCTTAAAAGGTCTGTAAGCAAACAAAGTGCTTTCGTTCAAGTTGACCGGAAGCATTCATCCAAGCATAGCGCCCCGAGTGGCTTCGATTGGGCCGGATGTTTACTCTCTTTCGCTGACGACTTCTCGCAGCTTAGAGAGTGGGGGACTGATGATGGATATTAGAAATGGCCCAATATAATAGAGACCCGGGGTTCGGAAGTGCATAACTCGAGGCCCACAATGATGGGCCTTGACTTAGTCTCGTGAGCCCACTACATGGGCCTCGACTTAGTCTTGTGGCCCTCCGCGAATTTAGCCCAATTTGGTTGGGATTTCCTTGTATAAAAGGCCATTGTCTTAGCATTACAAGACACCTTCATCGTACCCTGTCTAAACAATTATCGTCCTAACACGAATTATCAATATAATTTGTCTCCATGACTTATGGTATTATCATTTTGCTATTACATTTTCATATCAGTTATTCGTTCTTAATTATTGGATTTAATAATTCGGGACACCCCGATTAATTAAATCCATCAGTATGTGTTTGAAAAAATTCAAGTGAAAACAAATCTCTATAAAATAATAATAATAATAATAATAATAATAATAATAATAATGCTAGTTGTCAATTTGTAATGATCAATGACTTGAAAATTAAAAAAAAATAAAATTGGTGACATTTTGAAAAGCATTTTAAAATGTAAAGTGCACACAATGATATATTAAAGTATAAGGGCAACCCAACAATGTTGGTCAGACGATTGATTTGATAACCACAAGGTTACAAGCTCAAATCTTACCTTCAACGGGGAGCGGCGTATTGACCTTCTTAGTTTAAGCTGGTCAATTTCTTGTGATCCTTTAACAATTAAGGTCACAACTCACAAGACGTGATTTACCCAGTGCACACCCGTATAACCCCGTTTTAAGGATACTTTTATATTTCATCGAATTCATTTTTACAGCCACAAATGTTGAGTGTAAATCTATATTTCATTGAGTACACTTTATAAATTTGTTTAGTGCACTTTAGTTGTATATTTTTTTTTTGTAATATTTATCAAAATATCACTATATTTTTCTCATTTGTCGATCCTTGCATGACTTTAATCACTCTTACTCACAAAATAGATCGTAGCATTTTTATATATGATATGTCTTCTCTTTTGTGTGTGTGTATGTTTTTTTTTTAAATCCACATTAACTAATAAAAGAAAAGCCAAATTTTTTCTTTTCTTTTTCAAAAATTAAAAGGTGGCTTTGGAGTTTTAGTGTGGGGGCTCACAACTCACAAGGGAGGCGGAATGGGTCCATTGATGATAACATATTTTTCAACTTTTTTTCCCTATATTTTTACAAATGTAAATGAAGCACATTGCATAATTAAATAAATTTTCAATGAAAAAAATATAAATAAAATTATATAATCAAAATAAATAGTAAACTACTATAGTTCCATAATTGATAATTAAATGATTAATTTGTTTAAAAAATTATATTAATTCGTCATATTTTATTTCAACAAAATATTCTTATAGTATATGAATTAATTAAAGTACTAATCAATCACAATCAATATTCAACAATTAACATTACTCAAATAATCATTTGTAGCTATAAAATAAATTACCTCATTTCGTTAAAACTCAAATGAATTAAAGATTGAGAAAGAAAACATAAAATTGGTTCTTAACTCCTCAAGATATTTTGAGCTAAAATTTTGTACACATCAACACCCTAAAGAATACCAATTATAAAAAAAAAAATTCAATATGATAGGATTATTTTTAAAAAAATTATAGGAAAAAATAGTCAAATAAATTCTCAAACTAATAACAAAAATGCAATTAGACTAATGAATTCAAAAAATAAAAATAAAAATTCAAATGTACTAGCTTTTTCAAATTTAGGAGGCTAATAGTGGCAAATTATTCTATGGACTCCGGTCGCGACAATTCAAATTGTGAACATTTAATTATGAAAATTTAGTATGTAAATTGTGACGGGTCCATGGTATAACTACTGGCTAACTACACTATTGTTACTAGTTTGATTGTTTATTTGACATTTCCACCCAAACTTTTAAAAAATACTTAAGATTGAAGTCTAATTTGCCTTTCAAAAAAAAAAAGTCTAATTTGAAAACTTTATTAGAATAAATTGAAAATAATTGTTTAAATATTAATTTAAATGACGAATATTTATAAACTATTTTTGATTTATTGAAAAATGCTTGTTATTTAAAGCACAAATTAACTTTACCACAATAACTTGTAATCCATGTGAAAAGAATTTAATTTATCTCACGTAATGCCTCATGTTCAAATCTTATACAACAAATGTTGAGAAACTCTTCAAATAGAATTCAACAATAGTTCAATTTTGAAAGGAATTAATGTATTAAAAAATTAAAATTGTCTACGACCAAAACAAGCTTTTTTATTAATTAACTACGAAACAGGATCTTCAAAAGCAATTACCAAATTCGGTTTTACCTATAATTTGTAATGCAATTGAGTGAAATGGTAATATAACCAAGTTCCATTTCAGTATTTCACCATACTTGAGCCTTGTTTGGCAATTACCCCTAGTTGTTAACAATTAGCAATTAGTTGATTGTGTTAACAGTTAATTGTTGGTTGATTGTGTTAATTGGTTTGATCAACGGGTAAAATTATATATTTGAGAGCTTAAATATATAGATAATCTATTGTATCATGAGAAGTTGACGTTTTAATGTTCCTAGCATTCTCGAGAGGAAGGAAATCAGTTTTAAAGAAGTTGTTTATGATAAAGGCTTGAATTTTGTGTGATTATATCTTTGGAAAACATTATTTAGAATTATTATTTCCCTTTACACGACCTCACAAATTAAAGAGCAGCTGATGAGGTATTGACATCTAGTTCCTAGATGGTTAAGCTAGGCACAGAATTTATAGTTTTGTTTTGGTCAACTTTCTGCTAAATTGGACGAGCAGCAAAGATTGAAGCATGTTTGCAAGAACTCAACATCAATTGAAAAGGTAAGGTATTGCCAAATCTTATTAAGCTAGACTAGAAAAGTTGGGTTAAGACAAGTGATTCTCACTTTCAAAACCTTTTTAAGTGAAATTAGCTCTTTTCAAATAGTGCCAGAGGCCCGAACCACACTGGGGCTATCAACAGAATACAAAGGCAAAACTCAATCATAAGTATCAGCAAACTATAAAACAAATGGAATCACATTTAGGCTTTTTGGGTTCAAAGAGCCACCCAACCTTATTTCTATTTTCACCTACTTAAAACATGAGTTTCTTAAAAGGAAAAATTGGTGCATCAAGTTCTCAGCTTTGCTATGAGCATACAGCGGGGCCTTAAGCCATGAGTTTCTTGCACTAAATATTCAAACAGCTGTTCCCTTGACTTATTCCCTATACGCTTCAGAGAATGAAGGGATTGCAAATATGCAGAATAGAATCATGAGCCACCACTAGGTGCTTCCACTTGCCTTCTTCCTAGCTTCTTCCCTCATAACGGCTTTCACATAAATTTCATAACAACATCCTGAAAGTATTCAATCAAGAAAACTTGATCAACAAATGCCCGTGAAAGACATTAAGAGTATCAACTATAATCAACAAAAGGTTTTCATAATACAGAGCTGGGCAACTAGTGTCCAAGAACTCATGGAGTACAACTTGTAACAAAATAGCCTCAGAACTTAATGCTCTTTATGTGTAACTAAGAGCAGAAGACCAGACATACTTTCTACTGTTGTGATCATTACACAAATATGTAATGACAAATACGATGGGGATTTCAAGTACATTTTATAGGGTTCATACTTCATAGTAAAGTCATCAGTAAACAACAATCCCAAATCTTGAAGTCAATATATCCAGAGAAAAAAAATATTAGCTGGATAACAAACACTTGTGTGATTTTAGAAGAAAATCATCAGGAAAATATCTTATATCTAATCCTCTAACTTTTACAAACTGATTCAATAGAATTTTAGCCAACAGGAAAATAAAATAAAAAGAAATCAACCAATTAAAGGCAAAGACAATGAAGTACCTGCTACAACAACAACAGTGAGAACATCTCCCACCCTCTTGAGGGTTCGTACACTCTTTGTATTTGATTTAAAGCGTCTCAGTGACGAGTCGTCTGCTAGTAGCTGCCAAATAATAATTTTGATTAATGATTCCAGAACAAATGAGATGAAATTATACAACTCAGCAGAGGAAAATGCTCCTTTTAGACTGTCATCCAATACATGCCTCCAATTGCAGCAGGCAACAATCAATAAATAGCATTACTAGGTGCAATATGAAGGGGAAGCAAACAATTCTAATGCAAAGACTAGAATTGCTCAAGCAAATGAAATCTAAGTGTCCAAACTAAAAGGCCCACAATCACACGTGAGAAATATGTCATGTATAAAAAAAGGATATCAACGCTTTGGATGGATGAACTCCAAAGGCAAATTACTAATACTGAGTTTATCTTTAAAAGAATTAAATAAATGCTTTTCATGAAATGTATGCAAAAATGCTTTTGGTGCTTGCCTATAGATGGAAAACCTCCATGGACAAGGTCATGTCTTTTTAGTGTATAATGCCATTTAACATCCTTCTGCTACCATTCTTATGTTATTTCTAGGTTAACAGAAACTAGAAAAGCATTACCATTCACTCCAGAAATGCATCACTTCTATTTTCATTTCATAACTAAAATTTCAAAGCACTTAGATTTACTAAGTTTCTATGTCAATGAGGTCAATCTCCCTCAACCTATATAGAAGCCTTTAA
This sequence comes from Ipomoea triloba, assembly GCF_003576645.1. Taxonomy (NCBI): domain Eukaryota; kingdom Viridiplantae; phylum Streptophyta; class Magnoliopsida; order Solanales; family Convolvulaceae; genus Ipomoea; species Ipomoea triloba. The sequence goes on along the minus strand of NC_044917.1, from coordinate 8,962,191 downwards.
TAACACAAGTTATCCTTGAAAAACAAAGTTATAATGGAGCCAAACTATTCCAAACTTATAGAAAAGGAGTTGTTACTTGGTTTGGGAGGAAATAACTAAAGAAAAGTAAAAAATACGATACATATAGAGTTTTACCAAATTATCCATTCCAGCAAAAGGACTTGATTATTTTATTTAACTTTTTCCAAATTATCAAATACAATGGTAAATCAACCCAGTGATTTATGAAAGACCCTGAACATCTCAAAAGGCTAAGAAGAGGTTGGAGTATAGCATTTGCTGAGTTGCTAACAAATCCTTTTCTAAATTTCTTAACAGGAAAAGCAATGGCACAAATGCATGTGAACGATAACAAGTGCTAATAAAAGAACAGCCCTTGGTACACTTATGTGGAAAAAGCAATGAAAACTATCATAATGATTGAAAGAATGAAAATGGTTTTAATATAAAACAAGAAGCCCACGCTTCATCAATCTACTATTATACACCATCAATTAGATTACAGAATGTTAATTAAATAGAGGACTATACAATCACCTTAATAGAAACAATCATTCATTCTGCATGATACTATCTTGTATATCATGAAAACCAAATGACTAAATTACTTGCATATGTTTATCAATACACAAAACACAAATGGGAGAAGAGAGAGAGAGAGAGAGATTTCCTCCTCCCCCTTCCTTCTCCACTGCCCAAAAAAATCTAGATCTGAAATAAAAATTGAACTAAGCACACTCCCAAGAACTCCCGCTAAGTGGGAAGTGCTTTAAAACTCCACAATTCAGACTAATTCTATAAAGAGACTCATAGTTAGTGAAACTTGACATTCACATTTCCAAAGCATTATCTTACCCAAAATACAGGAACTAGTTATGCTGCAGCATGTAACACATTGCTTCTCAATCTAAACCAACAAATAAGTCTTTAAGAAACTGAAAAAAAAGTTGATTTCATTGTACCTTTGTTCGGGAGAGAAGATTAACTAGTGAAGTATATTCTTACAAGATATAAAATATAAGCAATAAGAAATAGTGAACTATATTCTTACAAGAGATGAACAGAAAAGAAATAAGAACAATTGCTGAAGACTAAACAGAGTTCACCTCCAATCTTTCACTAAAAATCTCTCTTAAGATCCATAAGCTATTCTCAGATTAACTAGCCTAATACTCAAATAAACACAGGCCTTGTTCCATCAACTAGAGCCCGCAGCCAGCTCAACACCTCCACCAAAAAAATTTGTAAAAAAATTAATAAAATAAAATAAAAGGATTAGGGTAAAAGCATCTATTGACCATCCAAGATTCATCTCCAGATCTTTCCTCTGTATTTAAGCAAATAGCATTAAATTTATTAATTAAGATCTGCCATTTATAACATATCAATATATTTAAACTTTAGCTTATGATCTCCAAATTTATGACATGTCAAACAGCTGCTATCAAGAGTAAATCAGATCCTTTTGAAATAACATCATAATCAATGCAAAGTCTGGGAAGAGGGAGGTAGTTACTCACAGCCTTCTCGCGAGCACCAGGTTCGATATGCAATCCACGTCTAGGTGCCACCGATGATGAATCATCAGCCTTCTGCAGTATGATTTTCGTAGAAAGACGAAGAAAATTCACATTCAATCAAAACATCAAAGACTCAGCTACGAGACTAATTGTCTATACGTATACACATACGCAAAGAGAGAACCTGTGAGTAAAGTCGGAGCTGAGAGAGAGCCGATTTGCCGACGGAGAACGCCATCTTTTCCGAACAAACCAAAACCCTTGACAGAAATGATTTTCGTAGAGAGTGTGGCGAGCACAAAGAAAAACTGAAAAAAAAAAAAAAAAAAAGACGAGAAAGAGAGAGTTGAATGTTCACATGTTTTATAAACTCGCCCCAAATTTTCTATACATTTCACTTTAACCCCCGTTGATTTTGGATTCGGTGATCAGCAACGTCGTCGTTTTGAAGAGTTTCAGAAATGTTTTATAAAATCGCCCCAAATATTTATACATTTCACTTTAACCCCCATTGATTTTGGACTAGTTTCGGTCATTAGAGATGTCACTATTTTAAAGAGTTTTACAAATATTTTATGGAAAAATGTTAAATAAGTCATTTTTTTTTTGGTAAATTTACAGCTCCGTCCGTACCCACGTTCGCTCCGGGACGGGAGGCACGGGAGCTGGTCCAGGGGGAATCGTCACTTGTGGGAATTGAACCCGGGTTCTCCGGAAATTCCTCTCGTCACTTGTGGGAATTGAACCCGAGTTCTCCGGAAATTCCTCCCCACAAAGAGAGCTCACTTGCCACTTGAGCTACCCCACTGAGTTATGTTAAATAAGCTAAAAAGTATGTAATCGAACTATCAAACAATAAAAATATGTGCAATTGAAACATTTTTTTCTAATTTCTTTTAACGCAATTTAAGTTAAAAATATTTTAATTTTTATTCTCAACATGTATGGTAGAAAGAAAGACAACTCTTAATACTTACAATATAAGCAATATGACCAAATTCTACTGAGAAAAAATACAAATATATTTCAATTACACATATTTTGCTTATTTGATGGCTCGACGACATATTTTTTAAGTTCAGCACAAAATCAAAAAGTCCAGTCTCCTATTTAACACTTTATCTAATGTTTTATACATTTCACCTTAACCCCATTGGTTTGGGACTAGATTTGGTGAGCAGAAACGTCACCGTTTTGAATCGGTTCACAAACCACAAAAAGCCGAGCCATTTTGATGAAAACGCTGGCGCCACGTAAACATGGAAAAACTAAAGAACATTCTTAGGACTAACGAACGAACAATCGTAAACTGAATCAAACGCAAAAGAAAACAATGGCTCTGAGGTTGGGTGTTGGAAGGCAAGCAGGCGCTCTTCTCTCTGTTACACCAAGAACCAGATTTAGATCTCATGCTGCCCTTGGCTTTGGGTTTCTTCCTCTTCACTCCCCAATCCCAACAATCCATTATCTTCCTGGTACTCTTTTATCCCTCTCATTCTATTAACGTAGCGATATTTATGATTTGTAAATGAACAATTTTCTGTTTTCATATTCTGGGTCTCTTTGTATTTCATCAATGGCCAAACAACTTGTGGACTAAACTCTGAATAGAATGTTTCCTGTTTCTGAAAATCATAAATGGATGCTTGGTAAATAGCTGTTAGTGGATTGGGTCAGTGAGTTTCACTAGTTGATAGCATTAGTTGATTGGTAAATTAGATGTCAGTTTATAGGTAATTATATAGCATTAGTTGATTGGTAAATTAGATGTCAGTTTATAGGTAATTATATACAAAATGATTTTTTCAAAAAACTGATATTTTTGAATTTTAGCGTTTTTGGAACAATAAGCTGTTACAAAAAGCTAATTTATCAAACACTCATATTGGCTGTTTAACCAAGTCAAACAGCTAATAATGGTCGGACAAGTTAAAATTGGCTGATAATCTAACTATGATACCAAAAAGGCCAAAGAGTATTACATTGATGATAGTTGTAATGTAATTTCAGAATCAAGATTTTCAGTTAGGGCTACAAGTGGAACAACTGTGGGTGCTGTGGCTCCCAAGAAGGAGAATGAAGATCAATCTTCAAAGAATTGGAAAATTAAGATGCTCTATGATGGGGAGTGCCCCCTTTGTATGCGTGAGGTCTCTCTCTCTATGTACAATTCCCTGTTTTTCAATTTTGTTTTTCCTTCCTATGTAAATGTTCTGTTCTGTTTCTTGGTTGATTTGTTAGCTGATGGGCGAAACGAAACTCATGTTTCATACGATGGTGTTGTTAGGTTGATATGCTTAGAGAGAGAAACACAAGTTATGGAACAATCAAATTTGTTGATATAAGCTCAGATGAATACCTCCCAGAGGATAATCAAGGCCTTGATTATAAAACAGTATGTTCCTCGCTATATCTGAAAAGTTTCATGGTGTCATAGAAATGAAGTTTCTGAACAATTGAAGCTATATACAAAACTTCATTGCAGTTTAGAAAGTTCCTGCTAAGGACTTATCCAGAATTTTTTATTTTTTATTTTGCATCAGAACATCTTTCAGCTTCACCTGTTTATGCATTGGGCATTGGCATTGCACCAAATTTCATAGCAACAAAATGGGAAAATGGAACTAATCAAAGCTAGTATCTTTAGTATGATTGTAATGTCAAACTCATCACGTTTCAATGACTAGCTAAGAGTAGCATTTTTATTTCTTGTTGCATCTTGTTGAGCAAAAACAATATTTTGCCTAGAAAAGACAAAATTTCCTCGCCCTCAGGCTCCCACACCCGCTCTAACAGGATAGTGGAGGGGAAAATCAGGGTGATTTAGCGGCCCATTAGGTGGGAGGACCAGTGCCTGGTAGCAGAAATGATATTTTGGTACCAACTGTTTCAGGTTATGGGAAGAATACATGCGATTTTATCTGACGGCACTGTTGTTACAGATATTGAGGTATGTCCTTTTAAGATACTCAAGTTCCTTTTCCTACATAACAATTTCGAGATACATGTGAAATTATACGTGAGTTGTTTATACTTGACAGTTACATACCTAAAGTTTCACAATTTAGAATAACGTTCGACACCATTGGCAATGTTTTAGGCATTTAGAAAACTCTATGAAGCAGTTGATTTAGGATGGGTCTACGCAATTACCAAATACGAGCCTGTAAGTCATTACAATGTTTGGTTCGATGTAAGAATGGCTTACTGATTTTCATTGAGATGCTGATTATTGGCATTTGGCAGGTTGCAACCATTGCAGATGCTGTTTATGGCGTTTGGGCTAAATATCGCCTTCAAATTACAGGTCCACCTATACTAGTTTCTTTTCGAATGTCTTAAGCTCCATTAAGTTCATTCCAATGTTTGGACATTGTCTTCAACTTATCACATTAGACTATTAGGTTATGTATCATTGTCTAACATTATTGGATATTTAAAGGAATGATTTTCCTAATTGATCAAATAATTCCTGGATTTGATGCTGGTCTGAAATATGACTGTTCTACATATGCTTCAAGAAACAATATTTTTATCTCGCATAAAGACGGGTAGGCGTGTTTCTATATAGAAGTGCAAGGTTGCAGAATGTGCTAGACACTAGTCAGGCAACTGGGGTCACCTAGCGCCTAGGCGGTGAATAAAATAACAATAATAATAAGATGTACCCACCCTAAACCCTTAAAAAAAACACTTGGCCGAGCCGGGCACCTAGTTAGCCGACTAGTCGGCCGGCTGACTAAAAGGCGCCTTGGGGTGAAATCCCCTCGGCCTAGGGGAGCCTAGCACCTAGTTGACACCTAGGGAGCTACCTAGGCCGATTTTTACAACACTACAGAAGTGTATGCGTTTTGATCTGCATTCACTTAATTATCTCTCATTACAGGTCGACCACCTCTAGAGGAAGTTTTGGAGGCGCGGAGGAAGAAGGTAAGAAAACACAACTGCACTTAAAATTTTCATTGATCATTATGTGTTCTTAGGTACAAAGTAAGTTGCAGAACATAAAAAACCACTGTTCATCTCTATCACAACAGGAGGAACTATGTAAGGACAGCAAGAGCTGCAAGATGTAAACATTTCAGGCATGCTGAACTGCAGAAAATTAAAGTCTTATGTTTTTACCTGCATTTCATGTGTAGAATGTGCCCCAATGTACAAGATACCACGCTTTCTTTTTCTCGGTACCTTTAGCAGAAATTACATGTAATAATGTACATATGGTTACAGACTGAATATTTGAGAAAATATATGATCTTTCTGTGTCTTAAAGACTAACAAATGATTTATTTTTTATTAACCTTATTTCCACCAGCAACAATACAGACATACAATGGCTAAATTCACATTTGATAAACAAGAAGAGAAAGAGAATCATACATATTATTTACAGAGCCCCAGGAACACAACATGGAGTTTTTCGCATTTAAACCACACCTAAGGTTGGTTCACGAAACGAGTAGAATTACACTGACAAGCTAAGCCATGTTTTCAGCATCCTCCTGTCATGGTTTCAACAATCCTTGCTTGAACCCATGTTCAAACGCGAAGCCATCTTCTCCTCTTGAATTGCATGCTTAAACACCTCTTGTAGAATCACCAAGAAATGTTTTTGATCAAATGCAGTAATTGACACAGATCAAGTTTCTCATTAGTGCGAAGATTGGAATCTGGATTGAAACTTGATATAACCACAAAGCAAATCGATGGCAGAAAGAGTGATATCCAGTAGGTAAATACCAATGCATTGTTGAGGAATAATCAGGGTAATATGTGAACATACAGACAGGACCATCAGATCAGGAGCAGAGTAGCGATGTACCAATTTCAGACAATCAAGTGCGTAACGTCCAATCACCAATGGGCTGAGAAGTGAGAAGCCAAGTTTGGTTTTACCCATGGAGTCATTTCATGGCATGATCTTGATCAAAAGATTTTTAGCCTCTTCTGAGCATGAATATTTGGCAATCCCAAAGGTTCACCTCCTTTTCTTTTAGACGACTTCACAACACTGAACGCCATTCTCCAATGCTTCAATGCATGCTCTTTACGGTACACCATTCTTAAACGCTTCAGTGCATGCACTTTAAGAAACACCATTCTCAAACGCTTCAGTGCGTGCTTCAGTGCGTGCCCTTCTGTTAAAGAACCATCCAGTGGGGGTATGGACGTGGAACTGTTTCCATAACTTTGCTGATTATCAACTAACTCAAAAGGGGCGTGTCCAAGCATGAAGTTGTTCGACATCCCCCAACTGCTCCAAGAAGGACTATGAATTGGATAATAAGAGAAATCTTCATTAATAGGGCTCATTGAACCAAAATCTTGCCCACTACGTCCAATGCTCAGACAAGTGGCTTCGCGTGGACAGTAACTACTTTCATTTATTACTTCCCTATCATTATGACACTCCATGTCCATAGAATCTGAAGGGTTCAGTTGTTGAATGAATTCTTTCTCATCACTGTATCTGACTATATCGTTCCAGTGTCTGCATGCAGATTCCTTCAACTTGAGAGCATTATCCTGTACTGATTGCCAAGTGCAAACAGTCAAATATAGCACAGAAAGAAAAGAAGGAATTCATAACAAGTAGAATAGCATGCCTTATCATCCGGGGATAACACTTCTGTTCTTCTGTACTGGCCTTGCAGAACAAGTCCAAGCACTTCTCCAAAAAGGTCAAAAACCACCCGGGTATCTTGAGAATCAGCATAGCAATACAACCTTTCATCAATTTTGCATCTTCGAGCATGGCTCACCGTCTCCGTCCAACATTTTGGTGGCATGTGAAGTATCTGCAGATATTGCAGCAGTTTGACGGCTTAGGACTGTAAGCAGGGAGAAACATAAAAAATTCAAGACTTCCAACACCTGGTTACTATTTTGGACAACATTAACTTTCTTATTGTCTGAAACATACCTTGTGGTTTTGAACTCTAAATTAATGAGGCATGGAATCTTCATTTTCCAGTAAAAGTTGGAAAATTTCAAAACAGAAAAACTTAAGGACAAAGAAAACAGAAAAGGGATGTACTGATGTTTTTCCATTACAGATATACCTATTGTCGCTTACCATGTATACTAAAACACATGAGCATAATATCACCATCCATTGATTCAGCAAATTGTTAGAAGCAGATTATATATTCCTTTGAGCTATAAAAAAACATGTTCATATATGAAAAAGCATTTTAACAGAGTGAGCTCAAAAGAATGAGAAGAAAGCAATTACTTCTTTAAGGTGCTCAGAGTCACTGAGGAGTCGAACAAGGAACTTCTCAACAGTTTCAACTTGTTCCCTCTTTAAGCGATCATAAATTTTGCCCTTTCTGTCAATATTTTTTAATCGCCATACATCATCAGATAAATCTGGGAACTCATGCTTCTTGTACACTGCAATAAACAAGCAATAGTTACCTTTAAATCACATTAATTAGCTATCCTGATCTTCTTGCGTTTATCTTGTTCAATTCAGGCAAGAACGAACAGAGATGTTAGAGTCACGTACTATTCTGTATACTATTTTTATTTCACAGTTTCAAGTAGCTTTCAGGTTCATATGAGTAAATCAGCAATTTATTTCTAGATTGTTTCTCACCAGAAGAGGTATTGTATAGTTGCAGACTACTTACATTGGGCACGGCTATCCTTCACTGTGAAGGATTTCGTTTTTGCTTCTTTTACTACGGTTCCACTGGATGCACCGCCAACAACTCTTGCTCCCAGCATGTACTTGCAGTTGCTCGTCCAACCTGAGCACTGCCTGAACTTAAAGTTTTGCAAAATTCCAATGCCTTTATTCAGCTTCAAGCGCACGTTTCCTTGAAGAAGAGATTTGTTAGCACGATTCACTGTTATGATAGATTCGTTGAACACTTGAGATGTCCAGTTATCTTCGACAGCATCATCCAACTCCCTTTGAAGAGCAACAATTTCTATCTCGGCAGAGGCCTCACTCCCAGTTTCAATGACCTCTTCAGTAAGGTCATCGAGTAAAGCCACCTTTAGAACACAGCCTCCTTCACCCTTGATTTCCTTGCCTGTGAGGACAAGATCAGAAACTGTTTGCAGGAACTTTAGCTTCAGGCACCTTGGAATTGGATTGGAAGTGTGATTTTCATTCTCTGGATTCCTGAGACCAAAAATTCATCTAATGGTTTGAGAGAAAGCTCAATAATGATATGAAATCCTAGTCAGCCCAGCCCAGAGTGTCATTACCCTTTAAAACTACCCATAAGCTTCAACTGTGCCTCCTCAAGTTCCTTTCTTACCTGGAAAAACAATACAACCAGTAGACTGAATAGTTAGCGAATAATATAGCGGACCCTCCCTAGTCCACTATGCTTTGGGTTGTGAGCAGCAACACTCATGACTCATTAGTTTGGAATAAATGTTCATTGCCTTGGGGTGCAAATGTTCACTCAAATCAAAGGTACACCAAGTAACCTCGTGCACAAGATCCACAGTATACCAAGGACCAGTATTTAGGGTATCAACATTAAGTGGGGGTGAGTTGATATAGGTTAGCTTCAAGTCTCATATGCAACAAACATACGAACAATGTTCTAACTTGGTGTCTGGTTCCATAAACATGGAGTTTGAGTGTTTGACAGCAAACCTATCAAAGTTCATGAATTATGAGGGAAACCCCAGCCAAGTTGATTGGGCTATTGACTTGATAACCACGAGATTACAAGTTAAACTCCCAGTAGGAGCAGCCTATTGGGCTTCTTGATTTGAGCAGATCAGCTAGGTGCAACCTAAGCTGGTTTACAGGGGTCCTTTATCAGCTAGGGTCACAAGTCAGATTTTATTCATTGCACACCTTTGGTAGTGATTGCGAGTTTCCCTTGTCACTCAAAAAAAGTTGAAGAACTAAAATTACAAGATATATAAAAAGGATCTCACATGTATTGGAATTGATCAAACTAAAGCAATTGATACACAATCATTTTTGTATTCAAACAATTCCTAAAATTCATAACTTTCCCTAGGCAAATTATATAATCATATGCTGAGCAAGAATTAGTGAATCTGAAAGGCAGTGACAATTGTGGTTTTCTCAAGTGACAAATCACACAAGTAATTAATCATCTGAATAGCAAAAATGGGAGATATATTTCCTCCCAGAAATCACAAGACACTCTTGAGCAAATAGTGTAATTAACACAAATCTCCATCTATCACCAAAGGGATGAAACTTGCCTATCCCAGAACAACCACAAATTGAAGATATAACAACAGTACATGAACTAAAACTATGTTACAAAATTTGTGGTTGGCAAAATGTAATGTATAGTAGACTTACAACTCTACGGAACAAGTCCGCCATGGTCGGCTCCAAAACGCGGTTAATGGTGCGAATCACCAACACTTCAATAACCCTTTCTAGACTGCTTACAAAGAGATTGAACCAAACAGAAAGAAATGTGAGGATAAAAAAAAAATCTTATGGGGAAGGGTGGGGGTTGACTTACTTAGCTATATTCAAAAGTCCACCATCATCTGAGCCGCCGGTTTGTGCCAGTGATCCAAAGTTCGCGAGTTCCTCCGACTGCATAACGCTGGACATGGTGACCGGTAGCGAATTGAAGCCTTTTTTGGCGCAGTTAGTTAGTTGTGGAACTGAGACAAAAGCAAAGATTTTAGTTGTGGAACTGAGACAAAAAGCAAAGATTTTGAAAGCAAACTAACTGCAAAGATATGGAGACGCATTCCTCGGCTTCGTTGTTTTATAGTGTAGATCGGTCCCACGCCAATGCGTGTTCTCACTGTTCTGTACACATTTTTGGGAAGACAATTTGTACATTTCAACACTACTCGTGTGGTTGTCCACCTCATGTGGCCTCTGTGCTACTACATCATTTGTTGATAACTAATACGGAGTAACTAATTAAACTAACAGATGATTCGTTGATTTTCAATAAAACTGATACTCTCACTCTCTCCTATTTTATCTATCATACTTCAACTCAACTATTTTTTTCTTTAGTATTTTTACTTATATTTAAATTTGATTTTTTGTGTGTTTAATAGTATTTTAGTGTAGTTTCTAAATATATAAATTTTGTATATTAATATTAAACTTGATATTAGGAAAATTTAGATTAAAAATAACTTCAATCAACTCTTAGCTCGTTAATCGAACCAGACACATAAAATGGGATAGAATGAGTAACTAATCAAATCATCAAACTAACATATGATTAGTTGATTTTCAAGTCAAAACTCCGCTATTATCACTCTACTGCTTACTAAGTGTTTCGTATTACTACGTTATAACATTTTTTTATGAGAACTACGATATAACATTATTCATTTTAAAAGTATAATTTTTTTTTGATGGAAAATGATGGGAGAGCACCCGTACAATTAGACGTGACGCAATTTTGGGATCCTGAGCCAAACAGCCTCTAGGCTGCACTAAAAGGCAATATGGGGTGCTCAAGAATCTAGACATCCCGAATATGGTGAAGAGAGAAGTTAATCAAATAGTGCTCTATCACGATCAAAATGAAATGTGAGGTAGTTCTCTGTTCAAGTCCAACTCATGAAAAATAATTTATTTTGCTCCTTCAACATGTGAAATCTGCTTAAAGTTCATTCTCAAAGATATCATTAGAACTTAACAACTTAAATTTTCACTCAAAAGCTGAGAAGAATCATCAGTATTAAATGGATTCAAAGGTAGTTCACTAGTTCAAGTCCAGCTCGTGACAAGAATTTATTTTGCTCCTTTAACACATGGGAGAGTTGAAAATTCATAAATCTCTCTCTCTCTCTTTTGCATGCTTCGGTAATATTATATTACTTGCAAGTTGCAACTCCTTTGAGAATTTTGGTTCCTCTCATACACCGAATGATTACTTCTAAATCACTCTCAACGACGATGACTCGAGAAAAACTAGCTAGGCGGATGACTTGGTAAAAGCTGCTACTCAAGGCCGTATGAATTCCATGAAAAACATGAGCCTAGGCTTCTGTTCTGCTTATGCCTTAGCCAATTTGTCATGTATCATCATGAGTTTACCACAAGTGGCTTTGTTAGACCCTCGCTTGTAGCAACCATCTATAATGTTTTCCCTATATATATTATATATCATTATGTTTATGGTTATAATTATATTAAATATTTATCTGATGCAACATTTGACTAGGTTTTAAGTAATAAGAATTTGGTCAACATAACTAAGCAATATTGTGTTATCTATATTGATAGGATATCTGTATAAAATTTTTCAAAATCCTCCCACTACTTAGTTAACACAACTCCTACCTCATATAAAACTTTTACGGGGCTTTTGGTTGAGAGGAAGGAATTAAGGGGGAAAAGAATGGTAATTCGGTGGAATTGCAATTCGATGAATAAAGTAGGAATTGAAATTACAGTGTTTGGTATGCAAGAATAGGAGTACAGGGAATTGAAATGTAAGAAGCATAAAATGACTAAAATGTCCTTATGTTGTAGTATATGTTGTAGTACTAGTAGTAGTAGTAGTAGTAATAATAATAATAATAATAATAATAATAATAATAATTCTTTCAAAAATAATAATAATAATAATAATTATTATTATTATTTAAAAAAAAAAGAATAATACTCCCTCTGTCCCATTTTACCTGTCATGTTTACTATTCATTAGTCAAACCAACTCTTTCTTCATTGCTTATTTTCTTTAATAATTTTTAATTATTTTTAAATTTGATTTTTTGTTTTTAATAGTACTTTTAATGTAGTTTCTAAATATATAAATTTTATATACTAATACTAAACGTAATATTAGGAAAATTTGAATTAAAAATAACTTCAGTCAAGCCTCGTTAATCGAATCAGACAAACAAAATGGAACGGAGGTTGTAATTTTTTTTTAATTTAAAAAAAATACAAAGGGTATGGGAGGAGATGCAAAATTGTCTTTATACCAACACAATTGCCCCTCCTCTCCACCGAATTGCAATTCATGGGGGGTACCCCATTGCAATTCATCATTTGGAGATATTAACCATAGTCTAAGTACTCTTTATAATATTGTGTATAGTTTTATTATTATATTAGTACTCAGTCAATATTGTAACAGCTATAGAATAGGAGAGTTTTGTGTCCTCCTTCTTATAGGACTGTATCTCTCTCTTTGTCAGTTGAATCAGAAATCATTCGTTCATCTGGTATCAGCAGTGTTAGGCGATTTTCTCTCAAAATCTTCCTAAACCAATGGCTAATCCTCCCACCACCACCGCTGTTACAGTTTCCACCGCAGCGCCACCTCTGGCCACCCCAAACCCCCTCACGGCCGGCCACCATCTTGTCTCTCAACGATTGAATTCCCGCAACTACCTCTACTGGCGTACCCAAATCTATCCCTTTCTTAAAGGTCAGGGTCTTTTGGGCTACCTAGATGGCAGCTTGCCGTGTCCGCCGGCCAACCTCGGATCGCCGACGCCGACGGGCACCTCCGTCGCTCTGATGACTGCTCCCACGAATCCCGCGTACCACGCTTGGATTCAGCAAGATCAGCTCATTTTATCGCTGATAGTTTCCTCATTGTCCGATGAGGTTATGTACTTAGCGGTAGGGCGCGAAACGTCGCGTGAGGTATGGGAATCCATTACCGCCTCCACTCGATCGCGCTGCCTCAGCCTTCTAGGGCAATTCCAAACGCTGCGTCAGGGCAACACCACGCCGTCGGAATACCTGGGCAAAGCCCAGATGCTAGTCGAGGCCTTGTCTCTCGCCGGGCGGCCGTTGTCGGCGGAGGAGCAGATACTGTATGTGCTGCGCGGCCTTCGACCGGAGTACAGACAGATGGCCGGATCCCTCACCGTCGCTGGTACTCCGGTGACGATTCCTCAGCTTGTCGATCATCTGCAGTCTCAGGAGTTCATTTACTCCGACGAGCTGCTGCCTGGAGACACATCGGCAACGACAGGTTCGCAGGCGTTCTTCGCTGGCCGTGGTCGAAGCAGCAATGGCGGTCGGAATTCCTCTAATGGTCGCGGCAGGCATGGTCGAGGTCGAAATGGAGGTGGCCAGGGCCGTGGACGAGGCGGCAATCCCCGATGTCAAATATGCAGATCACACGGTCACACTGCCGTGACCTGCTTCAGGCGTTACACTGATCGGCCTGAACCCCATGCCAATGTGGCGTACTCCACTGATGGTGCAGCTCAGACCGGCGTTGATGCGTGGTACCCGGACACTGGGGCGACGTCACACACAACTCCTGATGATCAGATGGTGGATCATTCGACCGCCTATTCCGGTGGTGACGTCTTGAAGGTTGGCAACGGCGCAGGTTTGGACGTTTCCCGTGTGGGCCGATCGGTTATCTATTCTAATTCCCATCAATTAAAAATGTCTAATATTCTATGTGTGCCTCAATTGTCGTTACCATTACTGTCCGTTTACAAATTCACAAATGAAAACGATGTGTTTTTTGAGTTTCATAAGAGTTTGTTTCTTGTGAAGGATTCCAAAACGCAGGCGGTTCTTCTTAAAGGGTCTACTGCGGGAGGTCTATACAAGCTTCTCGTCCCTCGTACTCACTCCGCTTTTCTTTCCGCGAGAGCATCCTCTAGTGTATGGCATCAGCGTCTAGGCCACCCGCACACTCAAGCTTTGGATCGGGTCCTCAAACACTGTCCAGTCACCTCAAATAAAGTCAATCCAGCTCATCTTTGTACTGCTTGTCAAATGGCCAAATCGGCCCGATTTCCTTTAGATAGGGTTTCTCGCAGTAGCAATAATGTATTAGATTTAATCTATACGGATATTTGGGGTCCGTCACCAATTGTTTCAGTTTCTGGTAGTCGTTATTTTGTTTTATTTGTAGATGACTACTCACGTTTTTGCTGGTTTTATCCATTAAGGTTAAAATCATATATATATATATAAAACTTTTGATGTTTTTCGGGCGATGGTAGAACGGCAATTTTCACGTTCTATCAAAGCCATTCAGTCCGACTTAGGAGGCGAATACCGCCGCCTGCATAGCACCATTGAGTCCCTTGGTATTATTCACCGTCAGTCGTGCGCCTATACCCACGAGCAAAATGGGAGGGTAGAACGCCGAAATAGGCACGTAGTTGAAACGGGTCTTGCCCTTCTAGCCACAAGTTCCACTCCCCTAAAATATTGGGACTTTGCCTTTGAGTCAGCCACGTATTTAATAAATTGCCTACCCTCGTCCGCTATTAACTTTGACACGCCATACTATCGTGTGCATCGCAGTCACCCACCTTATACCTTTTTCCGGGTCTTCGGGTGTCGGTGTTTCCCTTACCTAAGATCATACAATCGTCATAAAATTGAATACAAATCAACACTTTGTGTCTTCTTAGGTTACCCAGTTTCTTATAGGGGATACTGATGTTTGGACCTTGACACGGGGAAGGTCTTTATCTGCCGTCATGTGCGGTTTGACGAAAGTATTTTTCCTTTTGCTTTGCAGACTGCTACACAGGATACTCTCTCACCGGCACACTTACCATGGGTTGTTGCGCCTGTTAACTCACAGCCTGTTCCGCTGCCCACAGCTCCACCGCTAGCTGTGGAACCTGATCCGCTACTTATTGAGCCGCCACCCTCATTCGGTTCTCCGGCCCAAGCCACCACTAGGGCTAACACGTCCACATCCTCACAGACTCAATTCGACACAGGAAGAGTCCAAGGAGGAGGACATACTATGAGGACCCGGCGCAAGACGAAAGGCACGGGGGAGCAATTCTATGCTCTCAATACCACCACCGATCCTACCTGTTATTCCCAA
The DNA here is from genome assembly GCF_003576645.1 of Ipomoea triloba. Taxonomy (NCBI): domain Eukaryota; kingdom Viridiplantae; phylum Streptophyta; class Magnoliopsida; order Solanales; family Convolvulaceae; genus Ipomoea; species Ipomoea triloba. Next base: position 8,946,902 of record NC_044917.1, on the reverse strand, counting down.
GCAGTTGGTCATCCACATTGGCGTGACGCCATGGACCAAGAATTCAATGCGCTTTTACACAACAACACTTGGAACTTAATACCGGCTACTCCCTCTATGAACATTGTCGGATGTAAGTGGGTTTTTCGCACTAAGCGCAAAGCAGATGGTTCAGTAGAGCGTTACAAAGCACGCCTCGTCGCGAAAGGGTATAATCAGGTTGCCGGAGAGGACTTTTTCGACACGTTCAGTCTAGTAGTCAAGCCAACAACAGTTCGGCTGCTTTTTTCACTTGCAGTCTCTAACTCCTAGACTCTCCGCCAACTAGACGTTCATTGCATTCTTGAATGGACATTTGGCCGAAACCGTGTATATGAAGCAGCCACCTGGCTACGAAGATCCACTTCATCCTGACCACGTTTGTCATTTAAAGCGGTCTTTATATGGGTTGAAACAAGCGCCTCGGGCCTGGTTCAAGCGTCTTCACGATTTATACTATAATAATAATAATAATAATAATAATAATAATAATAATAATAATAATAATAATAATAATAATAATAATCTATACTATATATAAAAACAATTTCCTCCTCCCAAATTTTCCCCCCAAAACTTAGGGGTATTTTGGTAAAATCATTTATTTTATTTATTTATTATTTTATTATTTTATTAATTATCCATCCTATAATATTATTATGGTAATATATGATAATGATAATATGATAATATGGTAATATTGTTAATATTAATGAGTGATGGGTGATTGGTACTAATATAAAATTAATTGGTGATTATTTTAAAAAAGAATAATTAATTGGTGATTAGTGATATGGTAATATTGTTATATATTAATATTAATTAATTAATTGGTGATTGGTGATTAGTGATATGGTAATATTGTTATATATTAATATTAATTAATTAATTGGTGATTGGCGATTAGTGATATGGTAATATTGTTATATATTAATATTAATTAATTAATTGGTGATTGGTGATTAGTGATATGATAATCTATATCTATATCTATATATCTATATATATTTATATAATTGACATGTAATTAACTATATTAGAATGAAAAATTATATAATATTGTAGTAAAATTTTTACATGTCAATCATCTATATTTACATAAAATTAAAATTAATTATACTTTCCTTTTGAAAAATCTTCCATATTATGTTTATCCTCCACTATATAATGATGAGAAATGACTCTTCTCTCACAACATACCAATATATGTGCTCTCACTATTAGTTAGAGATCTATAATATGTAATTCTATGAAGTCGAAGATCGAACTTTAACACGCGTAGAATTGTTATGGTATGCGGTATGATTTAATTTTTAGTTGATTCATTCTGCATGTTGGAGATCCTTATGGTGTAGTCTGCATTCCATAGAGTATTTTGTACTATTGTGATTTAGTTTGATTTTAACAGCTCAATATGCTTTAATTTTTGCTGATAAGGTTTCAAGTAGCTAGGCCAATTTTGCCATGGGCGTATCACGCATGTAAAATTACAATTTTCAGAGTGATTGTAGTGAACAATCAAATGTTTTCTATAATTATATATTTTAATCACATTACTTTGATTGGTAATTTCTAATGGAAAAACATTGTATTGTAACTTTGTATTACAAGATTTTGAATGATAATACCTTATTTAACTATCTATCTTTTTAGTTGTACTGTGCAAAATAACTAGCAATCTACGGATGCTCATCTATATATTGTAGAATTTGCAATCGTGATCTTCTCCATTTACGGATGCTTATGTAATTTGGTAAAAATGATGGTTACTATACTTGAATAAATCCTCAATTATTCATTCCAATTGTTCATTTTACCATTCCAATTCTTCATTTTATAAAAAATGGTGCATTGGAAGCTAAACATGGGTCATTGTATCATTGATTGTTGATTCCAATTATTATTAATCTTTATCATTAATTGCACAATACTAATTCACACTTATTAGTTAAAAAATGGTGATTACTATACTTGAATAAATGAAATAATAATATTAAATTTTGTAACCTCAATTTAAAATCTATTATGTTAATATAATAATAATAATAATAATAATAATAATAATAATATAATACTCCGTAGTAACAATAATCTAAAATTCTTAATATAATTTTCCTAATAATAATAATAATATAATAATAATAATCCATAACTCTTAATATAAGTTTGTAACTAAATTTTCCTATTAAATCTGTTTATAAAGGTAATATCAATATAGAATTGAGAAATTCCTATGATATTTTATTTAATTGATATTATTCCTAATATATTTTATCTAAAAGGCTTCTTTCCTTTTTTATAACATTGTTCCATATGTTAATCCGTTTAATATGCTAATCTATATAGGTAATTACCATATACTATTTACCATCTAAATAATCCGTGGTAATTACACTATATTTAACATCTAAATTTATTATGGTCGTTAAACATAGAGATTTCATTCTTACGATAATTTTATATATTTTTACTTCAGATAATGTCAATTACCCGTGCATTTCATTTGATTACTTTTGAATAAAATCTTAAAAATTATGACAACTAATGAATTAATATTGTTGTTCGTAATATAAATTTTATCAAATCAGTTAACGAAATTGATAATACACATATTACATCCATAATAAGAGGAGATTAACAAAACTATGATAATTATTTCAATTCACGTATTATTATGCTAATTCACATATTATTACGTCCATACAATTATGTAAATTATTTCAATTCACAAATTATTACAAATATAAAATTATGCTAATGGTTACTTTGGAATAAAATCTTAATAATTATGGTCATTGAGAAATTAGTTCAAACATTATACTTTTATTAAACGGTTTTTTATACTTGCCGTAATTTTATCTAATCAATTAAAGAAATTAATGGTACACATATTACGGACATAATTAAAGAAAATTAAACATACACATATATATTACAGATAAAATTAAAGAAAATTAAACATACACATATTACGTCCATAATTAAACGAAATTAAAATATACATTATTTTTTAATTATAATATATACTCCTTAATTACTATACTTATTCATAATACATAAACGTCATAATTAGCATAATATTAATCTATACTATATATAAAAACATAAGAATAGTAAAGGCATATTTTAAATTTTAAACAATAGTAAATAGTAAAGGTAAATTAAAAATAGAATGAAAATATTTCAATAATAATATTCTACATCATTAATTAAAAATAGAACAGAAATTAGGTAAAAATACCAGTGGATCTATTATTCTAATTGACTAATTAACTGAAAATAAAAAAAAAATCGACTAAAAATGAATCTGATGTTACTAATTGATTGAATATATAAAAGGAAATGAATATTAATAATTGACTGTAAATAAAAAAAATATCCATAATTAACTAAAATGAAAAAGGAAATGGTCATATCATTGCAATTTAATTAAAAAAGGAAAACATTCTACATCATAAATAAAAAATGCATATTATAAACAATATTAAAGATAAATTAAAAAAGGAACGGAAATTAAAAATGAAACGGAAATATTTCAATAATAATATTCTACATCATCAATTAAAAATGGAACGAAAATTAGGTAAATATTACTACGTAATTCTTTTCATTTTTCCTAGATAAGGTTGCCTGATATTAATTTACACATAACAATCGGCACTAATAATTAAAAAAAAATTAAAAATATAGAAGAACTGCCGGTGACGTCTGTTTTTTTTTAATTTTATTATTATTATTATTATTTAATTATTTTAATTAAAATTATTTAAAAAATTTATTTTAAAATTAGTAACCACCATGTCATCACAATTGTAGGCAAACAGGTCAATTTGGACTTTTTTTTTTTTTTGAAAACATGTCAATTTGTACTTAATTGCATGAGTTTATATAGTTCAGGAATCCAATTGCATTCTTTTTGAGTTCGATGGCCTAATTGCAGTTTTGTGTGTAGTTCAATGGTTTATTTGACCATTATTACGAGAAAAATGATATTACTAATTGATTTAAAATATAAAAAGATCGTAATCTATATTCTATACTATATATAAAAGTAAAATCCTCCTATTTCATTCCCCGCCTAAACTTTTGTAGTCAATTAATGAAATATTTTATTGGTCAAATAATTAATAAAGCTTATTTGTTAAGAAAATGTAAAATAGAAATTAACTAATATCTATAAATTGATAATATGTATACTCACGTATCAACAATATTAATAAAAGTAAAATCATTTATCGGGAAAGAAAAGGATATTACTAATTGACTGAAAATTATTTAAAAACTTTAATAGTTAATTATACTTTCCTTTTGAAAACTCTAAGTTATTTAAACTTTAAAAAAATTAATTGAACATGGGTTGTTAGATTTTTATAATAATCAAAATTAATTCATTCAAATATGGAGGAGGAAGATAAAACTAAATGCAATATGGGGAAAATGAATATACTTAAAGTATAAAAGTATAATTACACATATATTAGTGTAATTGACTAATAATAATTACCTAATAATTATTATGATAATTAAGTTAAGCATTGGTCGTTAAATTTATTTTTATAATAATTACAATTAATTTATTTCTCATTTTCTCATATTTATTTTAGTAATAATATAATTATATAAGTCATAATATAATTATATAAGTCATATTACTTATAGATTTTTTAAAGATAATTTTAGACAAACAAGTCATATATTATTCAATTAATTGAGTAATATTTTTGTACTAATCTTATAATCAAATAAATATACACGTTCAATATTAGAATTTTTTATAATTTCATCTTTATTTTTATTATCTCAATGTATAATAAAAAAAAAATGTATCCACGCCCGGGTAATTGGACAATTATTTGTTCTAATTCAAAGGAAAACATCAGAAAACATAATCGATCCAATCAATTTCATCAATTGCGCTATATAATATTCGATGTTATAATATATATAATTGTATATTGATCCAAATATTCTTTAAATATTATAACAAACCCATTCCGTGCAACGCACGGGCGAAAATACTAATAATAATAATAATATATGCAGCCTTAAATCTCCAGGCCAGCTGTCCCACCCAATAGAGGTGCCTACAATCCAGCGAGGAATTAGCCACTGTGTCCGACAATGGACACCCTGGGTTACACCCAAAAAAAATAATAATAATATATATGTGTATTTTTATTTATTTATACGGAGAGATTAAATAAACTGTGTAATGTAATCTAAAATATAACCCAAATTAAACAATTACAATGATTAGAAGGTAGTGGTAATGATGAGAACTGAATATTGTATTGATTCAATTGAACAATTACAATGATGAGGAATAGGAGATATATATACCAGGGGAGTCTCAGGTAGAGTAGAATAGCTAGTCCTAACGTGACTCAAACTCAGAGAGTCCTAATACTCCCCCTCAAGCGCAGGGTAAACTACTAACCTGAAGCTTGTCCCTAAGAAAAGAAAATATAGGACTAAGCAAAGCTTTTGTAAAGATATCAGCTAATTGATCTTTTGTGGAAATAAAGTTAACCTGAATATCTCCATTGGCAACCCTATCTCTAACAAAGTGGTAGTCAATCTCCACGTGCTTAGTTCTTGCATGAAAAATTGGATTCGCACACATATAAGTAGCACCAAGATTGTCACACCATAATTTGGGAGTAGGGATGCCATCAATTTTGATCTCACGCAGCAAGGACATGATCCATATTACCTCAGCACAAACATCAGCCAAGGCTTTATACTCAGCTTCCGTGGATAATATTGCAACTGTCTTCTGTTTCTTGCACACCCAAGAGATAAGATTGGTGCCAAGAAACACTGCATACCCACTAGTAGATTTACAGTCCTCAGGACAACCAGCCTAGTCAGAATCAGAGAAAGCATGAAGCTCTCTAGAATTTGACTGAGTTATACGCAAGCCGAATGAGAGGGTGCCTTTGACATACCTGAGCACTCGTTTTAGCTGCTCCCAGTGAGACAATGTTGGAGCATGCATATGTTGACACAATTGATTGACCGCAAAGGATAAGTCTGGCCGTGTAATTGTGAGATACTGGAGAGCACCAGCCAAACTCCTGTATTTCGTTGGATCTTCATATGAATCTGAATTAAGAGATGGAGTTTTCGATGCAGAAATAGGAGTTGCGAGAGGTTTACAATCAGTCATTCCAGCCCGTTTCAAGATGTCTGACATGTACCGTTGCTGAGAAAGAATAACACCATTGCTAGTTTTGACTAGCTCAATTCCAAGAAAGAAACCAGGTTCACCAAGATCTCTAATTTTGAAAGCAGTAGACAGTTTAGAGAGTAAATCAGACACTAGTAGCTCATCAGTCCATATTACCAAAATGTCATCAACATATACTAAAAGATACACACATGCAGAACCACGAGAGTAATAGAATAATGACACATCAGTCTTTGAAGCTATAAACCCAATAGAGAGTAAAAAAGTATGCAGCCGATTAAACCAAGCTCGTGGAACTTGCTTTAAGCCATATAAGGAACGCTTCAACAGACAAACGTGATCAGGCAATTGAGCATCAACATACCCGGGTGGTTGACGCATATAAACAGTCTCAGCCAAATCACCATTCAAAAATGCATTGTGTACGTCAAGCTGCCTAACCACCCAACCTGAGGAAATAGCCAAACTCAAAAGCAATCTGACTGTAGTGGGTTTCACAACCGGACTAAAGGTGTCAAAAAAGTCCTGACCAGGAACTTGATTAAACCCTTTCGCCACAAGTCTCGCCTTATGCCTCTCTATTGAACCATCAGCTTTACGTTTAGTACGAAAAACCCACTTACACCCAATCACATTCATACTTGGGCGAGGAGGAACTAGAACCCAAGTCTGATTGTGCAAAAGCGCATTGAACTCCAGATCCATTGCCTTTCGCCATTCAGAAAATTTAACTGCCTGAGTGTAGCAAGTGGGCTCGGTAGGACATGCCTGAGCAGAGAGAGCCAAAAGTGGAGCCACAGACCGACTCCTCGTAGCCATTGCATGGGAGCGAACAGTCGGACGTGTGGACTTGCCACGGGGTCATCCTCTTTGACGAGTAGGAGCAGCAGTGGTGGTGACAGGAGAATCAGCCTGAGCAGAATCAGCAAGAGAAGATGGCAATACCTGTAAAACCGATTCAGCCCACGGCTTCTGCACAGAGGGAGGAGATGGCACAGCAACCCTACTAACAAAGGGAAACACATTCTCGTCAAAGTGTACATGTCTGCAGATATAAATCTTATTAGTCGTTAAGTCCATGCATCTGTACCCCCTAAAAGACTCAGGATAACCTAAGAAGACACAAGGAGATGACCGATATGACATTTTGTGACGATTATAAGGACGCAAGTGAGGATAACAAAGACAACCAAACACATGAAGAAAAGAGTATGAGGGAGAAGATTTATGCAACAATAAATGAGGACTAGAATTCTGCAAAACATTAGATGGCATTCTATTAATCAAGTAAACAGCAGTTTCAAAAGCAATGTCCCAAAAACGAGATGGAACAGACGCATGAGCTATAAGAGTAAGACCAGTTTCGACAATATGCCTGTGCTTCCTCTCAACACGACCATTCTGTTCATGAGTGTAGGCACAGGATTGTCTATGATTAATCCCTAACTGAAGAAGAACAGTATGTAACTTTTTGTATTCAGCTCCTAAGTCAGACTGAATAGCCTTAATTTTGCGATTAAATGACCGTTCAACTAAGGCACGAAACTTGTCAAAAATGGCATACAAGTCAGACTTCAATTTCATAGGATAATACCACGTGTAACGAGAATGGTCATCAACAAAAAGAACAAAATAACGATAACCAGAAGAAGACAAAACAGGAGCTGGTCCCCAAATATCAGTATAAATCAAATCAAGAATATTCGAACTAACAGAGTCTACACGTGGCAAAGGGAAACGAGCAGACTTGCCCAATTGACACGCAGAACACAAAGAAGAAGTACAACGATTATTGCGACTAGAACCACTAACAGAACAAAAAGGAAGAATACGATCTAAGACTCGTTGATGAGGATGTCCCAAACGATCATGCCATACGGAAGAGGAAGCACGGGACGAGATAAACGCACGAGGACTGTTTTTCGGAATGGGCAGCGTGTAGAGACCACCGCAACTATTGCCGCGAAGAAGAATTGCCTTGGTTGCTATATCCTTCACAACAAAAAAGGATGGATGAAACTCAAAAAAGACTTTATTATCTTTTGCAAAGCGTTGCACAGATAAAAGAGAGGAAGACAAACCAGGAACATGTAAAATATCAGACATCCTAAATACTTTAGACGGGGTAGAAAAAGAAGCATGACCAGTATGACTAATAAGCAAACCTGTACCATCACCAACTCGAAGAGCATCACCACTAGTGTACTCTTCAGATGTAGAGAGCGCAGCAATATCAGGGGTCGCGTGATTTGTCGCCCCAGTGTCTGGAATCCAAAGATGCGAGTCAGACACAAGATTCGGCGCATCCTCAGCATATGTTAAATGAGCTTGGAGTCCACGGCCAATTAAAAAAAAGCAGGCTGGTGCAAGATAGCCATAATTGCCACATAATTGGAATTGAGGCTGCCAATTACCACCACATCGCCCACATGACCTGCCACCACCATGCGAGCCACGTCCACGCTGCACACCACCGCCCTGCTGCTGCTGCTGGTCGGCGAAAGCAGCACCGCCACGCGACGGAGTCCCACCGCGATGATTCGATCCGCCTCGCCAAGACCGCGACCGACCTCCACTACCACGCTGGCCAACAAAAGCCGCAGCTGCAGGGGCTGGAACACCGCCATAGCTATCACCGGTAGCGAACTCATGCGAGCCAAAGAGATCGGCGAGTTCGGGAAGACGCACCGGCTGACCTCGAACACTCAAAGAGGCTACGACAGAGTGATATTCTGGACGTAAACCCCTGAAAATATACATATTTTGATCCTCCAAAGGAACCGCACGGCCAGCAAGAGCTAGATCTTCCACCATAACTTGCGCACGAGCAATGTAGTCGACGACGGAGGCATCACCTTGGCGTATTATTTGCAGCTGTCCAAGAATATGCATAATCCGAGCTTGACTGGAAGAGGCGAGAGCCTGCTCAAGCGCCAACCAGAGATCACACGACGTAGTGCAACCAATTGCGAGGTACATGACTTCCGACGAAAGTGAAGAGATTAACATGCTAAGGACCGCCTAATCTTGGCGCACCCATGGAGCATGCAGCGGGTTGGGTAGAGCAGCAGCAGCGGAGGAGCCTTTAGAAACGGGAAGAAAACGATTAGGGCAAGAGTTCGTGCCATCAACGAAACCCATGAGGTCGTGCCCACGAAGAAACAGAATAACCTGTGTCCTCCAAAACAAGAAATTCTTGTTCGTTAGCTTAATGCTAACATAGTGATGCGCAGCAGACAGAGAAGCGGCTGCTAAAGAAACCGCAGAAGAAATAGCTGCATCAGAAACGCTCCGTTCGGAAGAATTAACAGAGTCGTCAGCCATTGGAAAATAAACCTAGGCTAGCTGATACCAGATGAGAACTGAATATTGTATTGATTCAATTGAACAATTACAATGATGAGGAATAGGAGATATATATACAAGGGGAGTCTCAGGTAGAGTAGAATAGTTAGTCCTAACGTGACTCAAACTCAGAGAGTCCTAATAGTAATCATATTAGCTAAGGTGGAGATGTATGTTAATGGTATCATTATACCGGGTTCATCTTTTGACATAAATGTTTAATTTTTAGTAAATTGAATGTTCATTATTTTAAGGTTAATTTTTAATATATTGAGAGTTTATTTTTTTGGTATATTATTTAAAAATAAACTTATAATATATTAATAATGAACATTCAATATATTATAAATAACATTTATTAATGATTACATTGCAATGTAGACCGCGTTACGGTCGGTATTATAATTTGGCATGTTAATGAAGTATGGTGAGTGATGTTTAATTAGGATGTTTCCCATTGGCATCCCTTAGTCCAAAGGCCACATTGTTACCACACATGCAGGCCTGCTACAAACTTCACAGGGCGAGGAGAAAACCTCGTTAAAAGAACTTTCATCATCATCCTGCAAAATGGAGCAATTAAATTCAAATCTCATGGAGGCTAGGCTTTCTCATTCTAGCTAGGTATGTATGTTTAAATTAAAACCCATTAAAGCAACAAAAGAAATAATTAATAATCAAATATCTGCTTTTGTAAATAATCAAATATTGGAGCTCCATGCTACTCCCATCCAGAGGTCGTTGTTCTTCAGTGACAAGTACCTTGTGTTCAGATGACAAATGGCAGAGTAGTAACTCTCCCATATGGGAGGTCATGAGTTCGAGCCTTGGTGGAGGCGATATTGACTAGCTAATAGAGTTAGCTCTATTCAAAAAAGAACCAGAAGATCAGAGCATCATGATCTTCTATTTCTTTCATCTCAACATTGACCCTACAAAAAGAACTCCAAAAAAAATCATTGCAAATGGAAGCACTTGAATGACAGCAAATAACTCAAATTTTGAAGATCTCAGTATCTCACTGTAAATGTGCTTATAAAAACTGTTAAGGATCAATCGCTTCTTTATCTCCTTATACCTGCATAGCGGTAGTGCCACATTTTCGAAAAGCAAAGTGCTGGACTGACTTTTCAGGCCTCCGCCCAACAAAAGCTATCAATGGGAAATTTGAAGTTTAAAGGGGGGAAAAGAAAGCATACCAAAACCTGACTGATTATCTGGTGCAAATTAAAGGAATCACCCATTGTCTATTTGTGTGTGTTCATTAATCCAATTAAGCTAGCACACAAAAAGCTAGCTATCCAGAGCCTGCAAAACCGAGAACTATCACCCATGTTAATGACCCAAATCACAAACCTTTTAACCAACATTACATGCCATGGTACTCAAGGAACATATGTACAAGCATATAACGCAAACAAAAGCAAATTTATGCGTAATGTACATTGTTTACGGGATGTTGTTGGAACGCTCAAGTGCATCGTTTCAACTCCTTTTATCACAAGGAATTTCCTTGCAGTACACATACGGTATCCGCACTATTATCAGACAACATAACTTAACACAAGACTGCTGGTGATGCACATGCTAGCTAGTAAGAAAATAAAAACGAACATATTGAACGCTAGCTGCAAATTACCATCTAATTTCTAAGAACAATCATATCGTTTCAGAACCACACAATTCAATAAACAGTAGATTGATCGGATGGATGGGTAATCATACAAAACAGGAGAAGTGAAACCACAAAATACAATGTATGTTTCGACTTTCAAGACACATATCACAACCTAGATAGTGCTTTGAAGCAATATATATAATTTCCACACTTGGGGGGTAGTGCTCCCTCCAATCTAACAAGTCGCAAAACATGCTAAAAGGCGAAATTAACTTACACGAAAAGTACAGCTAGCGGACCTTTTTTGGAAGCTTATTAATTAGCACAATCTTCGCTTCTTCGCAACATGCAATGTGATAGCCTTCATCAGTAAGAACCATCTTACGTAGCTAGACATTTTTGCCCAACCAATGCTGCATTTGGGAATAGCAGCAACTCGAAGAGACTTGTTTGTCACTCCTGCACTTAGCTCATCATCAATATCAAGTTCCTCATGCTGATAACTCCGAGAAAAAGTATTTTTGGGAGCCTTCGTACCATTAATGAGGTTTCCCGGGTCAGAATTCACATCTTCGTTATGCTGCATCTGATGGCAAGTCGAAGAACTTGGACCTGCATCAGTAAGAGTGAGGGAATGAATACCATTGCATCTGATGTATTCATTAACCATATCAGACCAGAATTCAGCAGAATGTGGAGCTTCCGAGTTATTGGGGGAAGCAAATTGCTGTTCATGTTCAACACGTGAATTCTGCTCAGAGTTCTCAAGGATATCATCAGAACTTAACAATTCAAAAATTTTACTCAAAAGCCGAGAGAAATCATCAGTATTAGATGGATTCAGAGCTTTTAAACTAGCAATTGCATCAGACACAATATCTGCAGCACTAGTTGGTGACAATTCACTCCCATGGCTCTGCTGATTACCAGAACCAAAAACCCTCAATTGCATATCTTGGGAAAGGTCATCGGGCTGAGAAGTCAGAATGCTCAAGACATCATTGTTCTTGTCATGTTGCAGCCCGGAGTTGCCAAAATCAACGGAAAGTGCAGCCAAATCATTAGATGGGGATAAGAGGCAAGGGTTAATGGAAGAGCACGAAGCACCATCATAGGTTTTTGAAACATTTTCCCAATTTGCAAAAACCTGCAGTTAGGTAGGATAAGAGGTTAGAAAGGCAATGCAAGGAAATAGATCAGATAGATGATGACATTGAAAATACAAGCATATCGTGTACCTGTTGATGCTCGGAGAGGTTTTTGTCAATACAAGTAAAATTATTCCCTGTATATAACCCGCCAAATTACTTCTTTAGTGGAATGAATTAAAGACCACTGTAAATTCCTGTTAACTCTCGTGAGTATAAAACTACTTACTTGCATTCAGCTTGCATGTCAGGGCATGATCTAAAGTCGCTTTCCACTTGGCATTCGACATATTTCCAAGTACCTGTAGACATACCAATACCACTTGTTTCATCACTTCAGATGTGTGGCCATTCACAAGATTATAGCATCTTTAAATTGCAAAATAAAACAAAACACCTCATGCAAAGTTTTTTAATATGTTTCAATTCTTAACTATAAGTTAATAATTCTTACATCTCGTAGTCTTTCACGATTCTTCTGGAATTCAACTAGAAAATCCTCCACAGTGAGAATTTTCTTTTCAACCAAACACTCGTGGAAAGGACCATCTTTGCCAATGTTTTTTAGCCGCCATACTTCATCAGTTGGTGATGGGGGATAACGCTTCTTCGGTTCTACAAATGGAAGCCAATGCAAAAGACCATAGAAAAGCAAGCAAGCAAGCAATTAAATCATAATCAAGCACATACTACTTACTTAATCCTTAGCAAATATCTTTACTGTGACTAGAGTTTTTCTATGCTAACTACATAAGAAATATTAAAAGATTTCTTGGATAAACTAAAATACTGACTTAAACGCTGATCCTTGACAACGAAGGGCTCTGACACCGCCTCTCGAATTCTAATGGCATTGGGTTGATGAACAAACCTTGCTCCTAGCCTGAACTTCCGTTTTTTCATCCATTTCCCTGCGTGTTTGAATTTAATCCCAGACACACGTGCATTGCCTTCTTTCATTTCCAAGTATGGGTTTTTACCGAGCAATGATTTTCTTCCATCTTCACCTACCACAATATTGGTGTTGAAATCTTCACAGCTGGGATTGAAATTTCCCTCAACCGGAACAATTTCAATTTTCCCCGAGGTCCCAGGTCCATGTATGACTGTATCCCCCGTAGCACCATCAACTAATGCTACTTCTAACCTCCCATCGCCTTTCGCAACAATCCATTCTCCAGTATAAACCTCCCCAGGCATTTCTTGGGAGAACTTCAATCGTAAACTTCTTGATGCAGCTCTGTTATGGCTGTTCTTGTTGTAAATAAACACGCAAACACATGATGAGTAGCATCTAAAATTGCTATAAAACTTAAAGCTTTCCATATAGTAAAAAGAAATTGAATAAGACTGTCTGATCTCCCACTGTGAATCTTACAACAATAACAGCAATAACTATACATAAATGTTTGATTGTTACCTCCTGAGAGTAGTTAAAGTCGTTTCTAGCACACCGTAAAATTTCACCTATAAATAACAAATTTTCAATATATACACACTTGTAAACAATCAATCAAGGCAGGAGCGGCAACTTATGCTTGTTTTACTAAATCAGGTTAAAAAGAATTGAGAAAAGTTTAGTAACAAATCTTCACTAGCAAAGACAAAATCCACTTTATGGTTTATGTGACTGCATCTTTCTTCACAAAGTTGAGGAACTTTTCAGAGTCTATGAGCATCCAGGAGCAAATCTTATAAACTAAATCAGTAATTTGGGAAAAGAAATAATAGCACATTTCCTTATACCGTCACATATTCGAGAGGCAGAGTGCTTGGACTTAGTTCTTCACCGGCTTCCGCCCAACAGTTTCTCAAACACCTATCGCCGCATTTTCGAGAGGCAGGGCGCTAGATTTGGCCCTTCAGGCCTCGACCCAACAATCTCCAGGAACTTCATGTTGGACTTGGCCCTTAGACTTCGACCCAACAATCCCCTAGCCACTTAATGCTGGACTTGGCCTTCACGGGCCTCCGCCCAACATAAAGACACTGTAATTACTTCAAATAAACAGCGATATTCAGAACAAAACATGTTGAAAAAATCACAAATTGTGCTGGAGAAGTATTATTGCACAGGCAAGCAAAGATAAGCTTGGGCAGTTTAATTAATTAGTTCAAAATTAATAATACAGGTAAAATCTGCACTCACCCAATCATCGCTACGAACAAAATGCTGTAGAAAGGCAATCACAATCATCCTCAGCTTACAAACACCCACCATATCCCTAATCGCCCTGCATCACAATTCACAAACCTTTCCAAAGTCAACCACCAAGTCAACCCATATGTAAAAAAAAAAAAAAAAAAAAAACNAAAAAAAAAAAAAAAAAAAAAACAGCCTATATATTGGTGCTCCTTAAATTAGCTCTGGATTCAATATCTTGAGCATATATACTATTATAGCACACAGCATGCATGCATAGAGAATGGGACTGGTAAGAAATTTAAGAGTCAAAAGCATATATGAAAATTAAAGAAAGCCCACCTCCAAAAATGATGAGAATCTGGAGAGTTGTGGGGATTAGAGAATGTTGGAGAATCCCCATGATTGGGGTGAACTTGTGACATTTGATGGCTTTTTTTTTGTTTGATTACAAGTATTAGTAAGTACAATGGCTGAAGCTTTCAGCTTTCTGGTTAAGAACAAAACTTTACTTTAATTAGCATTTTTATAGAGCTGATGATGGGGGGCTTTCATTTCATTTCATGCAACGCGTAATTGCGTAAATGGTGATGAGGTTTACAATTTTAGCCTTCCACACATTGCGCGTTACGTTGAGGGATTGTAAAGGTAATGACTAATGTCACGTGCCAAATTATATATGCATTCCTATAACACACACATATATTTTCAATATATCTTTTTTAATAATTGTGTGGTTAACTTGCAGTAATAACTTTATTCTCTACAATAGTGATTTTATAAGCTTACAACAGTTATTTAATGAACTACAATGATTTTATCAATATGAAGTAGTGAACGGTATGAATATGCAATAATATAGTGACTTTATAAATCTGCAAATTCATTAACAAATTTGTAAAAAAATATTAATAAGGTGTTATTTAAAATATCTATGTTAAATGTTTTTAAGTGATATATTTTTTACATAAACTTTATTTGTAAAAAAAAAAAAGAAAAATAGAAAAATAAATTTATGAACAAATATTACATTGTAACAAAGTCAGTAGTACTCAAAAAAAAAATAAAGAAAGAAATTAGAGATGACTTATTGACTTCACATGTTATTACATGCATTATGGTCCATGATATACCTATTGACTAATGTGCATCTATGGCATATGCGTCCGAGCTACTCCGGACGCAGATAGTCCAAAACTTCGGACGCAGGTGGCTGATTCTGTATTAGTGAATGCTAAAGCTTGTGGTACAATTTGGGTTCTTCTTAAACAACTTGGTGGCCGGCCGTCATATCAACTTGTGTGAAGGGAGTTCACGGATTCTATTATATGTTCAAACGGGAGCCTCAGAGTTGATTGGTAAATCAATGCTAATCCACATGGTATATGTTGTGTTATCACATGAACTAGTATTTTTACCCGGGCATTGCACATAATGAATTTGTTATAATATTTTAAAAATATTTAGATAGATATACAATTATATAAATTATAACAATGAATATTATATAATGCAATTGATGAAATAGGTTTGATTGATTATATTTTCTGATGTTATCATTGCTTGAATTTGAGCAAATAATTGCTCAATTACTTGTGTGATGCACAATAAAAAAAAAATCAATTCATAACATTCAATTAACATATTATGTGCTTATAAATAAATTGAAGACACATCATTTATTGTCTACAGACATATAATATTTTAATTACATGTGCTTAATTTATTAACTACAGACACATAATGTAATAAATTATAAATTAATTTTCTATTAAGTAATTTTATTTTATTAGTATATAAATTGTGCAAACTTATACAAATAACAAATATTTTATCATAATTTATATTTAATTTTTGTGTATTCTAAAATATGTTATGAAATATATTAAAGATGGAATGTTTTAATATACTGTTTCATATTATTTATTTGTTTTAATCTTATCCATTGATTAGATATTTTAAATAAAAAATACTTTTCTTTTATATTATATAACGATGCTTCAAGCATTCATTAGAAATTCACATGCATATTAAAATTTCTAGAAAATTCTCATACATATGTAATCTTTCAGCATTAATATGACTATCTATTGACTCGTGCGATGCACAGACAAATATTATATATATAAATTAAATGAAGTGTTGGTGTAAAAGAGAATTAAAATGAAGTGTTGGTGTAAAAAGAGAATAAGCACAAAATACAAATTATTAAAAACATCTTTGTAAACTACTTTAGTAGTAGAAGTACAACTAATTTGTGAATCATCGAAAACCAAAATCTTGAGGTCTGTATGGTTTACTTATTCTTGATGCAGCCGATATAATTGACCATGGACAAAAATTGATTTCCTTAGGATCAATCCAACATTCGACAAAGTTTACCAACAAAAATAAAATGAAAGATCATTTTATATATGGACTAAAATTAGTTATTATAAAAAATTATTAACGTAAATATAAAATATTTTTTACAAAACTTGAATAAGTCACCATGTGTACATAAAGTATTTTTTATTTTTTATTTTTTTAAAATTTCCCCTTTCGCAAAGCAATCTGTTAGGTTTCCGAGATGGCCTCACCGGCGGCGACCGCTCAGCCGCCGGAGGTTCAAGACCTACTCGAAAGGAACACTAAGAAGACGAAAAGAGACAGGAAATCAATGGAAGCTGCTGCGTTGTTGCCCTCCGTAGGAATGATCCAAGAAACGCCCCTCTCAACTGGGCTAAAATCACTGGATTCGTCCCAATGGCGAACTCCGGTTGAGACACCCAATCAAGCGTGGGGCCAAAAACTGCAGAGCGATTCAGCTGAGAAGGAAATAGTGTCTGAAGATGACGAAATGGATGAAGCCAAGAAAGATCCGAATTGCCCAGTGATTCTGGTTACCAAAGAGGAAAAAGAAAGACTGCGAAGGCCATGGCGACGCTCCCTAATCATAAAAGTCCTCGGAAGGAGAGTGAGCTATTCATACCTGCTGCAGAGACTCCAGCGAATGTGGAAAACAGATGCAAACTTCGAACTCATCGCCCTCCATTCTGACTATTTCTTGGCTAAATTTGAGTCGCTTAGAGACTATGAGTATGCCAAATATGATGGTCCTTGGATCATACTGGATCATTACTTAGTTGTTCAAGAATGGGAACCCAACTTCAACCCCAGGCGCAATAAGACAGACAAACTACTGGTATGGGTTAGATTTCCGGCATTACCGATTGAATACTTTGAGGAGGAATTCTTGATGAAGATTGGAAGAGAGATAGGTCGTCCGATCAAAGTTGATACTACTACAAGCCTGACTTCTATAGGAAAATTTGCAAGGTTATGTGTTGAAGTGGATATGACTAAACCACTGTTGTCGAAATTCACTCTAAATGAAGAGGTATGGCCGATCGAATACGAAGGTATTCATCTCGTTTGCTTTAATTGCGGCATGTATGGTCATAAGCAAGGACAATGTGGGGATGAGATGACTGAAGGTCGTAACACAGAGGAGGCAATGTCGATGGGTGAGCAGGAAAATCATCCCCCCGCTGAAACTGCTCGAAAAGATTTTCCACCAGTCAAAGAACCAAAGCAAGATTATAAAGAGAACTTTGGGTCTTGGATGTTGGTTGCAAGAAAGGGAAGAAGTGTTCAGCGGAGAGGAGGCATTCAGCCATCTGCTGGACACCGTAATACAGGTTCACACCAAGCCACACCAAATAATGGGGTATCGAGTCATCCGGAGACTAGCTCACGATTTGCAATACTGGATGGGTTACAGGAAGAAGTGACTGGCATTCCCCATACTGCCACTGACAAATCCAGGACAAACGTGAATGCTAGTTCATCCCTCTCGAGAATTCGTACCAACCATCATCCCTAGAGGGTGACAGACCAGTGGCAAAGGAATGTGTCTCCGAATTCCAACCCACATTTGGAGCATACAAGACAATACAAGTCGGCTGGTCGTGGGATATCTAGGGGCAGAGGCGGTCGCGGGGATGCTCCAAGGCGAGCCGCTGCCGAATCCGAACATACTGTGGTTAGGGGTTCAAACCGAGGTAAACAGATCATGAGTACAGTGGTCTACCACTCAAATGATGTACCAGAGTCCTCTCACATAGCATAACTTGAATATGGGTACAAGGAGGATCCACCTGATATTGCTAGAACTTTCACTAGCACAGTTGTTCCCTATGACGACGATATGGCTGATATTGAGCAATAGAATGGCACTGCTGGCCATGAGGCAGATAGCTGCATGCGCCATTAGGCGCTTTTCTCTTCTTTCTTTTTCTTATATCCATGATTTGCATGGAATTGTCAAGAAAAACATTTTGTCTCCTAGCTAAATGTTAGGTGCTGATGTCGCTGGGTATCCTAATTCCCAATGGCGCAATATCGTTGGTTATAGATAGCTTTTGTACATTACTTTCGGGTGTCCCCCTTCCATTAGAAATAAAAAAATATATATACCCTATCAACCTTTAAGAAGCAACCTTTAAGAAGTTGTGTTAGCGCCTACAAAAGGAAAAAAAATTGCATTTTGAAATTACAATCAAATCATGATAGGGAATTCAAGAATGTAGGGTATGCCGAATTTTGTTATCAACATGGGATCGGACATGGATTTTCTGTGCCAAAAACACCCCAACAAAATACTACAATAGAAAGAAATAATATGATATTACAAGATATGACAAGAGTGTTATCAATTCAAAGAAGTTGCCATAGTGTTTTTTGCCTGAAGTCGTCCATACAGCATGCCATGTGATAAATCATGTGTATCTATGCACAATCACTAAGATGGCACCTTATTATGAGATTTGGAAATGGAGAAAACTGAATGTCAAGTACTTCTACATCTTTGGCATCAAGTGTTACGTCTTGAATGATAGAGAATCGAAAAATAAATTTGAATAAAAAAATTGAGCTGCTCATGCGAGCAAATATTTGAACTTATACCATTTACTCCTCTACTAGAATATGTCATAGTAAGACAGTCTGAAGAACCAAACTAGAAGTAGGGTGGTCCTGACCCAAAGCCTGGCACATCAAACCCTGAATCATCTAATTTTTTCATAACATAGTCTGGTTCATAGGACTTTGTGAAACTGTCTGGAGATTATTTAAATGAAAGACAAATGAATATCCCTATTAGAAATTCAAAAGAACCATCCAATTGAAACTATTATTAGAAATCCCTCTACTGAAGTTTAAATAAAAAATAAACCTAGGAAGAATTATGTTGAATTGGCAAGATATCAGTGTTACATCTCAAGCTAAAGTAAATAATATCAAATATGCTTTAAGTGATGGAAGAGTTTATTACCGAAATGTCCCTCGACTATTGCGAAATTACCAATTTGGTTCTCGACAATTTTTCGTGCCCAATTAAGTCCCTCGACTTTGAAAATTTTAACCAATTTGGTCCCCCGTTTATTTTGTCGTTAAACATACGTTAAATCGGGACCAAATTGGTAATTTTGCTATAGTTAATTGACTAAATTGGCAATTAATTTTCACTAAAATGGTCCTTTGACTATAGAAAAAATACCAATTTGGTCCCTTGGGCCTTGACTATAGCAAAATTACCAATTTGGTCCTGATTGTAACGGATGTTTAACGGCAAAATAAACGGAAGACCAAATTGGTTAAAATTTTCAAAGTCGAAGGACTTAATTGGGCACGAAAAATTGTCGAGGACTAAATTGGTAATTTCACAATAGTCGAGGGACCATTTTGGTAATAAACTCTTGATGGAATTTTAAATTAAGGTCATGCAGGATGAATTACGACAATTTGATTGAAAAGCTATATTTATGGGATATGGTACCAAGATCGAAAGATGTAAACATCATAGCTTAATACAAACGGGCCAAGAAGCACTTGACAAACTTAGCTGAGTTGTGGGGCCTAAGGGAGGGTCCACGACTTGGTAAAGAATGAAGTTTTCGATAATTGGTTGTGGACTTGGACTTGGATCGGAAGTAGTGGTCAAGGTGATGAATGACAGCCATGACCTTAGTGGCTTTGCCATTACGCTCATCACTGATTGCAAATTCTTTGTCTCGGGGTTTGAGGAAGTGATCTTCACGCACGTTATGACGGAAAGAAATAGGTGTGCTGACTTCCTTGCCAATCTCGGCCAATCTGCGGACAGGGGGACGATAGTGCTTGAAGCTCCTCCGGAAGATATGTTGAGACTCCTGGTTGCTGATGCTAGCGGAGCAAGATTTAGACGAGTCATATAATTGCCGCATAGGGTGGTGGCGGTTCTCACAAAAAAAAAAAAAAAGAGGTTATTTGAGGAATATAGTTGTGGTCATATTTTGTCATTTAGTTGCATCTTAGTACATACCATATAACTAATGTAGTTGAATTCTATTGAAAAAAATTAAGAAAAAATATTGTCTCAATTGCACATATTTTAGTTGTTTAATGTTTTAAATTCAATGACTTCATTGTACAAAAGTAATAAGTTTAGTGACTTATTTGTTAATTTTTTCCCTTAACAAACGCCTTTATATTTAGTTGGTTCAAAAAATATAAATGATATAAGTATTCAAATGACACACACATATATATATATATATATAATTTAAAAACTAAGAAAAATTGAAAAACAAATTTGTTACTTGATTCATGGGACAACTTTCTCAATTGATAGGGAGGGAGAACTCTTCTCACTTGGTTTGTTGACGAATATGCTAACATTTTTAATTTAATTTTTATTTAATTATTATTATTTTATTATTATTATTATAATGAATATTTATTATCATTTATTAAATGTAAATTTGTTTAATTAATAAATTATTAGTATAAAGTATAAACACGTCTTATAAGATTTTTTATATTATGTTAATAATTAATCGTTAACAGTTAATTTTACAAAATGTTGCTCTACAAATAGTTAATAAATTCATTGATTAAAATTATTAATACAATCTACTAAATGTTAATTGCTAAATAATACCATCATTTAAATAAGAACCAAATATCTTATATCTTATTGTTATAAACTTACAAGTTACAAGTGTATTTATTATGAGAAAAGAATACTACACTATCCATACATTCAAATGGTAGAAAGAATTATGCTATTTTTTTCTTTCTAATTTTACTTTATGATGTTTGCCTATTAAAGTAATGATAAAAAAAAATTAGTCATTGATAATTTTTTATTTATTGACTTTTATGAATAAAGTTAGTCAACCAAATATAAAATATAAAAAGAAATAATCAAATATTACTGTGTAAAGAGATGAAAATTACGAAGTGAATATTTTTGGAGTAGAAATTAGAAATGAAATATAATAAATAAAAGATTTAAATGTCATACTGCTTCGAATATAATGATTTTGTCACATTTAGTTATAAATTTTCAAATTAACTATCCGTTGTTCTTTAACTTTCAAATTATCTATGGTCTAAATTTACGATCAATGGTTCTACAACTTTTTACTTTTAACCACACATGGTCTTTCAAAGGATTACAACGGGTTTATTTTAAAAATGGAAGGATCATTAGTGATTAATTTAGAAAAAAATATAATAATAACAATTTGAAAGTGAAAGAATCAAATAATCAATTTAAATGTCTAGGATTAAACGTGATAAAATTAGTATATTTGGACCACCAAGATGCATTTAAAAATGGTACGGAAGTTCAATTGTACTTTTCGTTTTCATGGTGGGCCAACGCGTTTTTGAGTGGTCCCACTTTTCCCTGTTCCATACCGGCTTCTCCGTTGAACTACCGAAAATTCAGTTCATATCTTTAGAGTATCGCCAAGCCAAGGTGCACGCCTCGTCCCTCTCCGTTGTCCAGTTTGTAATCTTCTCCTTAATTTCTCGTCTTTATATTTGTATCTATACACTCATAGAGAAGAAATCCCGAGAAAAAAAGATTCTGATAAGGTAATATATTGTTTGATCTTTTTGTCTCCTCAACCGCCGTTACAGCGATCAGCATTACTCCTCCTCGATGGTTGTTTTACTCCGTAGTGGAAGCAGTAGGGTTTCTGTTATTTGTGTTCGGACTGGAATTCCTGTGGTTTGAAGGTGTCGAGAATGTCACAGAAGCGGCAGAAGGGCGATGATTCTAAACCCCAGCAGGATTGTGGGACTTCCGATGACAAGCGCCGTCGGAAAATCCCCTCTCTCAAAAGGTTCTGATGCACCTATTTCCTTCTTCGTTTTTATAATTTTATTTTTAGCCTAGACTGTATCATATAATCCAGGTGTTGTATAGAATGGAATTTTTCTGTTAATTCTGGAATTCTAAATATGCTTATTTCATTATTTGAATGCACTTGAAGTCCTTTTGCTCTAGTAGGAGAGTCGGTGGATTTTTCCAAGGGTAATTTTGCTGCCTTTGTGATTTATGATGGAAATTTTAGGTAGTTTTCCTTTTTTATTTTAGTTTTAAGCTTTTAGGTTTTAGTATTACTACTAAGAACAATATTTAGACTATTTTACTCTGCAAAAAAGTGTAATGGCCAATCATATGTATTTTGATTTCGGAAATGGAACCCTGAGGATTGCTCTTAATTACTGCAAATGGAAGACACGAGTGTCCTGTTATTTTGCTGATGATTAAAATGGAAATTGCACTGAACAAGTTATATGAGGCTTATTGGTTTTCACTGCGCTGCTTGTGTAATATAAATTGCTGCTATATGTAATAACAATTGACGTAGTTTTGTACACACTTTGTAGCATTACTACTTTTCAAATTTCTTCTAAGGTATAGTGCTATAATTTCTATATGCAAGTATGTAACACACCCAAGTTCATAGAGGAGTTACTGGTTGCTGATGTTTGTATAAATCTTTTCTAGTATAATTATTTTATAAAATAACCAACTTTAAGTGTTGCTGACATGCTTTTTCTTGCCTGTTTTGGGGAGTACACTTTTGATATAAGGAATTAGAACTTAGGGCTTTTCCATGACTGACTATCATTTTGTATTTTTGTAGTGCGATATTGCAGGTTATTAATTTGCATAAAGTGCATAATTATATCGAGCCAGTTCTGGAGCCTTTGATTCGTAAAGTTGTAAGTTCATATTGCTAAATTTCGTTTTTGGTTTTAGCACTATATAGTATATTTGCTTTCCTTTGTTTCACTGTTTCAGCTAGCAATTGTTAGTCTTGGATGAATTGACTGATGCCAGATTTGTTAATTATTCAATGGCATGCATGAAAGTTCTTTAATATTTCCCCTGTTTCTGCGGCAAGTTTGTGAATTAGTCACAGCCTTGGAAGCAACACAGCTAAGAGTACTTTTTAGTTTGAGAAACAAGTGAAAATTTTATTTGAAGCTTTTTCCTTTTGAATATTGTTTGCAGTGCCTAATAAGAAGCTCTTTTGTGATATTTTTGAACAATGAGAAGTATCATAATATGTTAATATGATCTGACCATCAAATTAATGGTTGATAAGTTATTTTGTAGTTTGTATTCATATTTCATTCCTTTTTTATTTTTTATATTTTAAAGTGCTTCACATAACATTCTAATTTACATAGAATATTGCATGTGCTGTTTTTCCCGACATTTTAATACACCCTAATGACCATTGCTGATAAACTACTATTATTAAACTTTTATTGGAAAACATTAGTTAGAATTCAGAATGGATTCTTAAGGTAATAATAACTTTCTAATTCTTAATTTTGAGTGTTCTTTAAGTTTGCTTTGGTTGAATTGGTGTAGTCTGATGGCTTATTTAATGCTAACTACAATAACTGTAGCGACCTGCTGGTACACAAATGATTTGCTAATTACTACCTCCATTTACACCTATGTTATCTGTTATTTATGGATTTGACCGCATGCTATGAATTTTTAAAATATATATATATATATATATATATATATATATATATATATATATATATATATATATATATATATATAAAAATGAGGTATAAGAAATTTAGTTACTAACCTGAGCTTACAGGTACGAGAGGAAGTTGACTTGGCTTTGAGAAAGTACATGACCAACTTGAGGTGGTATGAGTTTTGACTCCTTGATTATAGAAATTGAGTTTTTCATTTGATCATTCATCATAAATATAAATTTTTTATTTTTGAAAGAAATTTTTACTGATTCCATGTTTTGTTTAGGAATTGTGAGAAAGATGTACACCTTTATGAAGTAAGAAGCCTAAAATTAATGTTCTTGAATGCTATCTCTCCTCCTGTATTCACTGGGGCTCGCATAGAAGGAGAAAATTGCTCAAGTTTGAAAGTTGCTTTGGTTGATGCTCTTACTGGGCAAACTGTGACAAGTGGTCCTGAATCTTCAGCAAAGGTGGAAATTTTAGCTCTTGAGGGCGATTTTGATGGCGGTGAAGGGGACAAATGGACTTTGGAAGAATTTACTAACAACATTGTCAGAGAGAGGGAAGGAAAGAAAGCTCTTCTTAGTGGAGATGCTTTTTTGAATCTCAAGCAAGGCATTGGTTTGGTTGGTGATATTTCCTTTAGTGATAATTCTAGCTGGACTAGAAGTCGTAAGTTTAGACTGGGGGTGAGACTTGTGGATAACTTTGATGGAATTAAAGTGAAAGAGGCAATATCTGAGTCCTTCATTGTTCGGGATCACCGCGGAGAATGTAAGCTCGAATTTAATTGTTTTTATTGTCAGCATAAATATTATATTAATAAATCACTGCATTATTTATGCATTGATTACTTTAATAACATGGTATCTACCATTGAATAATGATAGTGAGGACCTCTAACTCTGCTGAGTTTAAAAGTTTAGTAGTGATTTTGAAGTTGCTCTTTTTAGGCCTTAAGTAGAAAATACTAGTAAGTGTAGTTATGGCATAGTAGATAATTGATCTTGCATTTACTCACACCGTAATCTTTCTTGCTCTTCATCATCTCGCAATTAGACGTTCCTTGTATAGATGAAGTTGTCTTGCAATTTCCTTTTAGCATTACAGAGAACTTAGTTTTGCTAATGTTTTCTAATATATCTAGGTCAAGTGAGTTTTCATAGAGTAGCTTTTTATTTTCAGATAGCAGCTATTGGAGAGTAAGCACTTGTTATGAGGAGTTTAGTAAATTGATCAATTCTTTGTCTTTGAAAAGTTTGCCAGACAAATTTGTATTTGTTCAAAACTTTTGAGTGACTTTTGTTAAGAGAGTAGTTTGTTTTTTGGTCATTCATGTTACCGTAGCACATGTCAGAAAGCAGAAAGGAATAATTGCATAGAAGCTCCCAGCTGAAAAAGCTGGAAATGCTCCAAATTGAAGCGTTCTTAATAACTTCCTGAACAATTAATCACAATAAATTGTTTCGTGGAGCAATTTAATTCTCTGATTTGCTTGCAGTGTACAAGAAGCACTATCCGCCATCTCTCCTGGATGAAGTATGGAGGCTTGAAAAAATTAGTAAAGAAGGGGCATTTCATCGGCGCTTGAAGAAGGAAAGAGTCAACACAGTGAAAGATTTTTTAACCTTATTTTATCTTGAGCCTACAAGGCTACGGAAGGTAAGAAGTTATTGCATGTGCTTGCATTTTCAAAGAACTCATAAATCTTGCAAAACATTATTTGAAGGGAAAATTGTAATTTTTACCCCTCCATAATATGCCAATTATCAATGTCACCATTGAATTATTAGTGGTGTAAATATTGCCCCTCAATTTTAAAAAACAGTACATATATTGCCCCTCCCGTAACGAAGGAGGGGCAATATTTACACCACGGGAGGGGCAATATATGTATCGTTTTTGAAAATTGAGGGGCAATATTTACACCACTAATAATTCAGGGGTGACATTGATAATTGACATATTATGGAGGGGCATAAATTACAATTTTCCCTTATTTGAATTTAGTAGAAAATATAGATGTAAGATGATTGTCTTTGCATTGAAATTATACTTTCTTTCTCGGGCCCTATATATAAGAATGTCTAGAATCTACTCCCTCTGCCCCACTTTGTGTGTTGTTCAATTTATGAGGATTAACTCAAATCGTTTACAATTCAATCTTCATATTAATTAATTTTGTTTTTGTGCACTAAAACTTATATATTAGAAAATTCACAAAAAGTTATATATTAAATACAAAATGCAAATTTAACAACTACAAAAAGAGTTAAAGAAAACAAACAAACAAACAAACAAGAGTTGATTTGACTTTCAAATAATAAACATAATAGGTAAAATGGGAACAAAGAAGTAGTTACTAATGTTTGAATAGTGTTAATCTGAGGATACTGGAGAATGATGTTTAGTGTTGCTTCACAAGTCACATTTAGGTTTTGTTGAATTATTTGATTTTTTTGCTTTTCTAACATTCAAATCTTTACTGATATAATCAACCATGTTTTTGAGATTCTAAAATTTCATTATCCTTGAGAGTTAATTTTCATTTTCTGTTATCTTGTGTAGTATTTACTATATTTTCTAGAAATCTTGCAGATCCTTGGCACAGGAATGTCTGCTAAGATGTGGGAAATGACTGTGGAGCATGCCAGGACATGTGATGTCGACAAGCAATTGTATTCATACCACCCTTCTGGATCTGACCAAAAAAATGGTGTCATTTTTAATATCGTGGCACAAGTGATGGGGCTTCTTGTTGACTGTCAAAAATATGTTCCTGCAGACAAACTATCTGAGACTGAAAAGGCTCGTTTCTAACGTTATTGATTTTTATGTTCCTACTGTGCTTCTATTTCTAAAACCGTTTTACGTTTTGCTGTCTATCATCTTTTGCTCCGAAATGATCCATTGTTCTCTGCATATTCAGTTGAATCTAAGCCTGAGCCGATTCTATTGTAACTGTTTTCAGGTTGAAGCTCATAAGTTGACTATTTCTGCTTTCGGACACTGGGAAGATGTAAACTGTTTCAATGATGAGTCTGCAGAGTGTTCAAATGTCCCCACAATTCAATGCTCTACAAACTTGTCCGCAACTGTTAACTCTGCTTGCAGTGATATATTGACTTCACAAAAGGTTACCAGATTTGATGCTCAGCATTTTAGTGCTGCAATGCCCGATGCCATGTCATCCATGTATTCCCCTAGTGATTTGAGTAGCTTGGATGGTTATGGTTTTCATCAGTGTCTTGAAAATGCGGGTATTGATTTCGACCTACCACTGCGTTCCCCTGTCCAAGATATCAATTCCTTCATCCGTGATGCAGCAGATTCTATGATTGGGGATAGGTCTCTTCCATACTTCGACCATGATTACATTCAAACTCCCATCTTCGATCCACCAGAAGCCGATCTACATAGTGTCCCCGCCCAGAGGAGATGGAAAATATTGTTCAGTGTATTCAGAGCGGTTAGGAGAATGGTCGCGAATAAGGGGAAAGAAACATGTTCATAGTATGAAAGGAGGTATGGAATCAGTAGTTGCTGCCAATCATGATACAAATCAATAGTAGGAGGTTGGTTCTACAGGTGTTGTATATAGAAATGGTAGACAATCAGATTCTTTTAGGGAAAACTGTTTTTGGTTTTCCAATTACTAGCAATTAGTGGGTATACAAATAGGATCCTGTAAATGCATGCGATTCCTCTATCATCATGCTTCTTGCCAGCCGATTATGTTCATAAATTACAGTTTGCAATTAGAGGTTTTTTGAGGTTTTGATAATCTCTCTTTTTTATAGAGAAAGTGACAGTCCTTGAATTGTGGCATAAAAAAAATTGATGCTACTTTATAATTAGAATATGAACGAAGACAATGGGAAGAAGTAAAATGTTGCTAGTTGTAAGTAATAATATTCGCTATATTTTTTAGTTAACCTTGGAATTGAATGCTTTGTAGCCTGGTTTAAATATTTGCTATTTAATTTTGTTCTATCCATGCATATTTCAGAATTTGATTCCTTTCAATTCCGGCCATCAAAAGCTTCAATGTTTACATTGATTTCTTCTTCTTCTTCTTTTCTTTCTTTTCTTTTTTTTCTTTTTAGTTTGAATTTACTCAAGTTTTATTTGACAAATCTAGCTGAAAAATTAATTGAAAGTTCTTCTTCTTTTTTTTTTTTTCCTTTTCTTTTTTCATTTTAGTTTGAATTTACCAAAGTTTTATTTGACAAATCTAGCTGAAAAATTAATTGAAAGGTAAAAGTTAAAAAGATAGTAACTGAAGTTAAATGTGAAAAAGATAAATTAAAAAAGAGTTAGTTCCAGCCATGGTCCTTCGACTATGTTGATTTTTCAAAATTAGTCCTTGTCTTTTAATAGTTAAGTGTCTTTTTCGTCCAAATTAAAAGACAGACCAATTTTAGAAAATCAACATAGTCGGGAGACTATTGCTGGAATTAACTCATCCGTGCAAACACACACCCACATATAGTATTATATTAAATCATTCTATATCCTTAATTGAAAAGTAATTAGACGATAAAATATTAGAGTTGTAATATATTTTTAATAATTTTAGAGTTAATGTCATATATACGAGGCTCTGCGAGTATAGTAGTTTTATGTTTAGTCTTAAACTTTCAAGTTAACCACATGTGATTCTTTAACTTTCAAAATTTAAGTAGTCATGATCGTTCAACTTTCAAATTTTAATTAGTTGTGGTCCTTGTGGAATGATGACTTTGCCCTTACTTTACCTCTGAAAGGACGATTGATTAAAATTTAAAAGTTGAATGACCACAAGTGGTTAACTTAAAAATTTAGGACTAAACATGACAAAATCACTATACTTGGAGAACCCCAAATGGCATTAACTCATTTTTAGTAATAAATTTTTAAATATTTTTAAATTAGTATATATTTGTTTTCAACGAATTATATTTACAGAAAATTTTTGAAATATTTTTTTTCTATAAAATGTGTATTATTATAAGTAAATATATATGTGCAAAATTAATATAATACTAAGTAATTTTGAAATGATAATAATTATTATTAAGTAATAACACAATTATATCACTTATCATCTAATCTCTATTAATATATAATTTTGTAGTTAGAATGGAGAGGAGTTAGGGTTTCATGGGAATGTTTATATGGTGCGTGTCATTTTTGTAAAGTAATAAGGATGGTAGTAAAAAAACAATAATAAACTAATGAAAAGCTAATGATCTATTTTATTTTTGTAAAGTAATAAGGATGGTAGTAAAAAAACAATAATAAACTAATGAAAAGCTAATGATCTATTTTAAAATGCTATGTTTCAAAATAATCTATTTTCTAGAAAAATCTTCCAATCTTTTACCAAATTGAGTTGATTGATTATTAGTATATTAAAATAAGTTATAAGCTCTAAATTTTGCCAAATAAAAAGCTTTAGTTTTCCTTTGTAAGTTGAAAAAAAATTCAAAATGTAATTTCATGTAAACTTCATAAGTTTCAATTTTGCACATATCACTGTACATATTCAAAATTTGCTTGCTTAACGATTTTCTTTTATTGGGTTATTATTAATGGTCTGTAAATTATTAATTTTCTAGTATATTTTTTGTCCTAGATTTATATGTGACAATTTATTTTTAGTCTTTTTTTTTCCAAAACATCCTCATTTAATTTGGTCCTGATATTATTGTGGTTTGATCATTTTTGGTCCTCCATCAACAAAACTGTTTAAATTTCGTAAAATGCAAGGACATTTAAGTCTTTAATTATGAGTATTTTTAAAAAATATATATAGAGAGTCAACGCACTTTGTATAAAAAAGATTAAAATATCATTTTATTTAACGACATTTCAACGATTTTATTGTCGATGACAAAAAATGATAATGTCATAATAATACTAGGACCAAAGTGATTTCTAAAAAAGAATGTTGGACTAAAAGTGAATTGTCGCCTATAAATTTAGGACTAAAAAAGAATCGGAATTAATATTATTAATAATTTTTTTTTGAAGGTAAAGCGTAGCTTTTCCATTAATTCATAACATAAAACGTTTACATCAATGATCAATGAAATGGTAAACCATTCCTTACAGTCAGACATAGAAACAACTTTTCTAACTATGCTATAGAAAACTTGAATCGCAGACTGTTTCATAACTATGAAGCTATGTTCCTTCAGGGAAATTAAAGCTTCATCAAAGATTTGGGTCTTCGTCATCATTCTTTTTTGCTCGCCCAGGATAAGATCAACACTTGTCGAAACCAAACTAAACGATTTATTAATAATAGTCTGTGGATATGATTATTAATGCATTCAATTCCATGGATGGAGAATGAAAATGAATAGAAGGTTTCAAGGTAAAAGGATAAAAGAAAAGGGCCTTTTCTTTGGGTGGAGACTGAAGAGGTGAGGTTTGAGTGTCATGGCCTTTAATTTGAGGCTGCTAATTCACAATATGTGAACAGAATAAGACTATAGCTTTTAATAAGAGGGTGAGAATTCACTCCTTTCAAGTTGGTGATGATAAGATTTTAGTTTCTAATTGATCCACTATTGTCACATGGAAAATCAAGCACAAGTTTTCTCCAAAATGGGAAAGTCCCTGTATTATTCAAGAGGTGTATTTAGATGGTAAATATAAGTTCTATATTAAACATTTAATATAACTTGAGAAATTAAAATATTTTATATTTTATATTTGTGTCATGATTTATTTTCATTTTTTCTCTCTCTCACACACGTGCACGCGCGCACACACATATATAGAGAGGAGGTTATAACTAAGTAGAGTAAGATGGACACTTTTTTAAAAAATAATTTCTCCTGAATATATATAGTATGCCTCCTCTTTCAAAGTACACTAAAACTATTTTCATTTTTTTTCTAAGTGTTCTACTTTTTGTTTGTTTCTTTGTGAATGCTTTGTGTGCTTAGTTTTTACATAGTAAATCGTTGTATAGTAAGAAGCAACACTTTAATACTCATATATAGCACATTTAGAAGGAGGTGATTTTTTTTAAAGACAATTATATGTTACACAAGACTCAATTTTTTCCCTTCATGTAAATCACTACTAATATAAATGGATTTTAGAAATTAAATATTTTCTTAAATAACTATTGAATATAAAAAGAAAAATTATTATCATGTCAAAAGGTAATTATGAATTATGGATGATGCCAATGACCTTGTGGTCTAGTAGTACCCGATTGCACTCTCATGTGGAAGGGTGTGAGTTCAAGTCTTAGGTAGTAGAGGCGTTACTACTTTTTTGTGTGGATTTTAGGAAGAAAAAATCGATGCTATAGTTTTTAAACTAATGGAAATGCTAGTTTTTAGATGATTTTTTATATTGCAAATTTGGAATTTTGTAGGGCTCAACTGAAAAGAGAATAGGAGAAAAGGAAGTTGTATGTGATCCACGCATGTGTAGGAAACTTCTCGCCCAGGGCGGGTAAATACATGTTATTTATTTATTTTTTAAATTTCTTGTTAGATTCCTTTTTCTTTTTCTTCCCTTTGTTTTTTTTCTCCATCTTCTCTCTCCTAGTTAGCACCTCAAAATCACAAAAAACTCATTGCTATGGAGGATGCTTCTATCCATGAAATTGGATGACAAGCACTGTTGTAAAAATTGGCCTAGGCGCTAGGTACCCCTAGGCCGTTCCGCTTTCACTATTATTAGGCAGAAAAAAATTGGCTGTCTAGGCGGCCAAATCAGTCTACTCGGCCGACTAGGCGGCCAAATCGGCCTAGTCGGTCAAGTTGGCCGATTTCATCCCATTTTAACCGAGTTATTTCGATTTTGACCGGTCGTTGGAGTTTAAACTTTAAACCTTTAATTTCTTTTATTAGTTAATCCAATTTATTCATTGATTTTATAATCCTTTTTTTTTTGAAAAGTAATCCAATTTATTAATTACTCCATAATAATTATTCATTTATTTGATTTATTTCATACTTCATTAATTAATAATCATTATTACCAGATCCTTCTATACACCAGTAGTACACAATTCACAAATGATTAATAGAGATGCATAAATAAAATATGAACACGAATTTTATTAGTCAAAGCTGAAATTGATACGGTCATGCGAGATGCATAATGATTCATTAGTTATTTTTGATAGTTTGCTACTTTGAATCTTTTGTTGATTGAAGTATTTGAGTATTTCATATTTGTGTATTTTTATTTTTTAATATTGCTATGATGTTATGACTTATGAATTATCATTATTTCATTTATTAGGATGTGTTATTTGATTAAAGGTTGAAAACAGTCTCATTAAAATTATTAAATTGCAAGTCTGTACTTCATTTATTTTTTTGCCCGCTTAGACCGCTTAGGCTCTAGGCACTATCCAGACGCCCGCCTAGCGCCTAACGCCTAACGCCTACTGCAACCATGATGACAAGTCAATCAAATAAAGAAATATCATAAAAGAACTTATATAATAATTTAATTAAAAATGTAATAAAATAATATGTCAACGTGGTTTTGAAAAGAAAAACGTAGCAGTGTTTTTTTTTTTTTTTTGAAAGGGGTAGCAGTGTTTTTTTAATAAAGTATTTAAAAAAAAATGAAAAGGTAGAACAAAACTTCTTCGAAGTTGTATACTTGACTACTTGTATGGTGCGCCGAAATATTTAAAGGTCAATCACGTGCACCGTGCAGCCCAAGTAACCCACAACTTGTTAATAACAGAAACAATGAATAGAACAAATTATTTTCCTTATATTCCAACACATTAAAACGAGTAAATTCTTTTTACACTAGGCGTTATTTTTTTTTTTTTTGAAAACACACTAAGCGTTATTTAGAAAAAGGAAAAATGATTAGAAATATTTTTTGAAAAATGAATTATTTTTCAGAAAATAATTTTATTTTTAGTGTTTGGTTGCATTCTAAAAAATTATCTTGGTGTGTTTGGTTCAATTTTCGGAAATGAGTATAATTGTATAATTAAAAATTTTTAATTATTTCATTTAGAATATAAAAATATTTATAATAACATTAAATATAATTTTATTTATTTAAAAAAACACCATTGGTTTCCGGTGAAAACCAATAAACATTGGTTTCCGCTACGGAAACCAGACCTATGGTTTCTGCCGAAAACCTTGTTGTGTGTGCGGTGAAAATAACCATATTTTCTTCTATCAACGGAAAATGTTTTCTGTTGATTGCATTTTCTAGGCACATATGCGTGATCATTTTCCATGGTGCATACTTAGTCATTGAGTTATACGCGTAATCAGCTTTAACTCCTAAGTTATGCTTTTTAGTCCCTCTGGGACTATTTATGTCACCAATATATGTCACTTAATAAAGTGGTTGATTTAGTATTTCAGGTACTAAAGTGTTCACTTTAGCATAACTTAAAGAGTTAAAATGGCTACACATATAACTAAAAAACTAAGTTTGTATAACAATATGACACAATTTCATAACATAGTTAGCTTATCAGCCAATTTTGACTTATATGATCACTATTAGTTGTTTGACTTGATTTTTTTTTTTTTGAAGAAGTTGTTTGACTTGGTTAAAAAACCAATATACGTGCTTGATTAATTTTTTTTTGTAACAATTTATTATATTGCTCCAAAATGCTAGAATTCAAAAGTTTCTCAAAGCAGTTTTTTCGATCTACTTTTTTAGAAAGTCATTTTGCATGTTTACCAAGGCAAAAACTTGTGTGAGACCGTCTCACCATGAGACGGGTCGGGTTGGGTCGGGTCAATATGCAAATGTAACACTTATATGCACAAATGCCATACTTATATGCTCAAATGTAATACTAATCAGGAATAAAATTTTTGTTACTTATTAGGGTAAATGTAATACTTTTAAGGGAAAATACAATACTTTTACATTTCGATTTAAAAGTATTACATTTTTCCTCAAAAGTATTATATTTGCCCTTATAAGTGAGAGGCACTTGTCAACATTACTTATTATGAAAAATGTATTACTTTTTCTCTTTAAAGTAACAAAAATTGTATTTTTGATTAGTGTTATATTTGAGCATATAAGTATGAGATTTGCACATATAAGTATGACATTTGCATGGTGCTTTGACCCGACCCGACCCATCTCACGAATAAGGATCCGTGAGACGGTCTCACACAAGTGTGACCCGTTTATCAAACATCTTTTCTACAATCAGCTAATGTGATCAACTAGTCAAACTCACTAACCCAATTGACTATCACCTATTAACTCACAGCTATTTACCAAACACCCCCTATATATTTTTTCTTCAATGATAATCACAATTTCAATTTAAAAAAAACAAAAACTTTGCGCCCTATTAAAATTCTTTTTACTCAATCTCAATATCAATAAGTACGCTTTTATATATATATATATATATATATATATATACACACACACGTTTTTCACGCGCATTGCGTCAATAGAATAATGCATAATATTTATTCTAAATTTCTAATCATTTATGCACACATGTTTAGATTAGTTCAATAGATAATATTTGGGACGATAATATTTGGGACAACAACAGTTGATTTATTAAATGCTAAAAATGCATGCCATGGCAAATGAATGCAGCAGTAGAGCACCGTTGATTTGAACATATAGATATACATAAGTGGCGCTTCCATGAACAATTTAGTTGTTTCTTGAGCGATAGGATTATGTGCAAGATATAGATAGTGGCTGCTATCAAAGACATACTTGAAGATATCAGAAATTACTATATTAACGCGTGATGTGACTAAGTCGCAAGTACCGACTTGTGGTTTTGTTTTTTCCTATGAAACATCGTGGAATGCCAATTTACGCCGTCGTCCCTACCGGAAAGGGCGCCAGTTAAATTTTCTCGATCGGCAGTTGCCGTCTCTTCCTCTTTTTTTTTTTTTTTTTTTTTTGTCTCTCTCTCTCTCTCACCCTATTTTTGTCCCTTCAAACTCCCGAAAATGGTAACAAAACGTGTTATGTAAAATCCCACTTTCAATCCCAAATCAAGATTTTCCTTTCTTTAATTTGAATACCAAAGTGTCCAATCTTGAAGCATTTTAATTTGGCAAAAATTTATGCGGAATTGTCTCACGGATCCTTGACCATGAGAACATTTCACGAATCTTTGTATGTATGATGGATCGGATTATAGATAACTGAATGTGTATGTATCACTAGTATTATAATATTTATCATTAGTAGCAATCAAATTTACACTTACAATTTTACATGTAAGTATTACAATTTACTAATATGCATCTACTAAATCTAATAAGAGCCAATAAAATTAAATCTATAACAAGAAATATAAAATGTGGGTAATTAAAGCATGTGCTCCATCTCAACTAAAAGCCTAAGTTGATAGTTGCACTGCACATATTATATTTATGCTCACATGGGTCTTGTTGAAATAAATGGCTCATATCATTTTGATTTTAATATTTTTTTTTATTTTTTATACTTTATCCTCTATTATATCATTTACTTTTCATAAATACTCCAACATTCCGTCAGTAAACTTTAGTAACAGAATATTCCGTTAACAATTTATTGTTCTTAATTTACTCATTGATTTTCATAAAGAATGTCTTAGATTCGAACCCTATCCCAATTAGGGTTGGCATAATCATTGAGTATATACTATAAAAATGTTACTAGAATATATTAAAAAAATACATTATAAAATTTAACATGAACGTTGGTCAATTAATTAGCCATACAATAAACATAGCATTCAAAGTTGAGCATCAAAGATTACATATAAGGAACCTTGAAAATCATTTTCTTGCATTTTTTAAACAAATCTAGGTCAATTTTTTTTCTTTTTTTATTTAATTAATTAAACTTCTTTTGATTATACTTAGAACAAGACTCAATATATTAATTATGCTTTTGCATTATTGGTAATGATTTAAGTCATTATTATATTAATATTGTCGTCTGTATTTCTATGATGGTACAATTGTAAATTAGATTACAATTTTACATATATTGTACTATTATTTTATTATTGGACAAAATTGTTCTTACATCTAAAGTTTCATACCTGTCAAATTGTTCTTACGTCTTAAAGTTCCATACCTATATATATATGAGTAATGTTACCCATCCCTTTTAATCTCTCTCTTGACATAACACTTTTCTTTTAATGATTTAGTCTTTAGTAATAAATTAGTGGGATCCCAAGTCATGACGGGGGAGAGGGGGGGGGGGGGGGCAAAGCATATAT
>NC_044917.1:8837595-8910149 GCF_003576645.1 Ipomoea triloba | reverse complement strand
GGGGGGGGGGGGGGGGGGGGGCAAAGCATATATATATATATATATATATATCTCGTATTGCCAAGAAAGTCACCTCTTAAATAAACTCTGTCTTTTTCACTTATAATTAAAAGAAAAAAAATCATCATGTAATGATGAAAAGGTAAAAATTTGCCTGAGACCGTTTTACGGATCTTTGCCTGTGAGACATGTTAATCAAGTTGAAAATGTAATATTTATACTAAAAAATATAATACTTATGCTAGAAAATATAATACTAATTAGAAATATAATGGCTGTTACTTAATGGAATGATTTTTGGTGGTAGAAAAGGAAGAAAGGGCAAGCATGAGAGCGTTGAACGAATAACAATAGCATATATATATAGTTTTAGGTGAAAAAGTGTAGGCGCTGACAACTCAGGACGGTTCCTAGTAGTATGTAAGGAGTTATATTGTATAATTTCCTGGGCAGTTGCCTTTTCTTCCTTATTTTTTCTCCCCCTCTTTTCTATATATACCCCAAAAAACGTTTCCATAAAATCACAACAGTTAGTTGTATCGTTGTTTGAATCCCAAATCAAGCTTTAATCATTCCTATCAATCAATACCACCAAAATGTCTAATAATAATCTTGAAGCATTTTTGCAGAGCATTATTGTAGCTAGTTCAGATGCTGAGCTGGTACCCAATACTGTACTACTGCCACAGTAAGTCAACTCCTAAAGTCTTTGTCTTTTTCATTTAAGGTAGTGGATATTCAATCAATTGCTAATCTTTGTTTTTTGGTCAGAACCGAACTCCATCCCTTCTTTCTTGGTTAAGTTTGCAGCATTTCTATTACATTTTCAGTAACAAATTCTTGTTTTTTTTTCTTTACTTATGTGTGTAATAGCAGATTGAAGGATCTGCTAAGGGCAGTAGTCATTGAGACATTTGACCAAGAATTGAAGCCTGTGATTAAGGATTTGTTTCGTACTGTTGTAAGTACTTTAATTTTTATGTCCTCCCATCCCTTTAAACCTATATTTAATTTATGTCTAATATATACCAGTACATATTTGCATATGGATTGAGAGCTTATCATTTTCACTTGGATTTTCTGCTCCAAAATCATTCTACTGTTTTCTTTTTAATGCTTTGGCCTATAAACCTATAATCATCTTAGCTTCCCCTTTAAAAGATTGGATTGGATTGGTGTAGGTGTAGAAAGACTTCTAATCTGGTGTTACCATCATGCACCTTTTTGTGCTAAATTATGGGGTTAAGTTTAGCCTTGTGGTAAACTAGCATATATGTAGGATTAACCTCTTTAGTACTATCACTTTTGGTTTTTGTACAAAAAGTTTAATAAAATATATATAAAGTTTGATCTGGCCTAGAACCCTATTTATAATCATCTGATCTTCCCCTTGAAAGATTGGATTGGTGTGTAGAAACTAGAAAGGATTCCAATCTAGTGTTACCAGCCATCACCTTTTGGTGCTAAATTTTGGGGTTCATCCATTTGGCTTGGATTCAAATCTTCGTTCCCCTTTGGCCTTTGATGTACTAAAAAAAAAAACTATAAAAATACATGGACCGGCAGGGCATCATGATGTACATAACCCTATTCCTGTCAGTATCAAAAGGTCCCTTTTGGGCTTTACTTCTTAGATTTGTTAAGGAAGTGGACATGTTTTTTTTTGGATTTTTGACAAAAATGATCCAAAATGGAGAAGAAGATATCAAAATAGGACACTTTTCAAAGTTGTACAATATAGGGAAGGAAAAACTCATTTGGGACTTGAATTTCTTGTAAGAAACCCAAGTCACAAACTAGTTTCTCAAAAATTCAAAATGATTTTTTTTTTTAGCTAAAATATGATTCTTGTATAAATACGAGCACATGTGTTCCTCAATCATCGCCGTTTCTCGTATTTATACTTTAGTTTAAAAAAAAAAAGCATAAAAAACTCATTTGCGACTTGCGTTTCTGACAAGAAACTCATGTCCTAAATGAGTTTTTTCCTATATTGTACAATTTTGAAAAGTGTCCTATTTTGGTCTCTTTTTCTCCATTTTGGATCATTTCAGTCATTTTCCCTTTTTTTTAGTCCTTACCTTTAAGATTGTATGAATAACTTGATGTTGTGTTCTGACAAACGAACATTAATACATTATGGTCTATCTATCTATCTAAGAAACATCTAACTTCTCTGGGATATGATGTAAGATATGTTCTGTTTGTTCATACAATTGTGACTGTCAGATTCCAAACCTTTCTTGAATCTGAATCCTGGTTGATTCAGTAATTGCATGCTGTGTCATAATTGTTGTGTCCTAAGTATCTTAGTCCTCATAATATATATGCCAAAAGCTCTACAGATGGATTATTTTAACTGTCCAATTACATAATTATGGCAATGATTCTTTATACTATGCGTAAATTTACTTCAAATACCTTCTCTTCAACATGTTTTCCTAGGTACAAGAGGTACTTGAAAGCAAGCTGTCAGTTGTTCAGAGGTGAGGAATTTGATTATCTACAATCCTTAATCCATTTAGAATGTGGTTTAAGGTTTAAATGGTAAAGCTATATCTGACACCTCCTTGTCCTCGATCTCAGGAACCTGGAGGATGAGATACGGGCCACTTCAAACCCGAGAACCTTGAAGCTCAAGTTTATAGAAAAGGCGGTTGTTTCTCCCATTTATACCGGAGTGGAAATCAAAGGAGAAGGTGGTTGTCCTTTTCGGGTGGCTTTGTTTGACGATATCACTGGAAATATTGTGGACTCTGGACCTAATGCCTCTCTAGAAGTGGAAATTGTTGTGCTCAAGTTTGAGTTTGGTGCTGGTGGAAATGATAGTTGGACAGCTCGAGAATTCATTGACAGCATTGTGAGAGAAAGGGAAACGTTAAGAAATTCTCTCCGTACGAGATCGAGCTCTCTTCTTACAGAACGTGTTGTTGTGAAACTAGATAAAGGTGTTGGCGATGTGCACAATGTTAAATTCAGACACACTGCAAGTCATATGAAGAACACTCGGTACAGGCTCGGGGCACATGTTACTGATGACCGTTCTCGTGGTGCTACTCGAATTCAAGAAGCAATCACAGAGCCCTTTGTTGTCAAGGATAAACACATCCTGCGTAAGTAGAAGCTAAGATTCTTCATTATCTATCTATCATTTTTGTTTAGTCAAATTGCATCCTCAAACTCTATAAACTTCGTGTGCAGGTAATGCGAAGCATTTTACGCCGTCTCTATCTGATGATGTGTGGCGGTTAGTGCACATTGGCAGGCACACATATTGCCGTCTACAAGAGAAAAGAGTTCTCACAGTGGAAGATTTTCTGATTCTACACCTCAGAGATCCTATGCTTCTTGAAAGAGTATATATCTTGTTTAGTCTTTAATTTCCTCAACTTCATACCTAATTTGGGCTTTCGTATAGTATATTTTGTCTTTCTATCTTAATTGGGATAAGCTTTTGTTTTGTTTTTCATGTCCAGACACTTCGTATGAAGCCAAGTGCTTTCGAAGAAACACTGAACAATGCTAAAAGATGCAACAGCAATAAGATATATTACCATACCAATTCTCATCGAAACAAAGGGGTGGTCTTTAACATTTTTGGTCAAGTGCTTGGGTTAATTCTGCAATCACAATATATACCCGCTGATGAGCTCTCACAAGATGAAAAGGTAGGTTAATTTGGGAGTTTTATTTTATGTTCGCTTGGATCAATTCATTATTATTACTATCCCTCACTTGTTGGTTTGGATTTGTCACAGGCTAATGCCCCCCAATTGTTAGCATCTGCCTATGAACATTGGGAGGAGGAGGTCGAGTGTTTCGATGAGCTGACATCACTTGAGCAAAAGTTTCCTAAGCTATCGAGGTCCAAAAGTTTCATCGAAATTATGATTAAAGAGTTGCATCATGAAAATGTAGTGTTTCACATTAAAGAAGATGGAGCTGGTTCTCGTGCAAATGATTTCGGTTCTACTACCTGTCCTTGGAACACAGATGAACTAATGGCGTTGTCGTTTGAATGGCAAGCTAATGAGGCGAGTCGAGCCAGCAATGAACCTCGGGATGGTAGTGTCGCTAATGGAAAAGTGTTGAAGAAGTGGAAGATATTGGTGAACATAGTGAAATGGCTAACACAAAGAAGAGATGAGGCCATAGTGGAAGTTCATGTTCAAAAGAAGCCTAGACACTCTTAATTCAGTTCTGATCTGTAAGTGGATAGGCCATATATAGTTGCATATATGTTTTCTTGTTCATTATATTGTTTCCTTAACACCACACCTAAACAACATGCATACCAAGTACTTAATCTGTGTTTCTTTATTTGAACCTGTTATGGATGTTATCAATACAATATTCAAATCCAATTCCTTATGAATAGAATGTACTTTCTTGAGTTATGAATAGCCATGAACCCTCCTGCCTTTAATTTCTCCCTATTATTATTTTTTCTATCCAACCTTTATTATTATCATGACTAAAGTGTCATCCCACACCCTGAACTATACATGATTGTTCATGTCGCATCATAACCTTTCATAACATATATTTCGATTCACTTGCAGGTTCTTGGTTACAGCCTAACAAGATATTTGAAGGGACAATATCAGAATTTTGACTTTAAGTTCTGAATGGATGAGAAGTGAAAAATGCACAAGTCTTTGACCATTTTCTCAGGGTTTCTGCACTTGAAACTTTCATCTTCTACTAGTACTGATTTCTGAATATTTGATTTTTTTTCTCATCTCATTTCCTTTTCTTTCTTCTTGGCTCTGGTCTCAAATTTTTTGTAAAGTTTAATTACAATAATTTAATCTAAATTAATGTAATTTATTTGTTAATTTTTTGTTATCTTTTAAGTATTTAGCATTACCGGTTTGAATTTTTATGTATAATTTATAATATTATTTTCTTCAAAATTGAGTAAGCAAAAAAAAAAAAAAAGAAAAACTAAAAGAATGGAAAACAATTCAAAAATATGAAGTAAATGGGTTGGTGCTTTTAGGACACATATGTTGTAAATAAATAAATAATTATGGACATTATTCTCTATATCCATGGCTAGTCTTATCATTTTATAAGCTAAGGTAAGGGTATAAATGAACCGAGCCGCTCTGTCAAATTCGAGCTCGAGCCAAACTCGAACGGCTCGTTTAATAATCGAGTCGAGCGCGAGGTGACTCGTCGAGTCGCTCACAAGCTCTATATATATACACATATATTTTTTATTTTTAATTGAAACATGAATTTAAAATCAAACTAGTTAAATTCGAACTCAAAATCGAACTTGAACTCAAGTCTAAGCCTGAACTCGAGCTCGAACAATTGAGCTGCTCGAGCCGAACTCAAGCAGCTCGAAAATTGCGGAGCTCGAACCGAGCCTTTCTTAATGAGCTCGAGCTCAGCTCGTTTACACCCCTAAGCTAAGGCAAAATAAAAACAAGGCTATTAATATATGAAGTTAAAAGATTAATTTTGAATTTTTATAAACATATAATTTTTTTTATTAAAAAAAAATTAGAATAGTATTGGAGTAGTGCCCATTCAACTTTGGACGAAGTGTAATTATATATTTTTAAGGACTCTTTTAACTGATACAAATGGTTGTAACTATTGGTTGGAAATTTGGACTTGGAGGTAAAGGTCGAATTTTTCATTTCTGCTCTGTGGCGATATGCATGAACCAGCCTCGCCATCTTCAATCTTTAAGCAGAACTGAGGAACCAGAAGCTCATGACTCGATAATGACGACAAATTGACCCGCAATACAAACCCCGATTTCACCAGGTAATTCGTTGGTCCTTATTAAAACCAAAAACCCCTAAAAACCCTAGTCATTTCACTTTGGATCTCATCGAATCCAAATACCAAGAAAGATAAGAGTATTTTTTCAATGCATACATTACATTGTTCGAATCCTTACTTGTTCTTTCGGGGTTTCCGTTTGATGATTATTTCTATGCCGTTTTGGAGAGTACTGAGATAGAGGGTATGCCCCATTTTTCCAAACTATCAATTCATGTACTCTGCAGCTCTTTTGGTCAAAGGGTTTTCCAGGGCTTTTGTTGTTTTAGCAGTTTTTCAATTGGGGATAGTTTAGTTAATGGGCTTGGAAGCATAGAGTACCATTTGAATGAAAGTTGGAAAAGTCCGAATTTTGATCACAGTTTTGAGGAGAAGCTAAATTCCGATGTGTCACATGGTTCCATGGGTGTTAATGGATTTCCTGAAGACCATTCCCATAAAAACTTTCCCACAAGGACAAATTTTGTTGGCAATTTTAGAAGTGAGGCTCAGATGATTCTTGGAATTCTTCATAGAGGTGATCCCCGGTTTGATGCAAAAGCAGCCTTAGATGATTTGCATGTTAGGCTTACTGGCCTTCTAGTGAGGGAAGTTCTCTTAGGGATATTGAAAACGGCAAATTATGTGAATAAGAAAAGTTGTGCCCAGATGGGGTACATGTTCTTTGAATGGTCTGGTAAGCGGGAAAACTATATGCACACTGCAAATTCATACCATTTAATGATGAAAATTTTTTCTGAGGCAGGGGAATTCAAGGCCGTGTGGGCACTAGTAGATGAGATGATCGAGAAAGGTTACCCAACAACTGCTCGTACTTTCAACATATTGATATGTACTTGTGGTGATGCGGGATTAGCTAGAAAAGTAGTGCAAAGGTTTATTAAGACAAAGACATTTAACTATAGGCCATTCAAGCATTCATTTAATGCAATTCTACATACTCTTTTGGCTGTAAATAATTACAAGTTGATTGAATGGGTATATCAGCAGATGTTGGTTGAAGGTTATTCCCCTGACGTTTTAACTTATAATGTACTCCTGTGTACAAAGTACAGGCTGGGAAAACTATATCAGTTTCACAGATTACTTGATGAAATGGAAAGAAATGGGTTTTCACCTGATTTTCATACATTCAATCTCCTTCTTCACATTCTTGGAAAAGGGGACAAACCACTAGCAGCTCTTAATCTTTTGAACCACATGAAGGAAGTTGGATGTGATCCTAGCGCTCTCCACTTTACAACTCTGATTGATGGGCTCAGTCGAGCTGGCAACTTGGATGCGTGCAAATACTTTTTCGACGAGATGATAAAGCAAGGCTGCTTTCCTGATGTTGTCTGTTACACCGTGATGATAACAGGTTATGTTGTGGCTGGGAATTTTGATAAAGCCGAAGAGCTTTTTGCTGAGATGATAAGCAAGGGGCAGCTACCAAATGCGTTTACCTACAACTCCATGATCCGTGGG
Organism: Ipomoea triloba; assembly: GCF_003576645.1. NCBI lineage: Eukaryota > Viridiplantae > Streptophyta > Magnoliopsida > Solanales > Convolvulaceae > Ipomoea > Ipomoea triloba. The sequence goes on along the minus strand of NC_044917.1, from coordinate 8,902,880 downwards.
CTTTGCATGACAGGGAAATTCGAGGACGCTTGCCTTATGTTGAAAGAAATGGAGTCGAAGGGATGCAATCCGAATTTTCATGTGTATAGTACTCTAGTGAGTTGCTTGCGGAATGCTGGAAAGCTTTCAGAAGCCCATCAAGTAATAAGACAGATGGTGGATAAGGGGCGCTATATCCATCTTGTATCAAAGATAAAAAGATGTAGAAGACGATGATAAATTTTCTAATTAGTGTTGGGTGATTCAGTTGTAACATTTAGTTGAAGAATTGCAGATCAATCCAGCATATTTGATACATTCATTCACAAGCTGCTATAGGGCAGTGTATGCTCAATGACACAGAATTTTGATCATGCTCTCTAATAATTTCTATAATTTGTTAATTTTTCCTCGATGTGGCAAACCTGATAGATGTGCTAGACAAATATAAAGAAATGCATGCTTCATCTGAGCAGATACATATTAAATTTCAATGTAGTTTGAAGTGTTCATCCTATCTGTATCTGTTTGGCTCTGTTTTTAGTACAAGTTCTTTGCGTCACATCAATAGTTGCTTGCCCCTTTAGTTGTAAAAGTGTATATCACCGGTTGCTGTTAGCCATGCTATCTATTCTGTAAATATTGATCTGTCATTTATTATATCTATATATTCATTAGTGTTCCAATGGAATACATTGCCTTAGAGGTCTTAGCATGATAGCCAACTATTTATGGAGTTAAAATCTTCTTGTTTCTGAATTCTTTTGTTTGTTATCACTCAGTTTTGGTCTTTAATGAAGAAGGGATGTTTACTGTGTAGATGTCATATTAGATTAAAGTAAAATTAATGCATTATTTGGAAGTCTTAACTCTTAAGTGCAGACTTTGTTCACATTCTTGCAAACCAGTAAATGAATAAATGACTGATAGTTCATGATAGCTTGACCATTCATTAACTAGGTTCAAGAAAACCATTTCTCCTGCATTAACATCCCATAGTATGGTCATTTGCCCTTTTCTTTTTTTGGGTGACTAGGGAAACTGCTCTGCAACCACTATTCAAAGGTAAACTACGTGTCTGCAAATCACACAAGAAAGAAAATCCTATGTGACAAGTTTGACTGAGACGGTGTTGGTAATAATCGAACTCATAACATTTTGACACGAGAATCATGTTCCACCTACTCGACTACTCATTTCGGGGCATCATTTATCCATTTTGGAGTTTGATATGGAAGTCTATTAATATTAATACAAATGCATAGTAGTTAATTGGGAAAATGACATTTTTTCCCCCTAAGTTATGTGCATATAGCACTTTTTTCCCCTGAGTTATTAAAGTGGTAGTTTTTCCCCCTCAGTTATTTTAAAAGTGGTTGTTTTCCCCCCTGAAATGTTAAATTGACATTTTTGCCCGGCCGTAAAATAACTATTTGATTTATTTTTATTCTCCAACCATTTATATTACTAATATGTATGGAAGATTACGGTTCGATATGAACCTAATCAAACACCGTAGCAATTGAACTTAAATAGTATGGACGGTTACGGTTACAATTCGGAATCGAAAAAATAAAATAAAATAATTGTTAAATTAAGAGTAAATACCCAAAATGGTCCCTTGACTATAGCTAAATTCACAAATTGGTCATCGACTTATGATTTTAACCAATAACATCCTTAACTTTCGATTTTTGACCCAATTTGGTCCTCCGTTAGTATGCCCGTTTGTTGACCGTGAAATCCGAGGACATCGTAGTAATTTCACAAGCTCCTTGCATTCTGCCTTCCTCAACAATCCCGGCGCGGCGGCGATGAGCATTTCCGACGTCAACAAAATCCAAGGACAGAGTATTATTATAGTAGTAAAATCCACTTGCATTCTGTCTTCATCCAACAGCTTTCACACAAAATAATGGAAGAGCCGGAAACTCCAACTGCCTTCTCCGGCGCGGCGGCGATGAGCCAAGAAACAACTATGTTTTCCGACGACATCGACAGCAGTTGCTCCACTCCGTATGTGAGCGCCCTCTCTAGCCCAGGCCGCAGCCAACCTCATTGTGGATTTTACTACAGTGCTCCCGCTAGTCCCATGCACTTCGTGCTTTCCACCACTAGTCTCATTTCCAGCGCTTCTGTTCACTCTAAGGCCTCCGCCACCGCTGCGGCGGCGAATTCCTCCTTCGAATTCGACTTCTCTTCCTGGTTGGCGGGCGAGGGCGACGCCTGCGCTGGATCTATGAGCTCCGCCGACGAGTTGTTCTTCAACGGCCAGATCCGGCCGATGAAGCTTTCCACGCATCTTTAGCGCCCCCAAGTCCTGGCGCTGCTGCTTGATCTCGACGAATCTGAGGAGGCTGATATGGATCGCAGCGAGGAACAGGCGTGTAGGGGGAGGGATTTGAAGTTCCGCGATAGATCTTTGCGTCGGAGGACCCGATCCATGTCGCCACTAAGAACCGCTTCGTTCTAGTGGCACGAGGATTTTGAGGACAATGAAGAGCGGAAACCTAGCAATGAGAAGAAAGAGAAAGTTAGTAGCTTGTGAAATTACTAATCTGTCATCGGATTTCACGGTCAACAAACGGGCATACTAACGGAGGACCAAATTGGGTCAAAAATCGAAAGTTAAGGATGTTATTGGTTAAAATCATAAGTCGAGGACCATTTGTGAATTTAGCTATAGTCGAGGGACCATTTTGGGTATTTACTCTTAAATTAAGACTATTTTTAAATAATAAATAAAATTATAAAAATAAATAAATAAATAAGTTTTGATTGGCGGTTCAAAATCGAAATTGAAATCGAACCGTACAGATTTATCAAAATAAGTATTTGATTATTTTCACTATATATGATTGTGGTTCAGTTCCAGTTTATGGTTCAACAATTATTTAATTTTATTTTTTGGTTTTGAATCGTAACCAGAACCGTCCATACTATTTCGGTATGATTGATACAGTGTTTCCGAATCGTGATCATCCATACATATAAGTAATAATTTGTTAGAGAAGAAAAATAAATGAAATAATTATTTTTAAGGGTAAAACTGTCAATTTAACATTTCAGGGGGAAAAACTGCCACTTTAATAACACAGAGGGAAAAAGTGCTATATGCACATAACATAGGGGGAAAAAGTGTCATTTTCCCTAGTTAATTTAAAGCACAACCTCATAATCCACACATACATCACCTCTAAAACCAGAACATCATATCCCAAGTACAAACACTGCAACATTCTAACACAGACACACAACTTTCTCAAATCCAAACACTTGTACCCACCCATACACCATGAATGGGCTACTGTTCCTATTGATCAGAGACAATAAGTACAATAATATAGTTAAGGGCACTTGGGCTTGTTTCCATGGGTGGTCATCTCAGAGTAACACTTGCCACACATCTCCCTATTGCCAGAAGTGCCAGGGGGAACACACTTGCACCTGGCACAACAAGTCCCACAAGCCCTCAAGCACACATTTTTCCTGGAGTGAAGGCTGCATCTATGGCTGCATAACCCCCCACAGTCCAAGGGAACTGGATTATGTACTGGACCTGGGGCTGCTGCTGGGGCCATTACATTTGCCTCCTGGTGGTGTCCTTGGTTCAGATATCTTGACAGCCTTAGCACTGCACATTTTCAATTGAATGTTAGCCTTTTACAGGGGGGCAAAACAATAAATGTAAAAATAGGGGTTGCAACTTTCACAAGAGAACTGTCACTTGAAAACTTTATGTTTATTGTTATAGCACCGGCAATCCATTAATAAATACTTGTCATGATGGAAGTGTCAAAAGAAAGTTGGATATAAGAGATGTGAATCTTATATTGTGGATCAGGTGCATAATTTGAATGTCATTTTGGACAAAAATTTACAATGCAAGGTGGGCACTGGTCTATGGTATAATTTGCCAAGAGATGTAACGTTTTTCTATTCATCATACTCTTGTGAGAAATCTGATAAATCTCATTCGTTTAGGCTAAAATAATGTGATGTTTTTGTAGGTTATGTTATAATTGGTCCCACTAATTTTATTTATTTATTTATTTTATCTCCGCCACTAAATTTAATACTTTCACCAATACTAAATTTAGATTGATAGTTATTTGTATGGTGGCAAATCTCTCTCTCACACTCTAATGATAAATAGTGATAAAAAGACAAACCCATATCTTCCATGAGTCTTCTATTATCTCTGGTGAAAACCTGAAATATAGTGTAGATAATTGTGAATTATATTCTGTCAGCATCATTTGTGGTCCAAAAAAACAACAAAATTCACCCGAAAATTTAAAGAATAAACCAAGAAAAGAAAGCAATATTAATTAACCCAAACAAATAACATAAAATAAAATGGAAGAAGAAAACAAGAAAGTGGAATGAAACACACGTGAAATGCCTGGCTGAGACTTGCATGCTCTGTTTCTCTTGCTCCTTCAATTCTGGGATCAGATGAAACCTGCATTGCATTAATTTATTCAAATTAAATAATGTCTAGAAAAAAGAGAGTAAATATAAAACATATATATTCCCACCGCATACAATTATTGCGACCCCAAGGTTGCCAAACAAGGAATTTATTGTGAGTGAGTGTGAATAATGTTTTTGATATTAATGAACATTGAATACAATTTTACTGCATATTGTCTAACGATGTAATTTGTTTCAAAATATACTACATTTTAATTAAATTTGATAACTTTAAAAGTCAATGACTAAAATTAAGTATGAGTGATTGTCAAAAGAACTAAATCTGGAATTAAGTCATTTCCTGATTGCAATTAATTTAAATTTCTTTTAAACAAAACAAAACAAAAAAGGTCCCTAGTATCAATATAGTAAGATTTGTAGGAACATATAGTATAACTCATTTGTATTGAGCATCCTCAATAGCAATGATTTTTTTTTTTTGTTTTTGAAATGCCAACTAGGAGAGAGAGGAGAGAAAGAGAAGGAAAGAGAGAGAGAAAAAAGTAGGTCCAACACTAAAAAAAAAAAAAAACCAAAACAGCAAGACTCTCTAGTCGGTATGTGCACTGCACACGCTCGATTGGACGCTATAAGTGTGCGAAACGCACATCCATGTGCTTCTCTTCTCCGTTTTCTCTCTCTCGGGACTCACAAAAAATCACCCTTTTGCAAGAAGACCTCAATTCTTCTTTCTCCTCCCTTTCTCTTCTCCACATAAATCATGTTCTTCGCAAAAACCATTTAAAAATTGCTATTAAGAATGCCCTTGATGCACAATGAATTTTGTGGATATGTGAATTAACATCTCCAGTTTCATTACTAACTATAATTATTTCATTTTTAATCTTTCAAATATTTTAGATTCATCAATTTTAGTCTAAAATGTCTTAAATATTCCTATGAGAGAGTAAGATATAATAAAAGTGATAGTATTTCAATCTTTTCTTTTCTAAGTTTAATAATTCTAAAAAAATTGAAAATAAAAAAATAGTTAAACTAATGGTTAACAAGTAAAAGTAAAAATGTTACAATATTTGAATGATAATAGGTAGAATTTATCGTATATATAATATTTAGATCAAAGGCTGATTATGTTTCCTGTGTAAACTTGCAAATATGCACTTTTTGAGTTCTCTCTAGATTTTTTAAATATTTTATTTATTTGAATTTTGTTGAGTCCACTTTTAGCGAGAAACTTTAAAAGCGTATAATTGGAATAAACAATTGAATTTCAAAAAGTATAAATGTGAATTACAGAAAATTCAGTGTAAATTTATGCGAACATATAGGAAAGCATATATATAGTTTGTATATGATCTCATCTCAGTTCAAGTTCTCGTGAGGACAGTATTTTCTATGCGATCATGCGGTCAGTCGCTATTAGATATGTACAAGTGCACTACCAAATGTTTGGAAATGCACCATTGGGTGTGGTGAGGTATGGTGATTTTTTTATGTGTGGTGCATTTTGTGGTACATTTCTTAACACTGTGTGGTGCATTTGTGCATATTTGATGGTGAATCTGCACCAGCTACATGGAAAGCACTCTCTACATTTGAATCAATATCTATGTGTGTGTGTATATATATATATATATATATATATATATATATATATGTGAATGAGTTGATCATACCTCATAAGCAGCAAGACAGAGAAAGAAGAAGATGAGAGGTAGGAAAATGGTGAGACGCAAGGCCATGAGTGAGGAGCATAAGCTCTGCAGCTTTGATCTGTCTAAGGGCTTCTGCAGTGTTGAGGCTTTAGTTTCTCCCTTTTTTATAGAGGAATTGAATTCAGATATTTGTAGTAACTCTTGGATTCACCAAAATGCCCTAAAGATTTGCATCCTCCCACTGTTCACACATTACAGCTGTTTCTTCTTCAAGTGGTACCCCTCCCATTTCTTATTTTCGTGATTACTTTCTTGCTATAAAAATCTCTAAAATTTTATAACCATAAAAAATACCGTATCTTGCTCACAAAAGAAAAAATTCCTCACCTCGAGAGTTCCCACATCCTGACTTGACAAGATAAAAATATTCAATAAACAAAAATAATCGTGTAATTATATAATTAAAATAAATATAAAATTGCATGATTTTATAACTATTATGAAAATGAATTATAAAAATATATATAATTAAGGAAAGCATACGATGCCGATGAATACCGTAGGCTTTTTTTTTTTTAAAATAATTAATACATTACGTATAAATTAAAAAAAAAATACCATGTATATAAAATTCTAAATAATTTGTAAATGTAAAAGAAAATATACATAATGAAGTTATCATATTTAACTATGTTATTTAAATGTGTTAATATTTTATAAGGGAGAAAGGGGGGAGGGGGGTGGGGAGTGGTGGCAAAATAAGCAAAATTACAAAGAAATTGTGAGTGCACAATAGTGAAAACACAATACACAAGTTTAACACTATATTTAAGCACTAATACATACATTTTATTCATGTTGTATCCTTACTATCATTAACTTTTTCACAGAATAGACCTGGAATGACATAGCATTCCTAAGAATAAGCATATTCCTTTGTTTGGTAATGCTTTTTATTCCCAGGAACATTGTTCCTAGGAATGAGCTATTACCTTACAAGGGTAATAACTATTAACAGACCTCCTTAGTATTAACTTATTCCTGAGTTCTCGGGCAAATTTTCTTATTTACTATTTTACCCTTAATTAAACTTAAAATATATTTACATATTTTTGTTAAATATTTATACATATATTTTATATTATTAAACATAAATAATATCATCTCATCAAGGCGATTAAAACAAGATTAACATTTAATATAGATTAATTAAATATTATACAAATAATCAAGTGTTGGGTATAATTTTTTAAATTTTATACCAAAAAATAAATAACTATTTCCAAATAATTCACAATATACACATTTAAATAAATAAATATACAAATGAAATGTAATCTAAGTACATGTTTAGCTCAGGAATTTGAAATCTCATTTGGTTCATTCATAATACAACATTTGTTGGTAATTTACAGCCAAGTGATGTTCTTCTTGAATTTTCCAGTGGAAAGATGCTCATGAGTGATTGCGTTCTTAGTGTTCTTGCTGCACTAGAAGTGAGTGGCCACTTTGCATCATTTTGGCTGCTTCGAATGGGGTATAGAGCTTGTATTCTCCATAGAATAATCTCATCACATTTTGTTATAGTAATATTAGGACTATTGAATATGATAATTTGTTGCAGAAAGACTCTTGAAATAAGGTGATACACACATCTCAAACCGACTTCATGAAGACTTCATAACCTCTTCTTCTGAATATTATTAAATGTTCTTAAAAAATTTTGTTATTTATATGAATATTTTATTTCATAATTTATAGATCATTTTATTAATATTGCAATTGCTATAGAATAATATTATATAAAAATCTTATGTAATAATAATAATAATAATAATAATAATAATAATAATAATTTTGTATAAGGGTATTTATGTCTTTTAAATATATATTCCATTTCTATTTCTTTAACCAACCAAACGTTGGAATACAATTCCTAAAGTCTATTCCTTTAGTGAACCAAACAATAGAATACAATTTATATTCTATTCCTTACTTATTTCATTCCTTATGGAATATTATTCTTATTCCCTCCAAATTCATTCCGTGAACCAAACGTGTTGTTATTATATTTTATTAATTTAATAAAATAAGAAATAAGAAATTAAAGAAATTATATTTATGTAAATAACTAAAATTCTATTTACAAAATTGTCATATATATATATATATATATATATATATATATATATATATATATATATATATATATATATATATATTGTGGACAAGACACATTTTCAACATGGTAGAATTTTCAAAATATCTATAGAATGCATTTAACCATTATTTGTTTAAATTATTTAAATTCAGAATAATTATTAGTTACATATTTACATTATAAAGGAAGTTACCTTTTATTATGTCTTTTTTTTACTTAAAGAGGAAATAAAATGGACATTTTTTGTAACATTTTTCTGTGACAAGAAAACCTTGGAGACAGTATCCAAGAATGTGCACGAGATAAACCATACTTCTATGTAATAGCTTACAAATTACATAGGAAAAGTAAATTGCTCTAGAAAAATAATGTGTGAGTTATTATTATTTTTTCAAACATAGTTAATGTGAACAAAATACCTCCTTTTTTTTTCCCTTACATTACAAAGATTATTAATTATTATTTGTATGTGTGTATATGTATTTACATATTTTGTCCTTACTTTAACCTTAAAATAGGTTGTTTAATACGACATTGATATTTAACAAAATTTGGACATTATTGGACACTTATGATATGGACTTCTAAGTTCTAACCAGTAAAAGGGTGTTCTGTGCTTATGCTTCATACTAAGTAACTCTACTATCACCTAAAACGATAAATGGTTTAAACTTGTCATTAGTATTTGTTGATTTTTGAATTAGTAATATTGTATTTATTGGATCTAAAACCAACCTATAGGATCCGAGACGAGTTAGATTTTTTATAAGTATTATATTTTTTCTTTTAAGTATCAGGTTTTTTTTTTTTTTTAAATAACTCTTTAACCTCTAATATTACATTTTAATTTAAAAGTATTATATTTTTTCTTATAAGTATTGCACTTTCATTTACAAGTAACATTCATAATTACTTATTAGTATTATATTTACCAGCATAGGTATTATATTCCTATTTTGACTCGACTCAATTCATAGATTAGATCCTCATGAGACTCACCCAATAGAAATTAGTTTGTAAACATTATATCTTTTTGGCATTCCCTCATGACAAATTCTCCTGTAAGACTATCTCATGTGTCTCAATATGTGAGATTGGTTGTGTGAAGATTTTGGATCTTATGGTATATGTATTTAGTAATATTATTTCCAGCAAACTATCTATTACAGTTTTGCAATAAAATATTACTCCCTCCGTCTCATTTTATGTGTGATTAGCGAGACTTAACTGAAGTTATTATTTACAAATTAATTTTTTATAATATTAAGTTTAGAATTAGTATGTAAAATTTATATATTTAAAAACTAGATTAAAAAGTACTATTAAACAAAAAAAAAATTATATTTAAAAATTATATATGCAATTATGCTATGTTATTACTTTATTTCTTGCAAATGAATATTAGAGTTTTGCTATAAAATATTACATTTATGATGTAAAATATTATATATAATTCTTAAAGTATTGATTATATCTTGTCTTGCAAATTAAGACTCTTGAAATGATTTCACAAGAGACAAATCCCTCCTTTATAAGTTTTAATGTAATTGTATTTCAAGTGGAACTGACTTCATTTTATCGATCCATCGATGCGGAGAAAATCCCATTAACTGCATAGAACAATTATTGATTTATAAACTAGTCTTAGTCTCCAGTCTCTAGTCCCCACAACCAATCAACGTAGCAGAAAATTATGTGCTGATGCGGTGGGAAACTAAGAAACATTATCGAGTGGCAAATTATTGTGTGGACCATAGTTCATACAGCGTTATGTGACCATAATAAAAATTAAAAAGTATATTTTTAATATATTAAAAATATATTATTCGTGTATTGAATGTACATTATACAAAATAATAGTACTCAAATAATATATTTTTTCTAAATGTAATGTACATTTTTAATATATTAAAAATATATTATTTATGTATTGAATGTACATTATTTGATAATATGATCCATATAGCTATATGAACACACAATAATTGTTATCGAGTTGGCAAATCGAGTTGGCAAAAGGGTGTTCAATACTGACCTGGGCCTAAATTTTGGACCCTATTTTATCTATTTCAATTATTTCAAACGAGTCGCGACAAACTAATGAGGTGAAAGCCCATCAACTTGGTTTGAACTTTGAACATTGAGAGAGGAGATTTATCCTTTTATCCCAAAAGCTGAGAAATTAAGGGCAATTACATTTGTGGTTTTTTGAAGTTTTTTTTTTTTTTCAGATTTAAAATTTTGAACTTTTATGTTAATGGGAAGCATAATTTTTCTCATGCAAATGGAAGTTCTTTGTAGGTTCCAAAAGTAAAAAATTTTACCGCCCAACCGGGGGCGCTCATGTATACTTTTCCTTTAAAAAAAAAAATTGTCAGATTTTTTTTACTTTTCCTCTTCCCCTTCTTTCTCTTTCCTAGGTGTACCTATAAAAATAGAAAAAAAATAAAATAATAATAATAATAAGGTTGCTCTAAGGTCTGTACTCTGTAGTAGGTACAACGTTGTTATTTCTTATACTATTACTTTTATTTATTTATTTTGATTGAGGGAACCTATTGTCGCTATCTCATAATGTGTATTGAATTTACTTATCAATTTAAATTATTCATACTTGATTGCCACCAATTCAAATTTAAAACACTAATAAATTACTCTCCTTAACAGTCAAATTTATAATTTTGTAATTATTAAATTAACATATAACTTGACTATGTTGCCTTTATTCTTTACTATAACATCGTCTTTTCATTTTCTTGTTTTAATAAAACTAGTCATGCCATGAAAATTTTATTCGGCGTTAAAGGCTGTACCATTTCGCTTTCCAATCAGAGTAGGAATGAATCCAATCCAGGATCCAGCTGTCCAGAATTGTGGAGTGGAAACCAGCTCAAAGTCTCAAACATGGGTTCGTACAAAAAGGTCAAATTCAATTCATGCATGTACAAATGTACAATGTTGGTTTTTAACAAAATCCATTGAAAAGTTTAAAGAGTCATTGTCTTGTTACAATCGTTACATTGTGGACGTCCACGGTGCACCGTGGATCCTGATCCGAAACGACGTCGTTTTGATGTTAGTGGATGCGCACGCGAATGACTCCAATGAATTCATTATCTATAATACATATAATCCTTATTTAGACTACACAGAATGTTTTCCTAGAATACACAGAATATTGACACAAAATACACAGAACTCATCCTCCTAACATTCGAATGCACAAACACATCACAACCTGTGTTAATAACATGAATACACAGAATATTGACACAAAATACACAGAACTCATCCTCCTAAACATTAGAATGCACAAACACATCATAACATGTGTTACTAACATGAATACACAGAACGGTTGCCTAAAATACACAGAATGATTGCCTGGAATACACAGAACGATTACTAGAATACACAGAACTCATATCCTAACATTTTGGTACGGGGTGCACAATGCATTGTGCACCGTGGTACACGATATAAATTGTCGTCTTGTTATGTCAAATCAGCAACGCGATAGATATTTACAATTTTTCATATTTGTGAATTAACTGAGAAAATATTAATTTTAGTTCTATAAGTATTAGCAAAATGACAGTTTTGATTGTTTTAGTACTCATTCACGGTTATTGTTTTAGTACCACAATTTATCATGTCGGTCACTCCTCCAACATGTTGAAATCTAAAACTTTTAAGGGTATTTTCATTATTAAGATCTCAAATTGAGCATGAATATAGGGATTTAAGTAGGGGTGTTAGCGAACAGAACTTTCGACAAACTACTCGTATTCGTGTTCGGTAAGCGTTCGTTTATGTTCGTTATTAAGATAAACGAACATTAACAAACAAAATTTAGAGCTCGATTAATAAACGAACAGAGTCTAAACAGTGGTAAGCTCATTTGCTAAGAGATTGTGAACAAGCTTGTTTATGTTCGTTTAATAATGTTCACAAAAAAACTCGTTAAGTGTTCGTTTAATATTGTCCGCAAACATGTTCACAGACATATATAGTTGTGTTGTTCGTTTGGTTGTTGTTTGTGAACGTAGATTATGTCTTGTTCGCGAATGAATTGTGTTCATAAACATGTGCAGATGTTTAGTAATTAAGTGTTCACAAACCACTTCATGAATATGCACGAAAATGTTCGTTAACGTTAATGAACACGTTCGTGAATGTTAACAAACGAACACAAACAAGATTTTCAAAAACCTTAACAAACAAACCAATACCGCCTCCACTAAGGCTCAATCTCATGACTTATGAGAGAGTCACTACATGCCATTTGAGCACAAGGTGCTTGGCAGCTTAAATATCTTTATTCATACCCAAATTGAAATCTTAATTTGAAAAGGATAAAAATGCCTCTAATAATTTCATATTTCAGCATGTCTTAAATGAAAAGGTGACTGACTTGACAAATTTAGCCATCATGGATGAAAATTGATATTAAAATAATAGTCGTGGATGAAAATTAATACTCCGTAAGAATTAAACATGTGGACCAAAACTATCATTTTGCTAAAATTGGGATTTGCTCCAGTAAGAATAAGCACTCATCAAATTGTCAAATATGGAGTAATATTGTAATATTCGGAGAGCTTCTCAAGTTCTCAATGGTATAAACTTTCTATCCTCTCCCTAACATCACATTGTTTTTTTGTTAGCATACCTGTGAGAATAGGATTGATTATATCTGCACTTCAAAAATCTTTTTTTCTAAATCTTTTTTTTTTTTTTTTTTCTGAACTGAATGAAACAACCTGTGAGGCTAAAATACATATCATCACATTTTCTTGAATCAGGAAACTGTGAATTATCTTAACCTCAAAAGAATCGGTATATATATATATATATATACAGCCCAATTTTCATATCAACAACCACAAACCACAGTACCCGGCCATACTGCACGATCGTCTTCTACAGGTTGTTGAATCAACACCGCAATCTTCGTCGGTCAAGCATCTATGGTCAGCACGCGTGTCGGGGATGTGGCAAGCGCTCTCGAGGTGCTGATACTCCTGTTCATGGCTAAGCGTGGTAGCTGGACAAATCCGCTGTGACATTGCACTAGCCCGCCGCTTTCTGTGTTCTTCGTGCTGCAAAAGGGTAGTCGTTATGTCGAGCAGAAAAGCAGCAATGGTAGATCAAGTTTGTTTTTTTTTTTTGGGGATTAGTAACACCACACCTTGAATGAAGTCCAATTGCTCGGTAAATAGGCCTCGGAAAGCCTATCGTGCCAAGTGCTTAAAACCGGGAGAGGATGGCCCTCGGTTGTGAAGATGTAATTTCGATTGACCAAGAATGAATCATCAAAGAGAAGATACAAATACTTGCACCTGCAGAGATCAAGTGACGAGCAATCATCATAAACATCACATCAAAGAGGAGTTCGAGCATTTGGGGTGTGATTTTCTATTGTGCAAAAAGAATTTTGCAGTTCATAGAAGGAGAATGATTGAAGAACAGCAGATATGAAGGAGTTGAGCAAATTTGCATATTATATGATGAAGAAGAAATCTTACGTTTCAGCAAGGAAGAAACTGTGCTGATGATCTTCTAATTCCATGGTTGTCACATCTCTAACGCTCGCAAATCCACCTTGAACTCTAGTATATTGGTTTAGAGAATTAACGATTAATTCGCCCACTTCCATATACCATGGATCTGGTAACAAATGGAAAATGTAGCTTGATCAGCGCAGTTATTATTATTATCATTACTATTTTTAAAGGAAGCTGAACACTGCATGAAAATTGCTCCTTGAAACAAACAACAATATAGCAGAACGCTTATACTTCAACAAAAGCAATCATAACAGATAAGGGTTTATATTTCAACAAAAGCCATCAAACTACACACGAAACTTCAATTGGGTCATCCAACTCAAAAAAATTGCATTTGGGTCACTGAACAACGCAAATTCATGCAAATAAACTTAAAATGACCCGTTTACCCAATATTGCTAACATGACGGTTACCACATCAAAAAATTATTTTAAAAAAAAATTATAATAATTTAAATAAAATAAAATTTAACAAACACCCCCCCCCCTCCCCATGCCTTTGTATCCGCTGGAGACGAAACGGGGGAGGGGGTGGGTTTTTGTTTTGTTTTTTTTAACACAGGTGAAGTTTAAAACACAAGCAGAAAGACATTCTTTAACACAGGTGAAGTTTCTTCTTATTCCCTCCCACTCTTGAAAGGCAAATGATATTTTCATCAAAGGAAGCATACTATGCGGCTAATATCGTTAAGGCCTGTGTGCCTATGTAAAACCCATACGTATGTACTCTTTTAAGGTATTAAAATTAAAGCATGTAAGAAATAACCTTCAAAATGAATGTGTTGGGAAATCATAACGGGAAACTATTTAAAAGGAGCTGGTGCACACCTTTGGTTGCTTGGTATAGGTAAAATGTAGATTCCGCAAATTCAGGACGTAGAGGATAGTACTTCTCCGTGGGATGCAACATCTGATGGTCTAGTAGATACCTATACAAATAAAGACATACGTATTTGTTAAGACTCCACATTAAAAATAAGAGAGAAACATATTGGCTTATAAGGCAAATAGGTTAGACCAGCTAATTGATTGGATTCAGTCTTTTTAGTATGGTTTGGCCCACGTGCATTATAGCCTAGTTGAGTGACTTTTGTCCAATCTTAGATTTATTAAGAGTATTCATCTTATACTTTCCAACACCAAAGGAATGACACTAATGATGGCAACCCCAAGAACTATTGATTTCATTACAGGTCCAATATGCAGAGTAAACATCACAAGGATATAAAGAAAAACATTTAATCATGTAAGGGGAAAAAAAAGGTATAAAGTACCTCTCAGGTAGTACTCCGAATTTTCTCCATACATGGAAAAACTCTCGATGTGATGAATTAGCTGCATCAACATCACCAACTAGAACCTGACTTATAGCAATTATCATATTGTTTCCACCGATAACCACTGTCACATTCAAATGTAAAAACTTCTCCCTGTCTATGGTTTCTTACCTGCACGCCAGGCCAAAATGCTTGAAGACTTGTAAGTTGCCAATAAGTAGCTTTTCCTGTTCTCATGTCCGCATCATGATACCTACATAACAGTCATGATTTGTGTTATTTAAAAGTTTAATGGTCGTCCGATGACTTCAATGAAAATTTTAGGACTAATCCAAATTCCTAAAAGTCCCATTGCAGAAATACAAGACTTGCAAATAGAGAAGAAAAAGAAATAGAAAATCATTAATAATAAAGGGAAAATGAAACCAGCTTGGTTGGCGTGAGTGACCGTGCACTCTCTTCCCCTAAGAGAGGTCAGGAATTCAAAACCCCTCTCGTATGGAAAAACCAATATGGCCTGGCTAGCTGGCTAGCACTTTGTCCCTTAATTGGGCCAGCCCGGTGCAAACAGTGATTAGTTGAGTATGGTACAGGCTTAATGGTGCCTCCTACAGTTAGGACCTACTCAGGACACCTCGTGGTCTAACAAAAAATAAAGGGAAAATGAAAGAAAGATACTGGGCCTAAGCAACGGGCAAGCTATCGTGCAAACTGATGATGAAAGAATGACAAGATATCAATCAAGAAAAGTTAATCAAAACATTTCAGTATAGCAGAAACAGCACCATGGTCCATGTCTGAAATATTTCTGCACAGCAAGGTAAGCAGACTGAAACATCTTCCAAAATTCATCTCTCCCAAAGAGAATGTATGCTTTGACAAGATACTCGTAGAAGGAGTCAACACCTAAAAAGTAAAGATGATGCATAATACTTCAGAAACTTCATGTGCTAGAAGTTACCAAAAGAAAAAAAATCTTATCAATCAGGGCACATCACAAACAATGGCCATAGGCATAGGAGAAAAAGAGTACCAGCCCCAATTCCCGTTGAAAATTCTATCCACTCTCCAGTTGCTACATCCAATGTAGTGCCGAGAAGGTTGAGAGAACTCCGCATGCTCCACAGCTTACGTAGGGCACGCAAAGCAGCTATTTCAAAAATTGGATCCCCAGTTAAACGAGATAAGGCTCCCATTTCAAGAATCAGTGAGCCTGAATTTCAATGGGAAGGAAATCAGCAACAATCATAAGATAAAGTTCATTTAGGTTTGTGGGAATTTATTTGAGAACATATGACAAAATTTGTTTCTTGAACTCTACGGATAGAGGAATACATAGAGTTGAACATAGTAAAATAAGAAATTGAAAGATTTCGTTGAAATTGTTCGTTTGGAAATTTAGTAGAAGTGAAATACTGAAATGTAAATCTTTCTCACCACACCCAGATGTGCTCGTTTCAGTTGTCTCGTTCGGCATCACCCCATGCTGTTGACAATTTCCATTGAGACATGTCAATAAATCCATCTTTCAAACAAAATAATTGCAGCATAATTATACAACAATTATTGACAAAAAAGGTCACTCAGTGAGAACTGTTCCGGAATCATGCACAGCCTGAGAAATTAAAATGCATACAATGTTACGTTTATTATCAAACTGGTTTTTATAGTTTGAATCTATGGCATAGAGGTTAACCGATGAACAGTTTACCACTACACCCAAGCCCAACCTTCACTACTTGTTAATGTCAACTAAACCTTAATACTCCGTAATTAAGAAAATTTATAATGACCAACACCCAAACTCCCACAGTGATGAAGCACTTCTCACTATTAACTGCCTTCAGGCAGACAGTTTTTTTTTTTTTTTTTTTTTTTTTTTTTTCTTTCTTTCTTTCTTTCTTTAGACATTTATGTTACAGATAGAATTCAGCTCATAGTGGGAGAAACAAATAAAATGGAAACATACAAGAAAATATATTAAGTATTTTACACAGGTCATTTATTCAAGTAAAAAGTATGGAGCATAATTTCTACAGAGTATTTGATATTTTGGATAGTACAGATACACCAGAGCGTCCAAATGAGAAAACCCTTGGTTGAGTGCCTAAAGTTTTGAACATGTCAACTTCATCCTCAATTCAAATTCTTGTTTTAGAATGTCTATAATTTCACTAATAACGTCAAGTGAGTTGACACAGGTGGAAAAGTGGAATGTTAAGAAAAGACATTTTGGTAGGGCATTCTTTCTCGAAAGAGGAAAAGAATAGAGAAGGAAAAGCAATTTTCTGTCTAGATCAATTCTATATTTCACATTTCAATCTATACCCTATTGCCAATGGCTAGAGATGTATACACATAAGAAATTCACTCTAACTAAGAAGATTACTAGTAGTCTAAGAAACTAAATCTAGCAAAAAGGAATCGTGTGTGCACGCACGCACACACACAAATGAATTGAATTACTCTAGGAATGTGAAGTATTAGGATACAAGATCTAAAAGAGAAGAATCAAAACTATCCCTATCATTGTAGGAAAAATAATATAGATTCCTTCATGGTGTTGATTTCTCCCAATTTATGTGAATGAGCTGGTGAAAACCTTGGGGTCAAATCCCCTGTATCAAACTCCCCCACTTCTAAAGAACTCATCCTTGAGTTTGAGGAATCATCTTTATCATATGGCCTCCGTAATTGCTATCACAACATTGGAGTATAAGTAGAACTATGTATTAGAGTATTAAAATTAGACTATTAGTCCCATTGTGTTAAAGAGTATTAGAATATGATAGACAGTCTTATTCAAATATTCAATGCATAATTTAGTTCATACTTTAAGACAACAAATTTAAATTTCCCAAAATCTAGTGGTTTATGTTTTACTTGATAAAAGGCATTAACCATGTAGTTCTGGTGAGCCATGCATATTGCTTCAAAACCAACAATATCTACTTTCTCAAACATGTGGTATTCCATATCAATTCACCATTCAACTTCCCTTCACCATTTAGGCTTGTATGATTGACTTCTTGAGCATCACCAATTTGCACATGAAGCTCTATCTTGCTATTTCCGAAATCATGTTAATGAGTATCCACAACTTCTTCCTTTAAAAATACTCATCATATCAATGAAACTCATCTTCATGTCTTCATCAACATTCAATTTTCTTCATAAATTGAAACCAAATCTCAACTAACAACTTCAATACCATTGCTTTAAAGTTGAGCAAAAATGTCACAATTCTATAGGTAAAACAGATCTGTTGCATGTTGTATATCTTGCATGGGAGATAAGGAAACTTGACGGTCCCTTAGTTTTACCTCGGTTGAGCGAATTGACAATTTTGAATTTCATTCAGTATGTGATTGGCCTCCTTATGCAGAGGAGTAAACCTTTCTTCTTTTTTTTCTTTTTTTTTTTGGTAAATTCACCAGGTCTTTCTCTGTCCGTTTAACGGTCCGGGTCCACCCGTGCTCGCTCTAAAATCTCTGAGAAATTTGTACATATCATCCCTTCCATTGTGATGGGCATCATGATCAAAATGCCAAGGCTTATTAAATACAAGATGGTACGATTCCATGCCCACAATGTGATAGATAAATTTATCTTTATAGTATTTTCCAATTGACAAAGGAGCTTGACACCTCTCCACTATCATGATTCCTTCGTCTTCCTTAGTCTACTCAATTTTGTAATGATTTGGATCTCTCTCCCATGCAATCCCAAAAAGTTGACAAGGTTGCATGAATGAATGTTCTCACAACTCCCTCCATCAATTCTAACATTGCAAATACGCTTTGACATAGTACACCTTATCTGGAAGAGGTTGTGTCTTCGCAAGCTATCATCCATTTTGGGAATTAGGAACTTTCAGACCAATAGGCTTGCATGCTTATATTCTCCATGTATGCTGATATCATAGAATAGGTTGGTTGTGGGAAATTCCTTGACTCTCTCCTGTCTTCGAAATTGAATGCCCCTAACTTTGTCAACAGGACCACTACCATAACATTGTTCACCCCATGATTCAAGAGAAGCTTGGCTCTAATGCCACCTAACAAGGTGGGAACATGAAAGGTATGAGCCTTCCAAAGTGAATAAATTTACAACGTAACTAGGGCGGTAGAGCCTAATGTTTGACAAAAACAGGCAAAGAATAGATTTTAATTTTTTTTTTTTTTAAATCCCTTCCTAGAGCAATCCTACATTTCGGATTTCAATCAATATCCTATTGCTTATGGCTATAGCCTATGGGTACATTTATAGGCATAAGATTTTCTTAATCTAAATAGGAAGTTAACCAGTCCAAGAAACTAAAACTAGGAAGAATCACAAATAACCTAGGAACCAAACTGCTCTACGAAAGTAAAGTATTAGGATACTACTCCATTACTAAACATAAAAGGAAAGAACCAACACTATCCCTTGTAGGAAAATAGTATACATTCCTTCTATGATCTTGATTTTTTCCGAATTGCTAAATTTTGATTAACAATTGAAAACCTAGGGGTTGGTGCCCATGAATCAAATGTTTGATGCTGATGCAATTTCATGCCTGTGGTCCAAGGTTTAAGGATTAAAAGGGCATTTCTTCTAAGAAACGATGTAGCACAATTCTGCATGTCATTGGATGGTATATAGGTTACCTTTAAGTTGATCCAAGCATATGGCAGTCCGGTTGGTGTATCAAAAGCAGGTAGAAAACGTCTCCCCAAATCCTCAGCCAGATCAAGAAGTTGATTCTTATAAGTTCCTTGAACCAACCTGTTTGTAGAATCAGTTGCAAGAATATGAGCAGAAACTAGTCCTCCAAGAACTCTTATGTTGCACTACTCCATGCCAATCAAGGAAAAAAGAAACAGCATTAAATAAACCTTTTACATTACCAATTCCACACCAATCAAGGCAAAAAAAGAAAAGAAGAGCACCATTGAAAAACCAATGAAATTTTATCTAAATTGAGCAACCAAGGCACAACATTCTTAAGTCCAAAATAAGTTTGTATATTAACTGATTATTAAGTTGATGGAAAGCAACATTGGAAATTGCAAGACTTTCAATCAATCAATTAAGCCATATACTAAAATGTTAGTAGCCTAGACCATTAATTGATATATTAGATAGAAATTAAACTGTAAATTATACCTCAAAAAGATTTATTCTTGCATCAACGTCAAATGACAGATTTGCTGAAAGCCAAAGAACTGCCTTTTCAAACTCAGTGTGGTTACCCAAGATAACAAGACTGAAAGAAAAACATGATACAAAGACAGAACACAGAATATTAATGGCTCTGCACTTTAATAAACATAAAAAGAAAAGAAAAGATCCTCTTTCAATGCAAAGTCTTGTCAAAAGATGCATCAAATGTTTTATGTTGAAATATAGAACGAAAGAAAGGTAATATACCTGGATAATGATTCAATCAGTGTAAGAGCTGATCCACTATACTGATGTGGAAGATGTTCAAGCTAAAATATTGAAGTACAAAGTTAATAAACAAGTCTTGCAAATATTGTGAAGTTTCTCCAACTAAAACCATCAAATTAGGGAATTCATTTTAAGAAAGGAGATATAATTACCTTCAAATTTCCAAGCTCGCTCAGAGAATCTGTGTACGTTTTGGTCAAAGGTTTAAGCTCATCATGCTACAAAAATTTAGAGAATATACTTTATTTTGCCAAAGTAGAGTATAAGAAGCTGATTAGAAATATCAATCAGGGAGCTCTGACCGACCGGAAATGCATGCATCATATAGTTCTCATAAGCATGGTAAAACCTGATACAGAAGGAAAAATCATTTTACCACTATAGTTCATAAAGAGAGCAACTTGTTGAAACAGAAGAGAAATTAATCGAATATAAATAAACAACTTTTCTTCAATTTTGACATCAGGTTAGTGAGTTATTTCATGGGACTAGCAACAAACCTGCAAAATAATATATTGTCTCGGTAAACTGGTAAAGAGTGGCATTATCTAAAGCTACTTATGACTGTTATGAGCTTGTCTAGTTTGTTAATGAGTGCAGCTTCTTTTAACTATCAGTAAATATACCAAGCTTCTTGAACAAAAGCCTGAGGAATCAGACATTTCACATTTGTATTGCCAACATTGAGTTAGATCTGCCTTCTTAAACTAATCTCAACACCACTAGGATATGGGCATTCATACCTGTAGCAGATACCAATAGGTTCCCTTAATTTTATGGGTTGGACACTTATATAAGTTACAAAAGTCAAAAACCACAAAGGAATGGATAATTTTACTCAAAAATGGATTGCATAATTTGTATGGCCACTACATAATTACCAAGGTTGGGTCAATAGGTCCTCAATTCAATTGTGAAAAAAAATCACTTTAACAAACCAAATTACCAAAACTCAAGAGCAGCCCACCACACAAAGGCACAAATGCACTATAAATAATATAACCACAAATAGTAAATTGATAAGCAAGCATGAAAAATCTTCCTCTTCCTCCATATTTTCTTAAATCCACCAGAACAATTCTTGGACTTTCTCACTTCCAGAAGATTAAAAAAAGAAAAAGTAATTTGATAAAGAAAAGTAAAGAATGAACATATGAGATGCTTAGCATTGTTGAGAAAGCTTACATTTTGCGAACTTTCTGACTCATGCGTTTCCTCCTAGCTGCCATAGGATTAGGATTAGGATTAGGAGGATGAAACCCAGAGAAAGACATTTGAAAGAAGGTTGAAAGAAATATGAGCATGCATATCACAACCCCTTTCCTCATGATTCTAATAAAGTTTGTTTTTTGGGGTGTATTGAGAATGGTACAAGAGAAGGGCAGCAGAGATCTTTGTTTGAATATGAATCAGCAGACAGCAGATTGAGTCGAAGATGGGTACAGTGTCTTATGAATGTCCGTGTCAGCACAGCTTTGCTGGCGCTCACCAATCATCAAACGCCTCG
Organism: Ipomoea triloba; assembly: GCF_003576645.1. NCBI lineage: Eukaryota > Viridiplantae > Streptophyta > Magnoliopsida > Solanales > Convolvulaceae > Ipomoea > Ipomoea triloba. The sequence goes on along the minus strand of NC_044917.1, from coordinate 8,880,861 downwards.
TCAGATTCAATCACGTTTTTTTTTTTTTGAAGTGTTACTATATGTACTCCGTATTTTGGTTTTAGTTTGGCCAAACCCTTCTCTTGTACCATTCTCATTACGATGATTATGACAAGTAGGATAATTTGATAAACATTAGTCTTCTATTTTCTTTTCCATAGCAAATTTTCAGAAAATGATTTATCTTGCATTTTTCTTTGATTACACATGTTGTTTGGGGTTTGGTTCTTACTTCAAATGAGTGTCATTTTTCATGTTTTTTTTTTTTAACCATTGGATTAAAGTGACAATAGGATCATTTAAAAAAAAACAACTTTTTTATTAGTCTTTTTGGGCTAGACTAGGCTAGGCCCAAATCTGCTATTATTGTTGAATAATATACCTTTCAACCTACTACACTTAGTACTATTGAAATACAAATTAAATATAATGAGTAATGATATTGGGAAGTTCCGGTTGGCGTGGTGCTTGTGAGAAGCCCCCCTCACACTAGGTTGAATGCCCAATTTATACTAAGTGGTAAGGGACATAATGATGGTAAAGTACTAATGTAGCTAATGTGACATACATTGATTGGGTACTCAGGTCGGTCATGACATGTTAAACTGTTGATGTGATGACTAGTGAGGTAACAATAAAGTTGGCCTATCTAGCAATGATTGTCAGGAAGTCTCTAGCAATGATAGTCTAAGTCTTCTAAATATAGAGTTTGAGAAGTCCATTGACATGGAGGTTGGTAAGTTTACTGTAACTCAATCTACTGGCATGGAGGTCTGTAAATTTAGAATATGTGCACAACACCTCAAATAAATAAATTCACCATCACATAAGAAATTATTTTGTAACAAAAGTTGTTAGCTTTAAGCCTTTAAAAGTTTCATCATCACATCATTAGCAAAAGTGAGGTAAAAATGTCAAAGTGTTGCTTGATCCCATGATATATAATATCAAATTTTAAGTGACAACCAACTAAGCTACTTAAACATATAAATAACTTGTATATACATTTCATTTTTATATGTAAGTTACTGTTATATATGTATATATATGCATACATACATATAAGGGGATGAGTGAGGGGAACTACCTTGATTCCGCCCATGTCTAAAGTTATAGAAAATAGTTTATTATCTATCTCCCAATCTATCAAATAATGTTAAACTTTTCAAAACAATTCAAAGCCAAAATATGAATGAAACATATCAGAAAATGAAAATAGTTTACTATTCAATTCAACCTAGCTTTTTCATGGATCTATATGATAAACAATCAAGCATATATAACTAGCTTTTGGTAGGAGGCTTTGGTTGATGAAGTCCCACTCCAAAGACAGCTTCTGAAAGACATTAGTAGCGCAGAACAGGAGTTTTTCGGTAGAAAGTGAGAATTAAATCATTGTTTTTTTTTTTTTGAGAGCAACCAAATCATTGTTTTGATATACAAAAATTAGGAATAGACAAATTTCAACTAGTCAAGAACTTAAAAATTTAATGAAAAAAAATATTGTAATATAAAACTATGTACATCATTTTTATTTATATTTTGATACATTAAGTTTCCCAACTTAAAATCAATGAAGTAAATTGCGAGTCGCCCTTTCAGTCCCTAAGTCAAGATCTCCCAATGACTCTACATTGTTGCTAGAACAAAACTTTAGAGTGATCAGTCGAATCAACTGAACTAGTCTCGTTGGACAAAATATGTCCATGAATACCATTTCAAAACCATTAGAAGTGGTCAACCCAAACATTTTTATGACTTTCATTTGGACTTCTAACTCCCCTCCCCACCCCTCTAGTACTAGCAATTTTTATTTTAGTGCAATAACAGGTGTAAGAATAAAAGGCAACTATATTTTACTTTCACTTTCCAAGACTTTCAACCTTATTTTCTGGAGGACCCATGGTGTTTCTGATCTTTTGCAGATGAGCATTGGATAATGATACTTGAGAAGCAGAGGGCATGATAACAACAGGTTCTCTTCTTCCTTTGAAGATACCCATCTCTAGCTCACTATGAGAAGCACTAGCTCCCATATATGGCAGATTGGTGGAGCTATGGCGTGGGCATATATTGCTGAGATTCATGAGGATTTGGAAAAACAACAGTAGGAATACAGAAAAGGTCATCAAAACCGATAATCGAATGAGGGTATATGATAACACCAGTGTTCCTCATGGCAGATGAAAGGTAGAGATTGAAGCTGTTTTCCCTCCTAACTTCAACCTCCATTCTTTTCTTCTTCAGCCTCTCCTTTCTGTGGGCATTCTGGTGACCACCTAATGCCTGTGAGGTCGAAAACTTCTTCAAACAGAAATGGCATTCATATTTAAGCTCCACCACAGAAACAGACAAGTGTTTCTCCTTTGCCTTGGGAGAGACACTCTCTCCTGGGGAGCTCGAGTAGGCGAAAGCTTTCTCAACCTTATTAGATGAAACTGTGTCTGAGGAATTGACACTCTCGTCGTCTATTTCAGACCTCGGGCACACCTCATTTGCGCAAGGATCCACCTTGAAGCCAAATAATCTAAAATGCTTTTTATCACTGCAATCCCTTCCAGGTGAATGGAAATCAACCTTACCAGATTTTCGGTCCTCTGCATTTTCCATTTCCTAGGAAGGAGAAGTTCCAGGGATCTTCTGTCTTCAGGCCCTGCGGGTTTTATAGGAGGTGCATACAGGCAATTGTGTAATGGAAGCCAAAATGTCATGTTGTTATCATGCATAGGCATCAATAAACACAGAATATCATATTATAATCAAAAGATTGACATATAAAGGCAGACCATGGACCCATGTTGCATTACAGAAACTTTTCTGCTTTAGGATTAGTATGCACTCAATGTCATTAGTCACTTTTGTTTGGGAAAACATCTTATTCAAATAAACATTTTTTCCCACAGCAGCACAAATAGCACAAGATAAGAAACTTGGAAGAGTAGACAGCACAAGTTGAAAATTAAGCACCATCAAGATCGAGATAATATAGAGCAACAGGCATTCAGGGTAACCCTATATTTACCTCTAATTGCCATGTCAAATTTAACTAAAAGTAATTCCTATTCCCATGGAATGATACTCTTGCCAAGTGGTGGAAATGTACAAAATGGACTATGATATAAGCACATCTTCTCAAGTATCCAGTGAGATTTGAGCATATCTAGCAAGAAGGTAAAGGCTTAATATGGATAAACATCAAATATTCAAATTCATTCAGCAAGCATTTTTTGTTGCCATCTGCTCAAATTGATCATTGGACCACATTCCTTGCTTCCTTGAAGATGCTATGCTTGCCAAATCGCAATGGAATGTGTCATAATACCACCTAATTATTTGATGACTTTGCAAAATGATTTCTTTCCCAAGTAGCTAGGGATTAAATACCTGTAAAGCAACTTGACCAGGGAATAGAATCAAGCATACTATTTCACATTAAAAATGGATAAATTTGGCCATTTCCTGTGCCTTAGTGGTGCATAGATATTGTAACAAAAGAAGTTATACGTGTAAAGTGTCCTATTTATAAACATACAAAGATATAAGTGCTAAACCTAATAAGGCTAGGGCCACTTAACATATCTATGTTCTAGCTTTAGGGGAATGTTAATTGCAGTCCTAGCCTTATTGGACTTGGCACATATCTTTGTATGTATACTAGTAATCTTTATATATATTCAAGATGTCAATAATACTGCTTTTCTGACATAGTATATGAACTCTATGGTTTAGAGGAGGGACCACCTAAGGTTAGGGCTACACTTAACAATATCAACCAACTCAATTGCTATTGCAAATCCACAACTCTACTCCAAGCTCATGGAGAGCATGAAAAGGCAATAATGAAACTTTGGCACCATAAGAGCAAAACACTAAGCTCTTTGAATGTAACATGCTTAACCATTCAAATATTTTTTATCTAGACAAGTTTCAGTAATCAGCAAAGGCTGACTAAACTATATACACATGCAGAATGTAACATAACCATTCAGTCACTTTGAACTAGAGACATATTTCAGTAAAGGACAAGGTGGTTTCTGATTGGAATCCGCTTCAGCTTTGTAAGATCCTTTCCCAGAGCACACTCGACAGGCCTTGCCATGGGTGTACAGTAGACAATTTAGGTCAAATTTTAGTTCATTTGGAATTCGTTGATTGAGATGAAGGTATGTCTTTTTTACATTTGCCTCAGCTGGTACCCAACCAATTGTCCTTGCAATCTGAAAAACCTGCACAAAAGCTTTAGAAATTAATCTTACTCCAAACATTTATCCACTCCTGATACATAAACAAATAAATAATTCTTACATGTGTGTCTACTGGAAAATCATCCTGGTTGAGATGAAACATCAAGACACATGCCACCTGCCATCCATCAAAACCATCTCATGTGGGAAAAATCCGATAAAAATAAGTATGAGACAGTTTTTTAAACACACTATAGTCTGTCATTTTCTTTTTTTATATAATAACTAGTTTTCACTGGTTAATAATAATTATGTTCATTTGAAACTGTCAAAAAACAAAAAAAAAAAAAGAACTTTAAACGCCCCATTCCACAATCTTGAGAAATACAGAGCATTAAATTGGAGAAGAATGTTCCAGAGAAGCATCAATTGTTGAGATCAATACGATAGCAACAAAATACGGAGGAAAACTCTCGACAATCTCACAATTCAAGCACTTGGGAAGTATTAGAGATATGAAGCCCTTCTTGCAGTACAAAAAGGCCATTTGTAAGACTTCAACAGGTTTACTTGCCAATTTATTTGAGTAATCACAAATCTTTTACTAGATACAGCATATGTCCATTGTGTTTTAAACAGTAGCCTTGCAACATGTTCGACAAAACCTGAAGCTTAACTATATTATTTATTAGAAAGTTGAAAACAGTGGGCAAAGGTCCTGCATAATGCAGAGGATGATATACACAACCTTATCTCCATCTGCAGAAAGTTTCAAAGCTTGACTCCATGACCAAATGGTCATTGAGCAAGCATTTAGCCACTACAACAAGCCCAGCCTTAAATTATACATATTAATGAATTCCCTCCTAAAAAATGCTAGAAGTGATAAAAAGTTTTTTGAAACTGATTTTAACATTATATAGGCATCTACATTGAAATTAGGAACTCTGTCAAAAAATGGAATGACAAAAAGACACTCCAACCTTTTAGAGTTACAAATGCTTCCAAAGACCCAGTCTAATTCTTGAAAAATGAAAAACAAGGCAATCAAGATGTCCAACTTAAAAGCACAAGGAAAATCTAAATAACAATTGATTACCGTTTTAGGTCCAACTCCACCATAACAAGAAAGATCTCTCTTGATTTCCTCAATAGACAGATCCCTCAGGTACTCCAGGCATAACTTTCCTTTTTTCTCAAGCAAGCAACTCAAGATGCCCTTAATACAAGACGTTTTGCTTGGTGCTAGGCCCGCACATTTTATAGCAGTTTCAACTAACTTTGGCTCAGCGGCATGGACCTTGCATATTTACATGACAAACATGAAAACATTGAGCCAAGAAAAGTCAGAGTAAATCAGTTCTATGTTAGCACATTATGCTCAGAAACAGAAATTTTTATTATTCATAAGTTGGGCTATTCCTTTGCCATACAAGGATCATTTGAACAAAATCGTGGCCACAAACGAGCCACCCCTTCAACAAAATTCACTACTAGTAATGCTTGTTCAACGAATTTCATCAATGCCATATAAATTAACCATTAAGAACTAACTATAGTACAAAGTTATTATGAACTAAGCTCACCCAGTGCTAGCTCAAAGCAATCTTTTATTGAAATTAAACTAAATGGAACCCTAAATACCATATAGAAAGGCAAAAGTGAATAGAGTCTGCTCCACCAAAATAAATGGATGCAAATTGGCCCAAATAGCAATTAGTTTAATATGTAGGTTTAAAGCACAACCTATGAGTATAGTAATTAAAGACATTGCTCCATAATTTTAAGTCCAACAATCCCATTTTAAGAAAAATTTCATTATAAAACAAGTATTACAAAAGTTTAAAAGAGCCAGAGAAATATAAACACAGTAAGAGCATACATCTTCCCAGGCGGGGAAAGAAGACTTTAGAGAAGCGAAAGCCCTCCGAGCATTAACCTCAGTGGTGTTCTGCGATAGTATGGCGCCCACTAGACCATCCAGTACACTCTCTTGCCCACAACTGTCGTCATCACCCCCCTCTTCATTCAACTGCTCAGAATTGGAGAGGCTCTGGTCCAGATCGGGGAGATTCTGGTTCAGAAGTAGTCGTTGTTTCCGGTACTTGAGGAAGTCTTGGGGAAAACCATGGAGAGCCAAGAGGTCATCCCGTACGGCTTGACATTCCTCGAATGTAGGATTAGGGAAAGCTGGGAATGGGTTACTTTCATCGGCGGCGGCGCCACCGGTTCGATTCGGCGGCTTGAGAGACGATGGCGTGGACGGAGGAGAAGGAGAGTGTTTCCTCTTTAAGCTTCTCGGCATTTTAACAAATTCGCGCGCCCAACGGCAAAAATGAGCCTAAAACTGCGGCGGCTCCTATTTAGGATTCAATCACTTTACAACACTACAATATGGTTTGGTTTTTATTTGGTTAATTGGTTTGTCATGTACGATGCGCCAATGAGATAATGCACTATTTTTATTATTAAATAAATAAGTATTTTAAACTATATCAAGATTATATAAGAAATGTTTATGCATATGTAATTGAATATTAAATTTATTTATTTGAATCCGTAATTCAAAGTTTATAAATGCAATATAATATATGAGAGATTTATTATAATTGTCACTAAAATAAATGTTTGCAATTTTGTAAAACACTAATCTAAATACTTAGTCTAAAAATGATAGTATAAATAAATAATACTTTTTCGTTTGAATTTCTCTAAGCCTTTTTAATTATCTTTCGGGTAGCATTGTCATTGTCTTTATTTTCAGTATTCGTTTTTTTTTTTAAGGAAAAGAGATATATCATTAATTAAGATCCAAGCTCAAAACGTGAGCAATGGAAGGAATAGACAACCATGTTCGCAGACCGTTTAGCAAACAAAAAGCTAAGATTGTTAAATCTAGAAATGACGTTGTTGATGAGTGTAGTACTTAGTTCGGATCCCAAAATCAAGTATTACACTCATTCATATTAATTCCAAAAATATGAACTTCAAAATAAACATGTGCAAAATGGATGTAGAAATTGTTGATGAAATTTGACATATTGTAGGATTTGCAGCATCAGTATTCGGACTACCTGTGTTGTTACTATCAAGTAAACAAGTTATGAAACTATAACAAAATGTGCTACTCATTAACCTTCTACAAATATAATAAATATTAATATTTTGTTCAATATTTTCACATCTCACAGCACATGAAACATGTAGGGGGAAAACTATCGCTGTCAAATATCAATAGGCGATTGCAAGATCAAGAGTTTATAGTACAACTAAGATCTCAGTCATATATACAAACACAACGAAACAAATCCACAACTTTCTACAGCATAATCTCATTGCATGACGTTGTTCTCTATACTACTACAATAATTCAATTGCACATAACACATTACCAAATACCAATAAATAAATTTAACAATCTTAAATATTGATATCATTTTTAGAGTGATTAATAGTAATAGGAATCATAAAAAAGAAAAGTATATATTCTATTAAAATAAATTAAAAATTTTAATGGTAAAAAAAATTCATATAAAATGAATATATATATATATATATATATTCTAATAAAATGAAATGAAAAATTCTAATTTGAAATTAATATGTTAAATTTATTCTAATTAGATAGAATTAAAGTGCTCTATTTAATTTAATATCTTCATATTGTAGATATCTTTAAAGTTATCTGCTTTGTATTTCAGTTTAGAAATTTTAAAATTGAAAAAATTTCATTTTATTTGAATTTAATTATATATGTTTTCAATCTTACATTTAAATTACAGTAAAGATTAATATTTGTATTGATTTAAGTTCAAACTAATTATAATGATTTATAGTTGTAGTGATTTATATCCATAATATAGTAATAATAAACTAATGACTTATGCTCAAAATATCATAAAATATCTAAAATTATAGTAAAAAATGAATTGTACTCAAAATAATGATAATGATTCATAGTTTTAATGATTTATGCTAAAAATATAGTTTGACTTTACCAAATTTAAATACATATGTAATATAGTTACGAACTATATTAATCCATACAAATTTAAAAATTAAATTCTTTTAATTTGTACATGCAATTTCATTAATTATAATTAATAAAATATAAAATATAAATAAGAAAATGATATTATAAAATTAACAAAATATGTGTTCATAAATATTTAGAAAATTTTTTAAATATATACATATATACTAGCTTAAGCACTGTATTAATAATACAAAAGTTAAATGCTAATTTTTTAATTTTAAATGTAATTATTTTAATTATAAATCTATCAATATAAATTATAATTATGAAAATTATATTATAGAATTTGCTTATATAAGTATTAATAAATATTATGTGTATACAATTATATAAGGAAATGTGTCTCATTAGAGTTTAAACTTACTCATTCAAAATTTAAAATTTACATTTTTATTGATTTATAAGTATTTTATAACAACAACAATTGATTAATTATATAAAAATTACATTTAATTTAATAAATAATAATAATAATAAATGAAAATCTTCTTTAATAAATATTAGTATATATTCTTTGTAATTATAAAAAGTAACAATTAAAGAACATAAAAAATAAAATTCATATTTTTTGTTCTATTTTCTATCAAATGAACATATTAAAATGTTAAAAAAATTGTGGTTTAAAATTAAAAAAAAAAGTTTAAAAAAAATTTTGGGAAAGGATTTTACTGTTTAAGAAGAGAAGTTGGTGTTCAAAGGAATTTAAATCTTTTTTCTCCAAGCGTCAATGTGGAATGTTGTTCACAAGTACTTTTTCAAAATTAATTTTTTGGATGAAATAAGAATATAAGATACCTTAAAAGTTACGTTGTCAACTATTATATAGTATAATGACACCTCTGTTAGTATTTCAATAGTGGTAAAAAGATCAAACCCATAAAACATATACTGTATTTATTAAAAATCTTCATTTTAGCAAACAACCTAAAGAGGCCAGTTTGTCACTACGATAGGCAGAATCTGTTAGTGGGGGTTAAAGCTAATGTTAGGTTTAGACGTTTAGTGCATGTAACCTTAAATAATTGAAGGAATAATCCATAAGGATTAAAGAATGTTGAAGTGGAAATGGAGGTAAATTATTACTTCTCTTGTATGTTCTTCCCTTTATACGGTAGATAAACTAAAAAACTTTCATCCCTTAGCTCATTGGTTTAGTAAGTAATATTTGAGAAGATTATGTATAAACAAAACTGATCCTTTGTCTGCACCGACATTTGACAAGGGGAATTAACTTTTGGGAGACTTTCACTTTCTGGGAAGAACAAAAATCTCCCAAACTTTTGTGTCGCCATCTAAGCCACCGCTATAGAGCAGATACGAGGATGTTTGGTCACCCTCGTTATGACAATCACTCGCCGCCGTCAAACACTTCACCGGCCCGTCGTGCCCCGCCAACACCGCCACACAAGAGTAACATCTCTGCCGCCAAATCCTTATCGTTTTATCCGCCGACCCACTGCACACCAAATCCGCCACCACACCCAGACACAGTACAGCTTTCTCATGCCCCCTGAGCGCCGCCACCGCCCGGCCGCCGCAATCCTTCTCCCAGACCAAAACCGACCCGTCGCAGGACCCGGAATATAGAACCGAACCATTCATATCCACTGCTAACGCGTTTATCCCGGAGTTATGTTTCTCCAGCGTGGCAACCAGGGAGTGCTTCTTCTCATCATCGCCGTGGGGCTTTCCCCACACCTTAATTTTCTTGTCCGCCGATCCGGTATAGACTTGCCCGTCTCGCGACGCTGCTAGAGCGTTAATGGCGTCGTCGTGGGCGTTTTCGATTGATTGTATACATTTAAAATCCGCGGTACTCCAAATCTTGAGGGTCCTGTCCCAAGAAACAGAGTAAAGGAGAGATTCGTCGCGGGACAGGGCCAGGGCCGAGACGGCATCCACATGGTGGACCCATGTGGAGGTCTTGTGGCGTCTGATTTGGACGTGGTTCTTGGGCCGGAGATATTTAATTGCGCGGTCGCTGAGAATCGGGAGCGTGGCTAAGTGTGCCAAGTTTTGGGTACCCGAGTTCTGATTATTGTTGATCTTCCATACCCGGATTTTGTTGTCTTGGTGAGCGCTGAATATTTTGTCGGCTGAAACCACCAGGGACTTCACCGCGCCTTTCCCGGCCACCACCACGTCGTCGTCGTCGTCGGTGGGATTTTGGTGGCGCTTCCACATGCGGATTTCTTTGTCGGAGGAGCCGGTGAAGAGGAATTTTCCGGCGAGTACGAGGGATGAGGTGTAGGAGTTGGGGCTCTTCAGTGTGGCCACGCACCGGGAATGTAAAGAAGTTGAAGCATTATTATTTTCTGCAAATATTTCTTCGTTGGAGCTTGAAGGTTGGTCATAACTTGTCATTCTACCTAAATGGAGAAGGATGACATAAAGAAGTTTGGGAAACTTAGCTTTAATTTAGCATTTGATTTTGTTGTTGTAAGGTTATATAGTGCTAGCTCACGCCCCAAATTTAATGCTTGATGATTGTTTTATTTGTAGTAATTCAATGTGGAGTTGTGAACCAATATTTTAATTACTTGTCAACTTGAATAAAATTAAGCATCTGAATAATATTATATTACAATAATTAATGAACTGTCAGGACAATCCTATTTGCAATCTATTTATCTGTCTTAAATGGTTGGTAACTTGGTATAGGTAAATCGCATACTTAGCTTCTACATTAGTGCCAATTAAACTATATTAGTAAAAGTTTAATGTAGTGGACACACTCGTATAATGCTTTTATATTTAAAGCTAATTAAACCCTCGTGTAATTCTAATCCAAGCTCAATAATTAAACCCTCATGTAATTCTAATCCAAGCTCCATCCTCGACTAACTCAAAGTTCATAGCTAGGTTATGCCAAGTATAGATTGAGTTTCCATGAGCTCAACTTTGGCCTTCCCACCTCACATCCCCATTAGCTTGAAGTACGTACTTGGTAAAACATATATTTTACCAAGTCCAAATTTCAGAATACCAATACTTTGAATTTCTAAACAACTTGGAAGGAGGCATGTTTTAAGTTTTGGGCGTAGAGATGTTAGGATTAAGTACTTGATTGTTTAGATAATAAGTGAATAATTATAATAGGATTACAATAAAACTATCTTAGTCGACTAACAAATTCTTTAGTGTTATATTGTTTGATCAAGAACCAAATTTCTACAAGCTAAGTATATATTCTAGCTAATAATTTCACAGAATAACAATGTAAAAACTAATTTTGCAAAACTAAATAAGTTTTCAAATCTTCTTCTATTTATACACTTTAATCCTTTGTCATCTAGCTATAGCCAATATAAATGGATTCTCTAACCACAACTACACACTTTGAAAACCATGCATCTCCATCCTTGTAGTTATCATGGTTTGATGGAAGCATGCCATATTTCTAACCACTAAATCATGAAGTTTGAGTGTGATGGGGTCATGGGGGCCCACAGAACCCATTTTATTGGCAAGATCTTGGCCCAAGAAAAGTGAAAAAGGGGTCTTGTTAGGCTTAAAGGAGGAAAGGAAACAAATGAGGCCCAAAAGGAGGGGGTAAAATAGGCATTGGGCTTGGAAGGAGGGCATATCCATAAGGAGGGGAATGAGAGTGTTAGGCGGGGGAGGGGTTGTTATGCCGTGGACCCAGGTCCACCTTGCAAGGTGGACCTGGGTCTACATTCACATATCATATACTCTACATTCACATATCATATACTTTACATTCACATACACTATACTCCACATTCACACATTGTAAACTCCACATTCCCACATTACAGGATTATATGTTTAGTAACTATATTACCACTGTTATACATTCACACATTCAAAATTCTATATTCACAGAACCTATACTCCATATTCACAACTTGAGAACTCCACATTCACACATTACAGGGCTACAAGTTGCTAGAACTTCTTTAACTCTATTACAGATTCACACATGCATAACTCTACATTCACGATTTCTATACTCCATGTTCACAATTTGAAACCTCCACATTCACACATTTCTGGGCAACTCTACATTCACACAATCATAAATCTACATTCACGATTTCTATACTCTACATTCACACTTTGAAACCTCTACATTCACACATTTTTGGACAACTCTATATTCAGCAATATGTTTACTAATTTAAAAAAAAAAAAAAGAGACAAAAACGACGTAGTATTGGACCCAGGTCCACCTTACAAGGTGAACCTGGGTTCACAGCATAATTTGCCGCGGGGGAATAGGTAGGCTCATGGGGTCATGATCGGCCCTAGCTTACCGGTGACTGGCCGGCGGGGGTGGTTCTCAAGACTCCTCAGGCCACGGCGTGACCGACGGGATCCAGGCGCCCCTCGCCACGTTGGTGGCACCCCCATCAATGGGGTTAAAGCGAGGTGTGGAGAAGCTCACAAGGAAGGCGAGAGGGCCCATCGGACACCCCACACCCACTGCACACTTGGTAGGGAAGTGAGGGAGTAAAATATTAAATTTGAACCCGCAACCTATGGGATTATGACAAAACAAACACTAACTAACCAAGTTACTTCACACTTTGATTATAAAAGCGTGGCAAACTATATATAATCAATTGAATGGCGTTTGTAGCAAAGTAGGTAGGTCATGATCGACTCTCAACCAATCGACACCTAGCATGCAGGAGGGCTCCCCAAATCACAGTGTGGCTAGCGGGGTCAAGAGCCCCTTGACGCACAATAAGCGACGGTGGTGAAAGGGATACGACAAAGGGGTGAAGGTTGGGGTAAAGAAGAAAGGCTGAATTGGTGAAGACATAGGACATGTGGGTAGTGGAAGTGAAGAGCAAATATGGGTCATACACTTGGCATGGCAAGCAAGGGGAGGGGGTCAACATCCTCCCTCGTGTGGTTTACAACATCCTCCCTCGTGCCTCCCTTTTGGATCTCCCTTTTGGATATACCTGTTTGGTCTCGTGTGGTTTACAACATCCTTGATGCCCAGTAATCCCTCCTCTTGGGTTCGATAATTTGATTCCTAGCAAGTCTACATTATTCATAGCTTAATACTTCGGTTTTACTTGTCATTTACTCCCTCCGTCCCATTTTACTTGTTTTACTTTCCTTTTTAGTTTGTTCCAAATTAATGTCATCCTTCCAAAATTATTTTAGACTATTAATGAGTACAATTGTACTTTGTACAAATAACACCTACTTTTAAGGGGCAAAATTGAAACATTTGTTATATTGTATTAAAAACCGTGCAAAAAGTAATTGAGACAAGCAATTAGGGACGAATGGAGTATTATTTATTTCTTAGGTCATTCTTTGGGTCGGTATCTTAGGCTAACTATTGTATATATTCTTTTTTAGCTTAGTGTTGCAAACACAGGGTCATCCATGATTGAGTTGTTAATAAAGTTTGGTGCCATTATAATTTTAAATTAAGTTGTTTTTATAAATAATCATGTAATATTATACTTACATAGATTATTTGTTATTTATGTTTCTAGTTAACTTGCGATTTACCTATGTAGTAGCTCTAGGGGCCGGGCTATGTGAATTTAGGATTACTTCAGCAAAGCTATAATCACCTAAGTATTAAAAAAAATAGTAGAGATGAATTCTTGAGATAGAAAACTATTATGGCTTTCAAGAACAATTCTAGGACACTCTAATAAAAAAAGAGTATCTTATGAATTCTCAAAAACTATCCAACATCCTTGGACCTTTTTTTCATACATGTTTTTAGTGGGATCGAACCCCACACTATCGCATCTCGTCATTACCTTTAAGTTAGACAACTAACCAACTACACTAAACCCCTGGAGGCTTCTCTACTACTTTTTATTCATACGGGACAGTGATATTTATAGATGTAGAATTCTAATTTCATTGGACACTTCCCAAAATAACTAGAAATCCTAACAAATTACAACAAACTAATCATGATAAAAATAAATAACAAATGATAAGGAAATCTAAGATAACTAAAACTCCTAACTCTAATCTAATCCTAACTAACAATATTTTTTTTTTTTGAAAAAAACTAACAATATAAGAAAAATAATAATTAGTACGCAAGAATTAAACAACAAACAATCTCTTTAAGTCCCAAATTAACTAACTAAACAATTAATATAATATAAGAAAAATGACGAATTTATATAATATAAGAAAAATGACGAATTTAGTCAATTATTTATACTTAAATTGTAGGCTCAGACGCTCAATTCATGAATTATTACCATATTCATTAATTATGTTAAAAGTGACAGTTTCAATCCATTACTTATAAATAATGTTCTTAACATTAACAATTTATTTTGAATTTCTAAATTATTAAAGGACATATTAGTCATTTTGTAAACTTTTTCCAAATTTCTTCCATGAATATTCATATATACACTACTCTTATCGCAAAATCATTGCTAAATACTTGTTTATCTTGATTGAGGAGGAATATGAGAAGCAAAAATGACAAGCTGGGTATTACTCAGATAGATTGAATTGTAAGTACTTTAATATATTAGTTTGTTATAATTTTTTTTTTGAATGAAGTTTGTTATAATTTTTTCTTTTCTTGTATGTAAATTATTATTTTTGATATTTTATTGAGTTCATATCTTAATGGGTAATATATACAATTTAGTTATTAGCATATTAAAATAATTATTTTTAAAATTCATATATGTAAGTGAAAAATATATTAATTTAATATTTACCTCCAAAATCTACCTAGTAATAATTAATAAATATTCAATATCGTTTCTTTTAGAATCTTCCTCTCTAATCCATCTTAGAATTCTGCTCCATCAATAACATACAAGCTTATTAGTAAGGAATAATAATAATAATAAGGGAAAAGGGTCAAATAAGCCCTCCAACTTTACCTAAGGAGTCAATTAGGCCCCTGAACATTTTAAAGTAGCAATTAAACCCATCAACATTATATTTTGATGCAAAAAAGTCCATAAGCCTATTAATGACCTGTGATCACAGGTCATTAAGATTCCGGTCAAATTTTTGGCACACTCAGGCTATATTCCGGCACAAAACCCAGTGGTTGCCTTCTCCAGTGAGTCACCGGCGACCGTCGAACGGTCGCCCTTGACTTTTGTGCCGGAATATGGGTGCTGAAAATTTGACCGGAATCCTAGTGACCTGTGATCACAGGTCATTAACAGGTTTATGGACTTTTTTGCATCAAAATACAATGTTGATGGGTTTAATTGCTACTTTAAAATGTTCAGGGGCCTAATTGACTCCTTAGATAAAGTTGGAGGGCTTATTTGACCCTTTTCCCTAATAATAATATAATGAATACATTTTATCATTAAAATAAAAAGAAATTAAAAGAATCTTTCTCTAATATAATTGCAGTTAGCAAAATAAAATGAAGAGCTAGGGTGCAAAATTAAGGTCTATCTTCAATCCTAAGTAATCTCTTGTTTGTTATTTTTGCTTCTTAGATTCCTCCTCAATCAAGATAGACAAGTATTGAGCAAGGGTTTTGCGGTAAGAGTAGCGTGTATATTAAGATTTATGGATGGAATTTGGAAAATTTTTATAAAATGGCCAATATATCATTTAATAATTTAGAAATTCAAAATAAATTGTTAATATTAACAAAATTTATAAGTAATGGATTGAAACTGTCACTTTCAACATAATTAACGGAGAAAATTTGTATAGGATAATAATTCATGGATCAACTCTACAATTTAGGTATAATTAAAGGACTAAAACCACCATTTTGCCTATAATATACCGTATATGATAGTTTCTAAAAACTAATTAATTTAAAACTATAATGGCACCAAACTTTATTAACAGCTCAATCAAGGATGGCTCCCATGTTCGCAACATCTAGTGCCCCAAGCAATATTATTATTCTTTTCCTACTCCCATTTTGTATATCTGTACCGATTTATGATGAGTTCGGGTCCTATAAAATCATCAGAGTTTGGTACATATACGAAATAAGAGGTAAAATTCTATTACTAGATCTAAAGAATAACATTTCAAAATAGTTAAATAAAAAATTAAAAGTGTCATTTTATTAACTTAGAGATTAAAAATAGTGGTGACACTTCTAATATAAGGCTATCAACATTTGTGAATTTTGTAGAGTTTTTAGAACAATAAAAATTTGGAGGTTGGGTTTTAAACAAATGTGATGATGATGTTGTGGGGGTGTTTTTCTCCTGCAAGAGAGAAAATTTTGCAAGCTCCAGTGAGGCCCACTGCATGGCAGACCAATTGCGGCTCACTTTCGTGAGGCGCAGATTCGCGCCCAGGCAAGCCTACCGGAGTGCATAAATAACTTTTTATTTATTTTTTTCTATTTTTTAATTTAATTTTATTTTTTCCTTTTCTTTTTTTCCTCTACTCATATTTTCTCTTTCATAATCACACTTAAAAAACTTCTCAAAAACCAAACCAAAATTCCAACTATTGAGGACAGCCTAAAGATCATATTATATTTACGGTTACCCTACAACTCAACTCAAGAACCAAGAACCAATAGTGTAATTATTCCTATAAATTTTACTATAAATTTTTTTAGTTCAAATGTTTTGTTTAAAATTTTCTATAGGGAATTAGTCTGGTCCCATGTCACTACAGTCTACATATAGTTGTTGGAGATGAGGGTCATGTGAAGTGTTTGGTTCATCAAAGAATCAGAGAATATTCAGTTGACTGCTCCCTCTCCCTCTCCTCCGCTCTCTCTCTATTAGCCGTGCGCAAAAATAGCAATAATAAAGAGATAATATCTACTACGTATATATGTTGTAGAAGAGCTTTGTTAATTGTTAATATATATAGCTTTCTTCACAGCGATGCATTTGAACGATTGGTCAGCTCAGCCCAAGGTTTATAAAATATGTCCAACACTATTCGATCAGTGCGCATTATATATTATATATTACAAAAAATTACTTTTTTCTAGAGTATTTTTATTGAACCAACCATGCACATAATATATTCATTAAAAAATATCACAGAGTAAAATGAAGGGGTGTATTCAATCATGATTTTTTAGACTTTTAAAATAATGAATTTTTATAAATTTTAAATAACTTTCGTAGAATCTTTCTAAACATTTGTAAATTTTGTACGAGATTATAAAAGTCTTAGCTTATATCACAAACATTTGTAAACTTTGGTCGCCTTCTCCAGCGAGAAGGCGAGGAGGCGACCTTGGTCTCTTTCTCGGTGACCGGTGACCGTTCACCGGTTGCCGGTCACTTTTTGCCTGAAATTTCGTCGGAATCTCGCCGGCGAGTAACTGGAATCCTAATGACCTGTGATAGCAGGTCATTAATAGGTTTTTAGACTTCATTGCATCACTATTCATTAATTCCAACTATTGAGGAAGGCCTAAAGATCCTATTATATTTTACTATGTGATATCATTTAGTTTATGATGGCTTTTATGGAAACCATCATAAATAGTTTCTCACATATACCAAAAACTATACCTTGGTGTTTGGTTCAAATGATAAAACATAACTAACCGATGTGGGACGGTGGGAAAAGTGGGGAATATAAAATGAATTCTTTCTTCTTTCTTGTTTTTTTTTTTATAATTTTGATTTTGATTTTATATAAATATTATTATTAAAGTTATTTATATTTTTTTGTCTTAGATTTATAAGAACATTTACTTTTGGTCATTGTATTATACTATTATTGTGACATGACTATTTTTGATCATCTATCAATAAAAATAACTTAAATGTCATAAAATACAAAGGCATTTCGGTCTTTAATTATGAATTTTTCAAAAAAAAAAACATAAAAAATATAGTAGGTCAACCTATTACACGGCGTTGTTTATTATTATTATTATTATTATTATTATTATTATTATTCAACCTATTCATGTTATTAATATTAATATTAATAATAATAATATTATTATTATTATTATTATTATTATTATGTATACCCTTTTAGGTCATTTTACATGTTAATCACTAACCTAAACAGCTAATCTTATCAAATATTTTTTTACAAAACGCTAATATATATTATCCGTTAGTCAAACCCGCTAATACAATTCGTTGGTTAAATAAAACCGTTGTCTAAATAAAAAACGGGTGCACATGCAAAGACAACTATTTTAATAAATTGTTGTTTTTGAAGTGTTGTCTATTCAAGTGTGCTTAAAGACAACACACAAACGACAACAGTTAAATAAAATCGTTGTCTTAAAAAGAAAAATCGCGCAAAGACTACGGTTTTAAAAAACCGTTGTCTTTGTAATGTTGTGTATTCAAGTGCACTTAAAGACAACACACCAACGACAACAGTTACATAAAACTGTTGTCTTTTTTTTTTTTTAATGCACATAGACAACGGTTTTTAAAAAGCGTTGTCTTTGAGGTGTTGTCTTTTGACAAAATGCACAAAGACAACACACTAAAGACAACGATTCGGTAAAAACCGTTGTCTTTGATAAAAGTGTTGCGTCAAAGACAACAGTTTTGCCAAAAAGTGTTGTCTTTTACACAAAAGACAACATTTTTGTCAAAAACTGTTATCTTTTTAGTGTTGTCTATGTGCATTTTTCTTGTAGTGTAAGTGTACGTAACATTTCAAACTTAGATTCTCATGTGGGACAACTTTGGGTAAAGAAAGTACTACTCATCGCGGGCTTAGGTAAGTTACGGGTAGTAGTGAAAAGCATAATAATTATTATTATTTTTGTATAATTATATTCTTTAATTTTATTTAAAAATATATTATAATACTATACCGAAACATAACAACTCTTGAGAAATCTTAATTGGAGTATCGTCATCTAGCATTTTCACACTATTTCCTATTAATTTAATTGGATGGTAATTATTGTCTCATTCCCATTAGCCTAACAAATAGCTAGTCTGCCCAGCTTTAAAATGTTGACCTTGTAATTAGAAAGTTCCACCTAAATGTATACTTTTGTGCCTAATCATGGATAGGTTTATCTAGTTTCCCCTTTTACCCCTAGATGACCATCATGTTATGAAAGAATTATTTGGATTCTCTTGACAGGATCAATCAGAAAGTAGCTTTCCAAGTAGTTTTAATTTTCCTGTCCTCCACAACTAAATCCATGAATGGAAGACAGTTCTAATCCTCTGTATGTAGCATCATTAATTTAGTGCTATACATTATCTGGAAGTGTGTGTATCTAAATTTGATGATGGGAATTTCATGTATGTACCCTTTTTTGAGAACATTATGCATGGCATGCTATCCATTATATTGTTTATTTTAATAGATAGAAATTTTTATAATTTATATTATAGAGCAAGGCTAGGTATAAGTCAATTGGTCAAAAGTTATAGTGGAAAAATGTGTTTCAATTTTCATGCATTTCTTCTAAGCTTGCTATGATGAATTTGGGAATTGTGTTGTGTAATAAATTCATATTGAAGTTTGAAATGGATGGACGATGGAAAACTTGAGAAAATAAATGGAACAATTTTTCCTGTATAAAGTCACTGGTCTAAGATCGAATAGACACATAATTGTACTTTGGAAAAAAAGTAATGTTATGTTTGTAAATAAATAAATCATGCTTATTTATTCCAAACATGATGTGTGTTTTAGCAATGTTGAAAAAATTGCTATGCGTGGTGCCTGGTTTTTTTTTTTTTTTATAATTAATTTTTTTCTATTTTTTTTTAAATTAAGGGCCCGTTTGTTTCACGGAAAATATTTTAAAGGAAATGAAATTCAAATTCCATGGAAAATTAATTACTAGGAAGATGAATTTCATTGTTTGGTTGGTGAAAAAAATTACTTGGAATACTAATTTTTTTGTTTGGTTAGATTTGGAATTGTAAGGAATAACAATTATAAAAACCTATATGCCCCTACAAATTAATAATAGTAATATAATTAAAAAATAAATCAAGGGTAAAATAGTCAAACCATATCATTTTTTCTTCCCATCTTCCATGGAAAATAAAATCCTTGGTCCAACTAAGGATTTTGTTTTCATCAAATTTGAATAATTCATTTTCCAATGAAAAATGAATTCCATGAACCAAACACCAAATCTGATTTCAAAAAAAAAAAAAAAATTGCAAACAGGGGTAGAAACCTGCCCAGCGGGCCGTGCAGTGCACGTGCCCGTGGCGCACTCTCACGCGAAGACAGACAACTGGCATTTATTGTTGGTGGACCTCACTTTGTACAAAAAATCTCATATTTACAAGAGTAATTTTTATCTTCTCTCACTTGCCTCTCTTTCTCTCTCTTCTAATATGGCATAAATTTTTTAAAAAATCGTGAAAATTGCTCTATTGTGAATGGCTTTAAGTTAACTTCATAATGTTTCATATTCTTACTGGCGTGCATTTGGGTAGGTTATTTTGTGTTGCATTTATTGGGGAAATGCACAATAGGGCACATAGTATACAGGAAGTGGGTATTAATTGTCCTATGCTATAGAATTGTGTCATTGTGTGCATCAAGGGCTAAATTGGTGAGCACCTACATACAAGGGGTAATTGAATATGTGTGCTAGGGTAGGCCCTTTTGTGCACACTCAAATGTCTAAAACCAACTAAACGTAATAATATTTCATAGATAGATGTAAAAATATTACAAAGAAAGTATTGTAGTCCAATTAAACCTAGCTGATAATGTAAGATTTATACTCAAATAAGAACTCTTCTTTAGGTAAAAATTGTTCGAGAAGATAATTGATCGGAGTAGATCATAATTATTTTGTGTGCCTTGTTAACATATTTAAATCAATAGTGATATGTACTAAATAAGATTTTCTTTGGGGTAAATCATGTGCACAGGAGGAGGTGATGACTCCGTGCACAAAAAAAAAAGAGGTAATGTCATTTTTAAACTGATCGGGACAAAAAATATGCCTCCAACCCAAACAACGCAATAAGTCTTTCACACGAATTTTACCTATTTCCACTTTTCAGGTCAAATATCCACGCCGCATAGTAATTCAGAATTCAAATCGGATGAAAAATTGGGGTGCATTTTGTTCACCCCAAAATTCTATGTTCAAGTGAACAAATAATGTCAACGACAATATGCATTTAAGTATGCATTAGAATCCAAAGGTTATTTTCATAGTAACATCCTTGATCCTCCTATCATCAATACCAATCCCATGAAAAAGATTGATTGGTTCTGTCCTTTAATTTCCGATCCCTAGGATTGAAATGAAAACCTAACCTATCCCTAAGAGACAATAGACAAATCCATCAGGCATAGGGTATGATATCATTATTCACCATAAATTCCTATATACAGGCCCTATGAGCAACAGCTAGCCAGCCCCTACATGTCTTGCCATTTTTAAGAAGAATTTATACAAAAAGTAGGTTTCAATAATTCTTGTAGTATATTTTTATACACATATATATGAATTTTTATAAATTTAATTTGTAATCCATGGGTGTTATGCAATATGTAATCCATGTGGGAGTGTAATCCAGATATTACATTGTAATAGAGTCGGTAGTACTTAAAAAAAAAAGAGTTAAATTTCCTCATTTCAAAAATTATGGGACTATTCTAGGTTTTAATAATCCCATCCTACCAACACACATAATTCTAAACCAATTAAACCGGTTAAAACTGAAAAATAACAAAAGAAAAATATGAAAAGACAAAAATGCCTTACTAAAAATATGAAAAGTCATGAAGGCGCACCCAGTCGGACATCGCCTTTCGATTGCCTGCATCAGTCGGGCCACAAGCTGAAAAGATCTAGCCAGTTGGCGGTCTCTAAATACCGGGACCCTTCGGGTCGGGTACCCCAGTCGAGGGCATCCATCATGTATTATAAAGCTTGATTCTTTAAGTTGTTCTTAATTGTGGGGAATTGTAGTCATGTTAGTTTGGTTTTCTAATTGTGTTTGAATTTTAGTATTTGTATTGGAGGTTAGCTTAATTAATATGTGTTTTCATATTAAAATCATGTTTCGAACTGATTTTTTTGTTCTCACTGAATAAGATTTTTGGCTCCACCATCTAATTTTAGAATCTGAGTGTACTGTCAGTTATCCGTGAATTCTCGTCCTATAAATATTTTCAAATGCACATTCGTAAACAGGGATGACACCCCATTTTTCTGTACTTTTCCGTCATTCGTTGATAAATCTAAATAAATGAATGAGATTAATTCACATTTTTCAACACGAGTGACGAATTATATATTTTCACATTATCACATCATTTCACTCAATTCTATGAGTTGTGAAGGCAATATATATCAATTGTTTGCATTTATTAAGATTAATTCATTTGTTTGATTCTTCCAAGGTATAATAATAGGTTAAGTGAATGAACAAGCGGTGAGAAATTCTGACAAGAAATTATAACCACCAAATAATCAAATATGTTCGTAAGTACTCAAGATTTTCCTGTTTGGTGAATCCAAAACTCTTGAGAGTTGGAGAAGAATTTTTTTTTTCTTTTCTTTTCTTAATGATGTTTGGTATGAATATTTCACCATTAGATCAGATTGAGTGTCATCCACATTCATTACTTGATCTATTATGAATCTAGCTTAGTTTATATTATTGGAAAAATTAATTAAAATAATATTTAAAGTGATTATTTTGAGTGGGGTTAACTTCCATTTAGGTTGGAGCAAAGTGGATTTGGGTTCTCCTAAGTAAGATATTTAATTTGATACATTATATGCTCAAAATAGATAATGGGTCATGAAAAATTGATTGTCAAAGTATGCACATTTGAGTTAAGAAAATAAGTAGGTTCGGAAGGATTTTTAAGCGCCTTTATCTCACATTGAAAATGGATGTGGTTTTGCACTAGTATAAATACAAATAGACATTTAAAAGAGTTTAAATTGTGTAACATAGAAACTCTCTCAAGCGCGCAAGGGGAGGTTTGCAAATCAAATATCAAAATGAGTCCAAAAAGCTAGGACTCATGTGCACCCACAACTCTAGTGTGTTGAGTGTTCGTAAAATTGGTAGCCCAGACAAGTTAAGATTTTGCCAAAATTTTTCTCAAAAAAGTAGAAGTTGTTGAATAGTGAATAGTGTGAGCCTTGCTCTCAAGCAATGAAGGTTGCAAACTTTACTATCGAGTAGTAAAGGGTTAAAACATTTGTTGTCGAACAATGAAGGTTCTGCAAACTGGACGGTCCAGGGTCCACCAATGTTCGCTCCGAGAGGCACAGGAGCTGGCGGCCCAGGAGGAATCGTCACTTGTGGGAATTAAACCCGGGTTATCCCGAAATTCCTCCCCACAAAGAGAGCTCACTTGCTACTTGAGCTACCCCATTGGGTTAGCCTTGCCACTCGTTGATTCGGTGTTATTCTCAAACTTGTGTTGTATCTCCTTTAATTCGCTACTCTTAATGATGCAACATAATGGAAATTGTGAATTAATTCTAATAAGTTTTAGGAATTAATTATGATTAATTCTAATTTATCTAAGAATTAACTTTGTAATATCAAAATTATTCTAATTAATTTGCTAGTTATGAGAGTTATATGTTTAAATTTTAAATTCAATTTTTGAATGCCACGAATACTAATGAATTTTATTCTCTTATAAATATCTTGTGTTGGGTAGAATGTAAAAGTTATTTTTGAGATATCAAAATTCTAATTTTCTCTCTCTCAAAATTCTCTTTAATCCTTTGTAAGGCAACACTTCTATTAAAATTTGAAGTGTTCACATGAAAATTGGTAGCCACTAGCCAGATAAGTTAAGATTTTGCCAAATTTTTCTCAAAAGAAGTAGAAGCTAATGAATAGTGAACATTACGAGCCTTGTTGTCGAGCAATAAAGGTTGCAAACCTTATTGTCGAGTAGTAAATGTTTGAAACTGACGGTATTAACTACGAGGTACGGTGTTAGGGTCAGTTCCGGTTACAATCCATTTACCTAGTCTGCTTGTTGGTTTAAGTTATGGAACTCAAAATACGTGACAGTGGGTCAAAGGTTCCCAAGCATATAATTAGCGTATATGAGTAGCCAAAATCCCATCCTTAGTAATAAATACGGTATTTATAGGGAAGAGAAGGGAACAAGTCCCAATCTCGCGGCATGTACGGCACGTGGAACCTAGGCATAGGCTCAGGCCGAGGCCCAAGGGGGCTTCACCGCGTGCCCTAATCTTCCTGAGGGTATTGTATTCTACTGGTGGAACTAGGTTAGTAGGTCAGTCCCGACCTGATTTAGGGCGGGACACGATGATTGCTGGAGCACCTGCGCACGCTGCCCTCCAAAGGAGCTCAAGAACTGAGATGGTCGAGAGGATGATCGTGACGGGTCGGCGAGGGTCAGTCCGAGCTCCACTCACGTATTGGGTTTACTTCTGACCATCATTCATGCATGGATATTAGGGAATAATCCTCGTGCTCTAATATTCCTTAACGTACTGTATTCTACTATTGGAACTAGGTCGGAAGGTCGGTCCCGACCTGATTAGGCCGGGACACGATGATTGTCGGAGCACCTCTGTACGCTGCCCTCCAAAGGAGCTCGGGAACTGAGATGGTTGGGAGGACGATCGTGAGGGGTCGGCGAGGGTAGGTCCGAGCTCTACTCACGTAATGGGTATACTTCCGACCATAATTCATGCACGACTATCGAGGAATAATCACCATCAGAAACCTTTGTTGTCGAACATTAAATGTTGCAAACATTTACTATTAAGCAATAGAGGTTTTTGTGGAAAGCCTTATTGTTTGTCAGTTCCGTGCTGTTCTCAAACTTTTGTTATATCTCCTAGTGATGCAACATATAGGAAATTATAAGTTAGTTCTAATTAGTTTTAGGAATTAATTATGAGTAATTCTAATTTATTTTAGAATTAACTTTGTAATATCAAATTTATTATGATGAATTTGCTACATATGGGAGTTACGTGTTTCAATTTTAAATTCAATTTTGAATATCACAAATGCTAATGAATTTTATTCTCTTATAAATATCTTGTGTTGGGCATAATGTAAAAGTGCTTTTTGAGACTTCAAAATTCTAATTTTCTCTCTCTCTCTCTCTCTCTCAAAATTCTCTCAAATCCTATTGTTTCAACCTAACACTTCTATTGAAAATTTGAATTGTTCACTTTGGTTCAAGTTCGTTGATATGTTTATATTTGAGTGCTCAAATATTTACATAGAATCCATTATATCATAGAAAACCAATGCTTCAAATCTCCTATCGCCCTCGAGATGAAGCAAATCGAGTTTAAAGAACGTGTGAGTATTGATGGAAAAAATAGCATAAAATGGCATTTTAAATGGCTATTTTGTGGTACAATTATATGTGGGGTCCACATTCAATTTGGGTCGGGTCAAAGTGGATTCTGGTTCTTCATAGTTAGATAAAGAGATTGATATATTGTATGCTCAAAATAGATAATGGGTGAATGAAAAATTGGTTGTCAAAGTAGACCCATTTGATATGAAATTGCTTGGGAAAAACAGCTTTTGTCCCACATTGGTTAGAAAAGTGGGTTTGCACCACTATTTATACAAGAGTCTTTTTAAGGCATATTGACTTGTATAGGATGTTTCTTTTCGCGAGCAAGAGGGGTGCAAATCAAATCTGTGTACGTGCTGATGTTTCGAAGGTTACACTATGGTTTTTAAATGTCATGTTTAATGTGTTATTAATTCCTCTCCTCCACTATGTTTTTAAATGTCATGTTTAATGTGTTATTAATTCCTCTCCTCCTATATATACTCAGGTTGAGTAGTAACATTTTACGCACAACACACAGAAGTGACAGAACATATTTACTTTGAAACTCTGCTCTTCCTTTCTTTCTAACCATATGTGCTTCATCTCACGCTCTAGTTCACCTGGTTCTAAGTTTAAGTGCTCAACACTTATAATCGTAGTACGTTTTATCTTGGGAAGCCTAGACCGCAACGCTCCTAGCACCTTGGGAGGCGGTAAATAAGGTTTTAAGAAGAGGGTGAAACTCGACTCGTACTTGCAACCTACCCAAATCATCATCCTTTCGTCCTTCTTGTTTTTCCAGAAATAATAACCTTACGTAGGTTTATTTTTTCCATTTTCAAAGATTTACACCAACAAGTACCACACACCTTTGACTTTCATTGTTATTGTGGATTTGAATTTGTTGGAAAATATTTTATTTGAACTTTTGTGAAAATTTCCCAACAAGCTTAAAATTAAAAATTTGATAAAATCAATGGGTTTCACTCACGTTCAAGATAACAATGTTGGAAATGGTAACAATGTGGTGAATGATGCAAATATTGCACATTCGATTGTCAGTATTTTGACAAATATATGTGGGCACGCAAAGGTCTATCCCTATAGTACAAGTACCCCTTATGATATCAAGTGGTTTGGCTGAAAGACCGGAGGGAATTTCAAAATGTGGCAACAGAAAATGTTGTTCTACTTGACGACTATCAAGCTTGATAGGTTCTTGATCGAGACGGTTCTTAGTGTGAAGGAACATGAGTTTGACGTATGTGGGAATCCTTAGACTAGAGTATAATAGTAAAGATGCCAAGGCAAAGAAATTTTTCTCAAGCCAATTCCTTTATTACAAGATGGTGGATTCCAATACTGTCTTGAGTCAGGTTGAAGAGATCCAGATGATATTCAACAACATAAAAAACAAAGGAAGAGTTGTAAGTGAAGCTTTCCAGGTGGTATCCATTATCCACTTGTTGCCTCTAGGCATAGAAGGTGACAGGGTAATTGGGTACCCGACCCGGAACCATTGGCATGACCTTGTCAAGACAGTTGCCGTTCAAACTACCCGAGACACCTCACTCCTCAGCATCAATGCGCAACGGTCCAACTCCTCAGCATTGATGACCGACGTTCAACTCCTCAAGCATTGATGTCCAACGTTCAACTCCTCAAGCATTGATGTCCAATGTTCAACTCCTCATTAATGCTCCGTTACTGAGCTGAAAGGGATAAAAAGACTCACAACCACGTAGTGAGACACGACACTTGAACTTAGACAAAAACACTCTGAACTCAATTGTGTACTGAGCATTGTACTGAAAACACTGTACTCAACGCTATTCAAATATTCAAATAATATCCGGTAACACATTATTACCGTCAGAAGGATTTCAAGAACTATGTATACTTAGAAGCATAAGTGGAAGGAGATGCATCTAGAACAATTGATTCTTCTACTAAGAAAAGTGATGAGAAAATCCCCATCCCCGTTGGCGTTAAAGCCATCATGGTGGAGCATGACAAAGGCTCCAAGAATACCATGAGTGCTAAGAAAAAACTTAGTCTTAGAGATAGTGTTTTCAACAACAACTTTCATGGTAAATGTTTCAATTGTAACAAAATGAGCCACAAGTCCGCTAATTGCAAAGAACCCATGAAAAAATCTCAAGCAAAAAATATGGTGGAAGGCAATAAAAAAGAGTCCAAAATCATCATCTTGATTGTGATTTCTAAGGTGACCGGATCGGGTTCAACGCGAATGAGTGTTTCATTGACACTGATGCAACTCAACACATTTTTCAACTGTGCATGAGTTGGTCACTACCTTTGAGACTACTAATGGTGAGAATGTATGGATGTGCATTTTTCTCAATTAGTTGTTGAAGGTGTGGGCAAGGTATTTCTCAATATGACCTCTGGGAATGAGCAAACTTTGAATAATGTTTTGTACATGCTAGACATGCGAAAGAACTTGATGTTTGGTTCATTGCCGAACAAGCACGGCTTCTGGATAGTTTTTAAGTCAAACAAAGTAATTTTGTTAAAAGTGAAATGTATAAAGGCAAAGGCTATGTACTTGATAAGCTCTTTAAGTTCATTGTAATAACCATGATTAATAAAAAAAAATTATTAATTCTTCTTACTTGCTTGAGTATTCTAATTTGTGGCATGGTAAACAATGACATGTTAATTTTAATATTCTACATGTAGATTAATTAACATGGCTATTTTCCTATGTTTTAAATTAACGTTAATCACAAATTTTTCAAATGTAAAATTTGTGTTGAGGTAAAACTAACAAAAATTACTTTTAAATCAATTGAAGAGAAAACAGAACCACTTGAATGAAATCATATGGATGCAGGTGATTTTAAATTAATACAGACGTGAGGTGGTAATAAATATTTTACCTTTATTGACGGTAATGTACGATATTGTTATGTGTATTTGCTTAAGAAAAAAGATGAAGTTGTGAATAAATTATTTCTTTATAAGAATGAACTGGAAAATCCACTTAATTATATTGGACAATAAAGGTTGTTTAGAAGTGATCGAGTGGTGAGTATGATACACCTAGTGGTGATTACTGCACGCAAAACGGTATCATACATGAGTGCCTTATTCACCTGAATCAAATAGTGTTGTTGAATGCAAAAATCACACATTGAAAGAGATGATTAATATGATGTTGATAAGTTCAAGTTTGTCCCAAAATATGTTGGGTGAAGCTATTTTGTCAAGTAACTACATTTTAAATAATGTACCCCGCAAAAAACTCGATAATAACCTTATGAGTTGTGGAAAGGTAATAGACCTTCTTATTAATATTTGAAATGTGGGGGTATGTTGTAAAAGTAGCAATGCTATCACCGAAGAAAATAAATAGGTCTTAAAATCGTTAGCTGTGTTTTTATTGGCTATATAGATAACAAAAATGCTTACCAATTCTTAGTGTACGAGTCTCATAATCCATACATACATAAGAACATGATTATTGAATTGAGAAATACATCATTTTTTGAAGATTTACTTTCATGTGGGTCCAACGAAGGACCTAGTACGTTGAAATGGACATTCAGCATGACCATGGATTATGAAAGTGGTGATTCGAGTCTAGACACAAAAAATGGGTTATAATTGACAAATTATTTGATCTAGATTTTCTAACATATATTTTAGAGTATGGGACTAATACTCCATCAATGGGTGAGCGGTTTGGTTCGTGTTATATATATATATATATATATATATATATATATATATATATATATAAAATGTCTAAATGTCTAAAATCTAAATTTCTAATCGGCGCACCAGACTCTAGTGCTCCCCACAGACCTCCATGTATCCATAGACCACATCGGCACGCCGGTATAGCCTCTCCCCTCCAAAGCTCCATGGGTTGCAGATCCCGTGGCTGCCCCTCCCTTGCAACAGCGTCGATCCCGCCGACCACCTCCCCTATTTATAGTCTTTGCCATTATTTGAACTTTGAAGGTATGCGATATTGTTTGAACTTTGAATGATTTATTATAATTTTTTTGCAATTTCTGGTATTCTGCTATGCATTGAAGTCTAAAATATGAAATTTCAATTTTCTAGCCTTGAAGATTGGAAAACTAAAGTTGGAACAAAATTAATAATCAATGGATCTAGTCAAATTAAAAATCAGTGATAATAAAAATTAATAAATGTCAATAGTCAACGTATCATTTAAAATTCAATTAAAAATTAATGATAAAAATTATTAAATGTCAATAGTAAATAGATCATTCTTGAATATTTTTTTTATTTAAAAAAAAATCATTCTTGAAATTAACTCTTAAATTAAGTATCAACCATTTAGTCCGGTTCGATATCTGGGAAATGCATCCGATTTGGTTGAATTAAGGGTTCTGGACTTCTGGTCTTGGCTGCGCATCATTTTCATTTCATAAACCCTAATCAACAAAACTAGGGATTTTACACTTTGCTGAACAAGAACGAAGCTCAGTATATATATACACAGTTATAGGTAATAGAGAATGGGAGTGGCGAGCAAGGCAGGGGATTGGGTATTCAGGGCTTTCACGGCGGGGCTAGGCGTCGCCACCATTTACCTCGGCGCCACTTTCTCCGTCAACGTTTATCGTGGACTTAAATGGCACAACGCCCAAGCGGTACCCATACCGAATCCCTTTCCTTTTATGTGATTTTTTGCACTTTGGTTGCAACCCTAGATGTGAAGATTCAATTTAGTGCTTATTATATTTGAGATTAGTTATAATATGGTTGTATGCTGTTAAAGAACACAGTTCGTCGTTGTAATTTGAGCTCGATGTCTCCTTCCTAATCAAAATTTCCCTGTTTCTTGATCAGTTAGGTAGTTTCATTCGATTCAACTTATTAGATTTTATGCTTCTTTTGGGTTTTTTTTGAAGAACACGGTAGCATTTATGGTTTTGTTAACAAGTTGTCCCAATTTGAAGCCCTCTGCACCTTTTTGGTGAATTTGGGAACTGTCCCATTTAAAGATTGGGATGCTGAATAGTGCCTCCATGGACAATCTTAGCTAGGTTTTAGATAGGTGGATCATTTAGAGTTGCTTTTCTGTTGGGCTGAAGCTGTTCAACTTATACTTGAATAAATCATAAGTAGAATCATTGGGTTTATCAAATTTGACTCAAAACATAGCCATATTTGTAATAGCTGTCAAATGAATGTGCCCAAGGTTGTCTTGTGGGTTATTCATCATTTGAACAGACACCCAGTCTCTACCTAAAAACACTCTCAAGATGCTTAAATCTTTCCTTCTGTACTAGCTTGAGCCCTTTTAACATTCCAATCATTATTGTGTGGATCATGGTCTACACAGCTCTGTGGACCATACTATCAAATAATGTACATTCAATACACAAATAATGCGCTTTTATTATATTAAAAATGTACATTGTATTAAGGGAAAGTACATTATTTGAGTACTGAAAGTATATTATTTTATATAATGTACATTCAGTACACGAATAATGTACTTTTAGTATATTAAAAATGTACTTCTTGTTATGGTCTACACAATAATTTGCTGTAACATTCACCAAAGCTTAATATTCCTGAGGCATTGTAATATGGACCAAAACTAAATATTTAACTCAGTTCTTTCCTAGATTATAAACTAACTTGAGTGAGGTATCTTTGTCCTTCTGGCCAGGGGCAAATCTTGCCCTTAATATTTTGAGGCCTTTTAACATGGACCAAAACTAAATACTACCTCCGTCCCATTTTGTTTGTCTGATTCGGTTAACGAGGCTTGACTGAAGTTATTTTTAATTCAATTTTTCATAATATTAAATTTAGTATTAGTATATAAAATTTATATATTTAGAAACTACATTAGAAGTACTATTAAACACAAAAAATCAAATTTAAAAATAATTAAAAATTACTAAAGAAAATAAGCAATGAATAAATAGTTGTTTTGACCAATGAATAGTAAACATGACAGGTAAAATGGGACAGAGGGAGTATTAAACTTGACTCTTTCCAAGGTTAGGAACAAATCCTTCTGGCTAGGTACAAAGCTTGCTCTCTATATTTGAGGGAGTCAAACTAAAGCTGAAATCTGCATGGAAGTTAATATAAATTGCATTGCATTATATATATAGTTTAATTCTTTTACAAATATAGATGAAATGTATTCTCAAATTGCATTCTAAATCATATATTACAAACATCAGATTGGTCTAATTAAACCTCTAATGCTTATAATGGTGATCCTTATATTTAAATTGAGTAAAGACACTGGAAAAATTCCTATCCAATTCAGATCTTAGAATTTTGAAACAAAGATTCTGCTCCTAACTCATAATATGATTAAGATGTACTTGATTTATCTCTATTTACACTTCCAATATTCTTTTGTGGTTTCTATAATCAGAACTTCAGATGCCCTTAAAAGTTTATATTCACTTTTGAATTTTGATTAATTGTTTGTCTTTATGTACATTGTTGTGTAACTTTCTACTTGAAGTCTTTTTAATATTCATTTTTGTGTTATTACCTGCCAGCAGTTTCTCAAAGATTACATTATTCTCCTACCTTTGATGCTATTTGGTATGGAAAGAAGGGGGAGAAGAGATATATTATTTTTGTTAAGTTCGGAGGGATAAGAACAGTGGAATTGCTAATTTGCAATCCGTCTGCTTTTTCACCCAGCCTTAAATAACATCACTCCCCTCTTACTAACCAGTGTAATGACACATGACCAGTTGACTAGTTTGGATACAAAATCATTAATTCATGTTCAGCTGGTAGTTCTTTGTAAGGCCTTTGCACAAACTCCAATGACCCTTCTAGTTAATAATTTGCATGTTTTGACTGAGTTAATTGTTCTTTACTCCGAGTCTCTGAATGGGTTTCTGGTCTTTTACGCTGTAAACTTTAAAACTTGTGTTTTGCATGAGGGATGAGGGAATTGGACTAATCATTATCCCACTTAACCCGCTGAATCTGTTGTTTGAATGCTGCCTTAAAGAGTTAAAGGCCAGGAATATTGGACCATATTTGCCAAGGGATACAATACCACCCAAATATCTGGCAAATTGACAAACTTTCCCTGAATGTCATGCAACTTTGTATGGATTATGTTCATACATATTAGATTTTACTTCTCCAATTTTAAATCTGTATCAATTATGCCCATGCAATTTTGACAGTTTTACCACTTCTGCTGTGGGTTACTATGTTGACAGTTATGATCTTTCAGATGTTTGAAATTCGTCTAATATATTATTTCCTCCAATTTCAGAAGATTGATAAGGAGTCACCTGACGACAATCAGAATCAAGAAAATCAAGAATGATTGCTTGTGATTCCCAAGTAGCAACATGATTTTTGTATTGATTTAATTTGGAGATTGGAGATATAAATTTTGAAGCATCTCTGAATTACATGAGATTGTGCAATAACCTCCGCACATAGCTGCAGTTTCATTTGATGATTATTTAAAATGTATCACTTTATTATGGGCTAAAAGTTGCTTTGCTGGAAGCAACTAAAAAAAACTGGGTTGAAACACAGCAACAGTATGAAGCAGAAAGATATGAAGATAATGACACTAGTGATGAAGCATTATTTGAATTATTTGTTGCTTCCAAATTATTATGGAGTGTGGTGCTTGAGCCATATTGAAATCATGATCGAGGATTTATGTTGCAATGGTATAAGGATTGTGTATTTGTGTTTCCACTTTCCACCCAACTCGATTATAACCCTAATAAAAGGTTTAAGCGAATCAGGTTCAACTTGAAACATATTCAAATATTAAGATACTCAAATCGATCTTTTAATGAATTGAGTCAAATTTGAGTATCTTAATATTGGGAGGAATAAAAGAGATAAGCTGGGCTTTATAAAGAACCAGTTGGATCAAAGGAAGAAATGCTGACTTCCTTCAATTCAACTTCAAACAGATTATTGCCAGCAGGTGGTTCAAGCTTTGACTGGCTACTAATGTTCATAGATAATGCCTCTTCTTTTCATCTTATTATCCTAGCTAGATATTATTAAGGAAATATATGTTGATGAACTTCAATCACATTTTCGTTAAGTTTGTTAATTCATCAGCGAATTAGACTACTCGTAGATTAGCCCATAAGTATATTTCTTTGTCAAATTGTATAGAGTGGTGTGACAGGCTTCCCGACTTTACAAATAAAGTTTTTCCTTCAAATTTGAGTTAATGTTATTTGTTTATTATTCTTAAAATAAGTTTTTCTTTTCAAATGTCGAGATGCCATGTAGGAGAAATGTGAATATGAAAAAGGATAAAAACAAAAAGAAAATGAGAAAAACAAAAAATGTAAAGATTTTTTTTAGGCCTTTTATTTTTATTTTTTTTATTTTTTGTCCTAATAGTGAAATCTCACAAAAAATCAACACTTGTAAGTGTTTAATTTTCTTCTCTCTCATCTCACCTTTCTCTGAAGTTGTAATGAGCTTTTTATTACTGTATTGTTTTTAAAAATATATTTTATATTATATGTAATATAAGTTTAAATAGTCAAAGACCTTGTGGTCTAGTGGCACCCGGTGTCTTGGTTTACACTCCACATGGATGATGAGAGTGAATTTGAGATTGAGAAAGTAGCTATGAACAAATATTACATTGTAACACTGCTTCTTACGGCGTTGATGGAAGATGAATGAGGCATTTCACGACCTAGAAAAATTCAAATAGATAATTATTATATTTTCTCGAGTTAAAAAAAGCACAAATATATTATATAAAGAAAAATTACACTTTTCATCCTTAAGTTATACGATAATGTTGAATTCGTCCCAAATGTTAGTTATACTCAATTTTCGTCCCTTAGTTATCTTTGACATTGCACTTTTCATCCCCTTTACTAATAAACATTAGGAATGAAATTTAAAATTTTAGTATAACTCAATGATAAAAAGTGAGAACGAAAGGACAAAAAATGCAACGTCAATGATAACTAAAGGACAAAAAGTGAACATGACCAACATTAAGGGACGAATTCTACAATACGATATAATTTATGGACAAAAAGTGCAATATTTCTTTTATATAATTACCAAATGACCCTAATATATAAACTCAAACCCTAAAACTATAACATCACTTCTCCCATTTCTGCCGCCGCTCATCTTCTCAACACTGCACTCCACTTCTCTCCCAAGCCACCGAGAAGAACCCTAAGCATCAAGGTAACTCTCTGCGTAATCCAATGCTTTATTAAGCTTACGTCTAAACATTATACTGATTTCATAGGGATTGGTAAATATTTGTAAGTCTGTTCAATGATAAGGAAAGGAAGACAGTTATGTCAATTATCATCATTGTTTTTTAGATGTTTGATAAAATGCATGTGTGGTAGTCTTAAGAGTTTTTGAAATTGGAATTTCGAACTCTGAAATTTGATTTGAATATATAGTCATACTGTCAATGAACGGAATCCTCTTTTCTATGTGTTCACAGGAAATTTTCACATTTTTATCTGGAAATGGCTGTTGCATTCTACAACCTAAGCTCAGATGCCGGCATCAAGAAGCTTGATGAGTACCTCCTGACACGTAGTTACATCAGTGGGTGGGTCACTATCTGCTGTTTGTTTCTTTTAATGGTTGGGTTCCCATCTTAATTTGCATTCACCATATTATTCCTTTCTCAGGTATCAAGCTTCCAAGGATGACATCACAGTTTATTCATCACTTCCCAAGCCCCCATCATCTGAATATGTGAATGCGTCTCGGTGGTTCAAACACATTGATGCACTTTTGAGGATTTCGTGAGTTCTAGCTACTTAAACATCTTTAACTTTAGTTTCTGTGAATTCAATTTCAAATTGTGTAGCAGCATGCTAGGAATCCAGTCATCTACCCTCTGTTTACTTCCTTTTTTGTGTGCACGTATAATCCTCTGATATTACAATTTATTTTCATCATTAGTGGTGTATCTGGAGAAGGTTGTGGTGTAATTGTTGAAGGTTTTGCACCTATCCCTGCCGGTGTGGCAACACCCCCTGCTGCTGACACTAAGGTAACCCGATTAATAGTTTTTCATTGTTCATTGGCATTTCAAGCCTGTTGCTGTAATTGTTGATATTTTAGTGTCTTTGTCGATTTTGTTTGAGATATGGTTTGGTTTATGCTGTTGTTTTTCCTACTTTTAGCTTTCTGCAGCCATTTATAATGTTTGTATTTCATAATGAAACATGACTACAGGCTTCAGCTGCTGATGACGATGACAACGATGATGTTGACTTGTTTGGTGAGGAGACCGAAGAGGAAAAGAAGGCTGCTGAAGAGCGTGCTGCAGCTGTGAAGGCTTCAAGCAAGAAGAAAGAGTGTTAGTTTCTCCCTTTATATTCAATGATAATCATTATTTTAGAAATGTTAATGGATATAATAAAATGTCTGGATGACCCTGTTTATTTAAATTACCTTACCTGGGCTTTTTTATTTATTTATTTTTATTTTAGCTGGAAAGTCCTCAGTTCTTATGGATGTGAAGCCATGGGATGACGAGACTGATATGAAAAAGCTTGAGGAAGCTGTTCGAAGTGTTTCAATGGAAGGATTACTTTGGGGAGCATGTATGTTCCTCTTCTTGTCTCTATTCATGAATCATAATTATTGCATACCACTTTGTTCAACACATTGAATTCTGAAAGGACTTTTTAAGGAATCATTCTTCTAGTGTGTTTAACATTCAAAGTGCAGATTAATCTTTCAATAAAGATTATTGCTTTGTAGACTAACTAGATTCTTAACTGTTGACTGTTTTTTGCAGCTAAACTTGTTCCTGTTGGATATGGTATTAAGAAATTACAAATCATGCTCACCATTGTGGATGACCTTGTGTCTGTGGATGAACTTATTGAGAGTTATCTCACTGTTGAACCTGTGAATGAGTATGTTCAGAGCTGCGATATTGTAGCCTTCAACAAGATTTGTAAGCTCACTTTTCCCTTTGTTCTTTTTATGGCTACAAAGTGTTCATTGATACTAAGTGGTGATCACTCATCCACTGCTGTTCAATGTCTAATTTACAGGAATTTTCTGCACTCAGAAGTTGGAAATTGCATCGGCTTATACGGCCTACCAAGTGATAGTATTCTCAGTTGGTTTTGGTTAGACATTATGAGTGTTTCTTGTTTTAGACGTCTCCTGATGGGCCTATTGGTTGGAGTACTGATAGACAAACTGTCATTTTTATGAACTTTTTTTCGTATTAGCAGTTGCCAAAACATTTCTGTTGCCTCACATTTTTAGCACACAGCTTATTTGCACAGTTAATTTTTATAGCCATGATTGCGAAACCTCTAAGCCATTGTGCTCCATCTTCCTAAACTTTTCACCTTTTCGACTTTGCACTCCATCTCTTTAGTCCTCAAGACTTACTCGCTGATGGATCACACCATTGCACTATTGGTCACCCATTTTGTGACTTATTACTATGCTTACTTCTTAGTGGATCATTTATTTTGTGACTTATTACACTCAACTATATGATTAACCATAGAGTTCTTTCCCTCTAGTGGTAAGTCATAATGTCACGTTTTGAATTGAGCAGAAAATTCACGTCTAGGGGTTAAAGTCGACCAACCTGGCTGTCCAACACTCGCTAGCCTTGAGTTTTCGTATTTTTCCACTTTGTACAAATGCACTCCATCTCTCCAACCCTCTTAGAAGTTTGGACCCCCACCATCTTAGCCCAATCTACACATTTGCTTCTGTAGGTTCAATTCTTATTAATGTCATTATGACAAAGTTCATGATGTGATGATGATAACAATTCCGACAAAACATGTGGCAAAGCATTAATAAATTTAAAACTATCATATTTTGATAAATAAAATTTGAAACTGCCTAGGAAAAAAATCCCCAAAATATTACTATTCTGATCTACATTTTCCTTCAATTGATACATGTTTGCACGTGTCATTTTCTGTACATATTTACTCTATAACTAAAATATTGATGGTTGGATTAAATATAATCACTTTTAAATAGTCGTAAATTAGATTTGGTTAAATTAATAGTTAAGTAATTGATTTGAAAATGTCACTATTGTCAACATACAAAAATGAAGCTTAGTTCTAAATTTGAATATACAAGTAAATAGGGAGTGCTAATGCTACATAATCTATTGTACTTATAATTAAAGAAGATTTTATAAAGTTATTATGAGTGGTTGAGAAATGAATGATTGATAAATTTCTAAAATTATTTAAATTTTAATTTAAAGTTTAATAAATTAACAATTCTATTCCTAATTTTTTTAAAATTAAATTACTTTTTTTTTACAAATAAAAACTAACATAAGTCATAAATACATGTTCATTAAATTACTATTATATACATTCATTACGATATATTTATTAAGTCATTACGAGGTGTATAATATTTTCCGGCCTCCATCTAATTTATAAAGTATATTCTTCTAAATTTTGCATATTTCATTTATATAATGAGAATTATTCAAACTTGCCAACATAAATGCTTTAAACAACCATTACCGCTAAAGTATTAAAAAAATAGAATAGACTATACAAATATTACAATTAATACTATCTCTTTACCAGGTGTTAATCAACACTAGTGTCTTTTATACTGGGTACAACTAAAGTGTATGCAAAATGTTTTGAGGGCTATATTGAATTTAATAAGGACAATACCCAAAACTTTTTGAGATGTAACCGATATAATAGACACAGATATGGATTTAGACTCTAATCTTTCCCAAAAATATATTATGTGGAATTTCCTTGGGCTGTTATTGCACTACGCAACCCAGGACTTGCATAGGTGACAAGCTCATGGAGTCATGGGGTCAACCTCCCACACCGTTACCATTAGTCAGGCACTGTGCAAAAGGTCCAAAGCACAATTTCACTAACACGTATAGAAACATATATCTTTAGTCTGATCATAAAGGAACACAAATTTTGAACCCCAAAGGGGGGAAAGATGACAATTAATGATTCTAATTTTCCTATACAACTCTCCATCTAACTAAATATGGAATTGGATCAATCATATCTAACCACTAAGTCTGAAAATCTGGATTGGTTGGAGTTGGATTTGGCACAACGACAAACACTGGCAAAATATGACCTCAGCATTCATTCTAGTCTTCCAGCTATCTATACTTGATCCAATCTTCTTACCCTGAAAACACAAATGAAGCAAAGGATATGTGGAACTCAGGTTCTGCTCTTTTGTGTAGTACTAATTAAAAATATTCGTTGAAATACAGTCTAGCAGTTGGATTGGGACTGCCTCAGCTCTTTTACACCATGTCAGTGAATTGAAGAAGCTAACCTAATTTGGAGTGTGCAATCCAGTGTTTCACCTTATAATTCAAGCTTTTCATCATGATAATATTTTCACAATAGAACTGTTTTGGGGCGGAGGTTAGTGAATGGCCAAGTCCAGCACTAATTTTTAAGTAGAAGCATGAAGGGTCAATTCCGGCACACCCTATGCCTCTAACAAATGTAGCGGGAAATAAAGTTGCTCATTCACTACTGTTGATAATGTTAGGCCGCACATAGATGAGCTGACCAAATCAAACCATCTATTTATTTCTTAATGTTTTGTGGTTTGTAATATTTCTCTTGATTTATATTCTCATAGCCATGATCTGTTTACCGAGTTTGTGGACATGGATAATCTGTTTGGCTGTGGTCTCCATTCACCCATTACTACTGTGAATAGAACTTATATGGATACTTCTAAAACATCAAACACAAGACATTCTCTTTTCCTCATTCCTTTCTTATTAACTCTTGAGCAGTGTTTACTGCATTCCAACTACAGTCAACAGGTGCACATTACGACAAAATAGCCGTGTAACCTTAGGGAACAATGCCCGTTCTTTATGCTTTGCACCTCATGATTAAGTGAGTTAAATCCTTTTTGACTTTCCCTTGAGCCACTACCTTTTGGTATAAGCTATCCTATTTGGTTTGAGCAGTGAATGTCTAGTTCTACTGGAAAAACTTAAAGAAATGTAAGTTAGGTATGGAAAACTGAAATACCTTGTCATGGGAAGATTTCTTGATACTCCGTTGTAGGAAACATGAGAAATTCCCTGCTGGGATTGAGAGTAATGATTCGTTTCAGCCAATGGGTTCACAATAAAACCAGGGCTAGCTTTATTGTGAGCCGAAGCCACGAATGGGGTTCCACCAGAAGCAGGGAATTGTGAAGTTGAAGTCCTCCTCCACAGTTTTGAACTCAAAAATTCTGCACCTGGTAGCTTGCAACACATGGCTGCTGAGTCCCTATTTGACATTCTTCCAGTTGACACAGCTAAGTCATATGATATCTCATCTAAGCTCAACTCCAGACCATGAACACGTGCCTCTAAAGAATGCATCCCACTCTGACAAGTCCCAATGAATTTCTGCATCAACCAACAAACAAGGGATGCAGGCTTTTATTTTAAGCTCGCTATTCTGCAGAAAGATACATGGTAGCAATTCAAAGACAACATATATAGGGCACAAGCAAGTT
Organism: Ipomoea triloba; assembly: GCF_003576645.1. Classification (NCBI taxonomy): domain Eukaryota; kingdom Viridiplantae; phylum Streptophyta; class Magnoliopsida; order Solanales; family Convolvulaceae; genus Ipomoea; species Ipomoea triloba. Next base: position 8,840,952 of record NC_044917.1, on the reverse strand, counting down.
ACCTGGAGGACTTGTAGCAAATTGGACTGCTGATTTTCAATTTGAACAAGTTGCTTCCGAATCTCAGACAGATCATCACGTTCTTTCTGGTTCATACACAGATCCCCACTTTCATTCATGACAACATTAGAATCTGATCTCTCATCTTGATATGGAACTACGCGACACCCAGAAGCACTCTTCCCAAAAAGGGGGCGTTTTATTTCTGGTTTTGTGAATCCTTCTTTCTCCTCATCACCTTTCCCATTTTTACACTTGAGATCATCCCCAGAAGAATCCTGTGAATTAGGGACTTCAATCTTCAATTGATCAAAAGGCTTCTTGTGATCAAGTTTGCGGAATATTGCTGGTGTTGCTTTCTTCCCGATTACTGTAGCAGCAGAAGAGCTGCCTAGTGCATTTGTCTTGCTTTTATGTAGGTTTCTTCTCCCAACATTGAGAGTACCAGAGCTCCTGGATCCAGGTGGATCACTACCATTCTCTGCAGCATCAACAAAACACATATGATTGATTATACAATAACATTTTCAACAAATTAAAGATGCAGAATTTAAACCATGTTGGAATAGGAAACAGAAAACCCAAAAGAAACTCGTCAAATGCCAAATCTGACCAAATGAGGAACGACCAATTTTCACAGAGGGGATTTACTTTCTTTGATATTTCCATTACCTAAATTTTCTTAAGTCAAATATTGTACCAGATGTGGAATAATTTTCCCACCTTTCAATCATATGTACTCTAATATATCATCTAAATAGTAATAAACAACACATGTACAAGAAAAGTAACAAACGGAAAAGGGATTAGCAAATACATTTGCAGAGTAAAATGATTATTCATCCATGGCACGATACCTCTAGATGATGAATCTGATTCAGGTGGAAGCGAAACGTCATCTGATAAATCAGGAATCTCCTTCCACGCTTCCAGCATTTGGCTCATTGTTTCCCTCACAGTCTTCACCTGCAGAATCAATCAGACATTTCATCAAACGCAAGAAAATCATTCATGAAAAGATAAGAACTGAATTAATGAATGCAAAACCTTATCAAATCGTTTGGCCTCAAAGGTCTTTAAGCAAGAGGCCTTAAACTCGGATAATGTTTCTCTTTCTGCAACTCCAAGCCTTAGCAGAGCCTCGGCGCTAGCCTTCCTCGCCGCCCAATCCTCACTGCTCACGAATTCAACCAAACGCGGCACTAAATTCCTCACGACTTGCTGATTCGATGCGGCTCCAACAGCGATTACGCTGCCAATCAGCGTAAGCAGCGCCGCCTTAGCCTTGAAGCTCTCGGATTTCAACAGCTTCTCGAACCTCGGAATCTGTTTCCGCAAGCTCACCACATCCGGATCGGGCGCGGCCTCGATCACCGCCGCCAAGCACAGCGCGGCGCCGATCTGAGAGTTCATTTCCTGTTCGGTGAACAGCGCCTCGAGGAACGGCTTCATGATGGAGGAGAACGGCGACTTGGTTAAGTGCAAGGAGATCGAGGCGGAGGCGGTTACGCAGGCGGAGCGGACGGCGGAGTCGTGGTCGCGGAGGCGGCGGATAACAGCACCGAGAAGCTTCGAGAGGTAAGGAGACAGCAAGTTGCCGTGGCTTTCGGAGAGGATGGAAATAAGGCGCAGGCATTCCTTCCGGACCGGAGACTTATCGGAGGAATCGGTGGCGGCGATGGAGGAGAGGAACGGCGGAATAGTTTCAGTTGAAAGAGCTTTAGCAATGGCCTCCAGCTCAATCGCCGCGGCGGAATGCGTGTCCCGGTCCGAGAGCTTGTGGAGGCACGTGAGCACTCGGTGCTTCAAGTCACGTGCTTGGTTCTGGTTCTGCTTTCTCGTCATCGACATCGACATCGACATCTTCTCCCTCTCTCTCTCTTTTTGTGAAGGAGTTATGAATGAGGTGGCGGCGCCGGTGGGATCTCCGGCGGCATCTCACGGCGGTGATCTTTGGTGTGAGATGTCGGACTTTTTCTTCTGTCTCTCTTACCCTTTTAAAGCGTGGACTGGGACTGGGGAGGGAACTGTAAAGAGGAAGTTTGTTTAAAGGAAAAGCCGTTAATTTCGTTTGCTACGTCAGATACGTTTCTACGCCTCTACGTCGTCGTATTAGTATATTTCGCGCCATTTTAAACAAAAACTATCCAAACAAACCACATAGCTGGATATTCCGATCCTAATGCTGGTTTATACATAATAATTAAGATAAGGCCAAAGAAGAAAAGAATATCAGAATTTTTAAATTGTCATTATTTTATGTTCAAATGGGAAAATTGCAATTTATGCAACTTCATAGTATACCAATTATGAATGTCACTCCTGAATTATTAGTGGTGTAAATGTTGTCTCTCAATTTTTAAAAAGAGTATATATATTTCCCCTCCCGTACCGATAGGAGGGACAATATTTACACCACGGGAGAGCAATATATGTACCGTTTTTGAAAATTAAGGCGCAACATTTACACCACTAATAATTCAGGGGTGACATTGATAATTAACATATTATGAAGGGGCATAAATTACCATTTTTCATATTCAAAATTAGTTTTTCTTTTATCTTGTACAATAAAAACAAGACTATAAATTGGCGGATATGTAAATTAATAAAAATGGCAGGTTTTTAGTTGTAAGTATTTTGAAATTAAAAAAGGTTATGGTATTTAATCTGTATATAAATGTGTAGATATTTTAATATTTTCTTGTAGTAAAACGGTTGTAATGACAAAATTATAAATATATTATCTAATACGGGAGGTGGTGGGTTCGAGTCTCAGTGCAGGCGATATTGACTCTTGTTCTTCATTAGGTTGAGAAAGTAGTTATGAACAGATACTGCATTGTAATAGAGTCAATAGTATTCAAAAAAAAAAAAAATAATCGCATGAGCAGTTCAGTTGGTACTTGAGTGGTAGATGGTAAGAGTTACGACACTCAATGTGTTGAAATTTTTGTAGCACCAGAGTCATCATAATTTATTCTTCCACCATTATGTTGGACCGGGATGTTTAGGGTAAGAAATTTTATCTTTCGTGGTCAAGAAATATATTACCTAGTCAAGATGTTAATTATACTATACTAAAATCATGTATTGTTTTCAAACAATATTAATTAGACAGAGAGAGTAACAGAAGGATATGTAACTCCACATATTAAAAAAAAATTGTAACTCCACATATATACACTTAATTGTTTGTCGGACTAATCTTAAGAGCCACTGCAAAGGTAAATTGGAGTTAGCCTACCGGTAAGGCTCTAGTCTTTATGCGGGTAAAAAGGATCAAATCTAATTCAAGCCTTCTATCATCTCAGGCTTTTTTTTTTTTTTTTTTTTTTTTTTTTTTTTTTTTTTTTT
>NC_044917.1:8829518-8836358 GCF_003576645.1 Ipomoea triloba | reverse complement strand
TTTTTTTTTTTTTTTTTTTTTTTTTTTTTTTTTTTTTTCATGTTTTCAGCTCGAAACCTCCCGCTGCGATCTTCAGTTGTGACATCAAGTCAGACGACAAACCACTACGCTAAACTTTGAGCCATTGAGGGATAACGTAACGGTGATAGGTAATTATTTTGTTTTAATGTAATTAATAATTATATATATATACAAATTGTATGTAGTTATTAAAAGGTAACGGTGGTAGTTTTTGAATACAGGTAACGGTGGTAGTTAATTAGAAGCGAAGTAAATGAAAAATGATGGGAGCATGGAAGTGAAAAGTCATGTTAGTGAAGCGTGCTTCTCATCGATGTTCAATTCTTGCTTGCTTTATTTCTTTTTCTTGTGAAATCATCACCTCTTCATAATTAAGCATTGTTTGCCTGTTGGCAGACATATTAGGTTTCCCGGCCTAGATCTCCGCCGCTCGTTCAGATCACTCATCATCTGCACGGCTCAATGTTTGTTCATGTGTACTGTCAGCAACTTTTTTTTTTTTCACTCGAAATGGACAAAAATAATTTTGTTGGTTTCATAATAATATTAATCAATTTGACGATATTACCCATAAGAATTTTTTTTGAATATGTTAAAATGAAATAAAATTATATATTATGCTTGCAATTTAGAGTCTACATATGATCTTTCAAATCTTAAAACTTATAGCTGGAAAAATCTCATATGACACCGTCTCATGGATTTTTATTTGTGTAACAATGGATAGTATTTTTTTGTAAAAATTACACTTTTCATCATAAGTATTATAGTTTCCTTCATAAGTAATTCTTCAATTATTAAATATTACATTTTGATTTAAAAGTATTACATTTCTCTTCAAAAGCATCACATTTTTCTTAATACGTGTAAATATTACAATTTTTCTTATAAGTAAGGGAATAACACTTTTTCCCCTGAGTTATATACTTATAGCATTTTTTCCTCCTGAATTATTCATGTATCTATATTGGCCACCTCAATTATTCTAAAAGTGACAGTTTTCCCCCCTAATATGTTAAATGAACATATTTACCCATAAAATAAATATTTCATTTATTTTTATTATCCAACAAATTATGATCACAATTTAGTTCAAACTGAATAAACACTATAGCAACCAAATCGAAATGTTCCGGTTACAATTTAGAACCGGAACCCGATATTTGGATTTCAATTTATTAAAATTGCGAACCGGAACGGCCAGTTCCGAGTCCAAACTGAAAAAATAAAATATATTAATTGTTGAATTTAGACTATTTTAAAAATAAAAAATATTTTTTTTTCCAAAAAAGTTTGAACCAACGGTTCAAACTGGATCTAGAACCGTGAACTGACGGTTCAAAATTCATAACTGAATTGCTGTCATACCTACTTATACGTGAGAATCAGAATAAATGCGAAAAGGAACATACACTATTTGCAAATAGTATAATTCTAATTTTAAGCTAGTGCTAGTAGTTGTTCCTATTTTGAACTGCCAGTTCAAAGTTTAGGGTCGAGTTTTTTTGGTTCGCGATTTTAATAAATTGAAACCCAAATATTGGTTATGGTTCTGAATCATAATCGAAGTCCAGTTCAGTTCGAACCAAACTGTGGTCATCCCTTCATATAAGCAATAATTTGTTGGAGAAGAAAAATAAATGAAATAATTGTTTTAAGGGTAAAAATGTCCATTTAATATATCAGGGAAAAACCCGTCACTTTTAGAATAATTGAGGGGGCTAATATGGATACATGAATAATTCAAGGAAAAAAAGTGGTATAAGCACATAATTAAGGAAAAAAAAGTGTCATTTTCCCTATAAATTATAATCAATTTATGAATGATTAGTATTACACTTTTCTTCATAAGTATTACGTTTTTCTTAATAAATAATAATCAATTAATTTGTCAATGATTAATATTACACTTTTCTCATAAGTAATTTTTTTTTTTTGAAAATTCATAAGTAATTCTTCAATTCTTAAATATTACATTTTGCATTTAAAAAAATTATACTTTTCTTTAAAAGTATGTATCACATTTTTCTCTCATAATAATTATCAATTTGTCTTTTGATTAGTATTACATTTTTCATCATAAGTATTACATTTTATCTAAATCTGACCCGGCCCGTGTCTATAAGTATTACATTTCAGTATCTTCATTGAGTTTCCACTTCAATTACATGAAATATTATATATTTACTAAAAACATTCCTTAACACTTATTACATAATAACGAATAATAATAATATTTTTTTTTTGTATTTGATTATGTGATTTTTTAAATTTAAGAATTATTTGATTAAGAATTAAGCACATGCAGACATACACCGAAATTATTTGATTATTATAGATTTTTAATGATGATTTGACATGAGCTTTTGGATGTGTGTTTATTTTCATAAAACATGTTATCCTAACATATATATCCTTAATTATTGCATGTGCATTTATGTACCTTGATATTTTATATGGTGCAGACACATAACATGCAAGAGAGGAAGAGGTGTTGAATCAAAACAATAGATTATTGATATACAAATTAAAAACATATATGGTCCACATATATAAGACAAGACAATTGCATGAGACTAAAGGAATTAGGATTAATTATAGGAAACACGTCCAAAACAATGACATTCTTTTAGTATTTTGTTGGTACTTGGAACCTAGCCCCTGTCACTGGCTCATTATTGCTGGGATAGATAAACTTGGAATGGATGGGTTTCTATGTAGATGGTCAAACACCTAACATGGGATTGTTTGTATTTATGCAAGAATCACGTTTGCATGTTATGGGCTTAATTTGGGTGTGTTTGGTTCCACATAGAAATTTAAATCGGGATGAGGATCAAATACTTGGTAATGAGAATGCGTTTTGGCGAAAGTATTTTGCATGTTTGGTAGTAGGGTAAAATTTGAATGATTACTAATATTAATGTTTGGTTATGTATGACCCTATAATGTGAATAAAAGTTTTTAAAATACAAAAACAAAAAATGACATCCAAAATACTAATATGAACAAAAAATCAAAACAAAAATTTAAAAGCACTAATCCAAACATAAAAATCAAATTATAGTGAGATATTGAAATAGTAAATGCTGATTTGGAAGAGTGAGAAATAGGAGAGAGAGGGAAATTGGTGCTTCTGCAAATGCAAAGATATTTTCCAAATAAAAAAAATTAAAGTTGGCGGCTGGTTGTGCGCGTTTGGCGCACAGCCGCGCCCATGCAGGCCTTACAGCAGCATGAATTAGTATTTCTTTTTTCAGTTTTATTTTGTTTTTTTATTCATCCTTCCCCATTTTCTCTTTCCTAATCACACTTACAAAAACTCTTCAATAACCGCGAAATATCCCCACTGATAAGGATGCTCTTACAACAACACAACACCAATGCGAAGTATCTCCACTGATAAGGATGCTCTTACAACAGCAACACAACACCAATGTCTTCGCCCTCTCTCTCTCGTGTTCGTACAACAACAACACAGTGCTATCGTCGCCATTCCTCCACCTCTAGTGTACTCTCTCTTTTCTTAAAATTAGATTCTAGTAATTATGTAATTTAAAAAGTTAAATTTTTGTAATTAGCTAATCTTACCCATGATATTATAAATTCAAAAAAATTTCACTAAATTTTCAACGTGAAAATTTGAATATAATTTTTAAAATGAGATTATAAAAATAGCATTTAATCATGACATTTAATCTGATAATAAAAATAGGCTTATAACCCCTGTAACACAGACCATTACTGTTAATATATAGAAGGAACATTATGAATCTATTATAAAGTGGACGAAAATTACAAATTAGTTTACAGATTTGATGTACATATGAAAATTTTCAAATATAATTTTTTAAAATGAGATCGCAGATTTGAATCCGTAAAACAAAATTATAATAACAACAATTATCAATGCTAAACTTTATGAGTTAATACCCAATATAGTCCTTGACTATAGTGGTTTTACTCAATTTAGTCCTAAATGACTTTTTGTGCTTAATTTAGTCCTCGACTTTGATGGTTTTACACAATTTAGTCCTCTTGTTAAAAATTCTGTTAGTTGACGGTTAGAAATACGGTCATAATGGTAATTTCTCATCATTCATCTCATTTGGGATGATTCCTTATTCTTCCCCTTATTAAGATCAACGCAAAAATACAAATTTTCATACCAAATCAACTTCAACCCTAAATAAATAAATACAAAGTAAACAAATATTTGGGTATAAAGATTTACATTTCTGCGTGGATCTTAATAAGGGGAAGAAGCAAATGGGACGAAGGATGACAAATTACCATTAGGACCTTATTTCTAAGCGTCAACTAACAGAATTTTTAACAAAGGACTAAATTGGGTAAAACCATCAAAGTCGAGGACTAAATTGAGCACAAAAAGTCATTTAGGACTAAATTGAGTAAAACCACTATAGTCGGGGACTATATTGGGTATTAACTCTAAACTTTATATATTCCTACTTTTAAAAATACAAGATTTAAATTTCCTAAATTTCGTATAAAATGACTAAATAAAAAAAGTCTTATATAATTTAGGCAATCACATAATAATACTAGCCTTTAGTCATTTCGTTTCATTTTTAAAAAATTTAAATATTGTTTTTTTTTTAAATTTGTAAAATTAACAATAAAGTTTAGCATTGACGATTGTAATTATTATAATTGCTTTGTTTACAGGATTAAAATCTGTAATTTCATTTTAACAATTATATTCAAATTTTTACGCTGAAAATTTAGTGATTTTTTATTTTGAATTTTTAATATATATCATGGGTAAGATTAGCTAAAAATTTAACTTTTTAAATTACCTAATTACTAGAATCTAATTTTTAAAAAAAGAGTAAGCCTTAGTATGAGACTTGTAATGTGATATTTGTAATTTTTAGTAAAAAACTAATACTTTTTAAAAGAAAGTTATGCTGCCTGAGTTGTCTTGTAAGGTTATCTTAAAATTTGACTTGTGTGAGTCACCTTTACCAGTAAACAACTGTATTTTTGTGTTGTCTGAGTTGCCTTTGCATACTGGCTGTCTTTGCTCCATGCCATGGTTATTTCAGATTTGTGATCATCATCAACGCTAAACACCATACGAAAGCGCACGAAGCATGCACGATCAGTTTGTAATCCATGGATCCGGAATGGGGTTCCAAGTTCCATCATCTTCGACTACTACAGCTACCCACACCGACACTCCATAATCCTAATTCAAAATCTAATGTGGTAATTTAATTATTTATTACAATTGTATTCATTTTTTAATCACATCAAATAAGTAAATGCACCTTAAAAGTTCTTATTTCAAAGGAAAATACTCTGTACTAGAGCAATACTTTTGTTACATGCCTTCTTAGTAGGTAATTGAATAAAATATTAACAAAAGAAAAAAAATATATAGTCGTTAAATGCCACCAACAATTTTCAACGACTTTTCTCATGATTCTGGCATTTCAACATGAATTATTTGGTTAACCTTTATCATCTAAACATTTTCTTTTTGTTTAAAAACGCATAATGGAAATGCTCACTACTTGGCTTCCATATCACTCATCCATTCTATTTTAGGATTTAGGGATCCTATTATTTTCTATTTGTTTGTACATTGTGGAAACAACTATTTTCCATTCAAATATGAAAATAAAGATGAAAACATAAAACACATAAGTCGGGTGAATATCAATTCTTTGATTGTTTGTTGATGACGGCAATATAATCAATCATCTTCCCATGTCAAACCTATACTTGGACTTCATCGTTCCCATACGAAAGCGCACGAAGCGTGCACGATCAGCTTCGGAATGGGGTTCCATCATCGAAGGAGTTTAGAGAGTGCAGCCATTTCAAAGCTACGGAGAAACCACAATGGCGTAAGGGGCCGATGGGGCTCAACACTCTTTGCAACCCCTGCGGTATTCGATACAGCACTGGACGGCTGTTTCCGGAGTACCGACCGGCCAACAGTCCAACGTTTGTTCCTACGTTGCACTCCAGTTATCACCGGAAGGTTGTGGAAATGAGAAGGAAGGGTGTTGAGGAAGCAACCATGGTGGAGGAGGATTCTGTGAATTGAAGAGAGATGCCGAGGAAGAGATGAAGAAGAAGATGGAAGAAGCCAAAAAGTGAAATATATAGAGACAAATTAAAGTGCTTGGTATAACATTGCAAAAAAAAAAAAAAAGAAATGAATGAATTGGGAAAAATGAAATTATAGTGATTTTGACTCCCACAACCTAAGCACATAAGAAGTGAGCTCAAAATCAAAATTTCTTGTAACATTTTATTGAAACTCGTGCTATGTGAGCCAACATTATGTGACAACTGTATTTTGTGCTGTCTAAGTAATCTATCTAAGTAATCTATCTATCTATACTAGCTTTCCCGCTCATTTTAGTCCAAAAAATTTGAAATCGATCAACATAATATTATATAATAATTCCTTGTCAGAAATTTTAGTCTTCCTTATCATTCTTTATTTATGGCTAAAATTGACAAAATATTCAAAATATGATTACATTCCTTATTATACACGGAAATTAATGTAGTATTTTAATCAATTTCATTCCTGTATGAATATATTAATCTTGCGTATTTTTAATATATATAGATTACTATATGATCTATTTGTTACTATAAGAACAATAACCCATTAAAAATATTACTATATTATTAAATTCCTCTCATGAAATTAATGTAATATTTTAATCAATTCCATTCCTGTATGAATATATTAATCTTGCGTATTTTTAATATATATATATATATATATATATATATATATATATATATATATATATATATATATATATATAT
>NC_044917.1:8739573-8829423 GCF_003576645.1 Ipomoea triloba | reverse complement strand
TATATATATATATATATATATATATATATATATATATATATATATATATATATATATATATATATATTAATATGTTAATGTACGTAATTAAATTCCTATAATGATAATATTAAAATAAAAAATTCCAACAATAAATTTACTATATGATGTATATTATTGTATACAAAAAAAATTACTATATTATGGTAATGTACGTAATTAAATTTCTCTCGTGATAATATTCAAAAAAAAAAATTCTAACAATCAAATTACTACATGATGTATATTATAGTATTCACAAAAAATATTACTATATCATGTTAATGTACGTAATTAAATTCCTCTAATGATAATATTAAAAAAAAAACTTCCAACAATCAAATTACTATATGATGTGTATATTATAGTATTCAAAAAAAATATTACTATATTATTTTAATGTACTTAATAAAATTCCTTTGATGATAATATTCAAAAAAAATTCCAACAATCAAATTACTATATGATGTATATTATTGTATTAAAAAAATATTACTATATTATGTTAATGTACGTAATTAAATTCTTCTGATGATAATATTCATAAAAATATTCTAACAATCAAATTACAATATGATGTATATTATTGTATTCAAAAAAAATATTACTATATTATGTTAATGTACGTAATTAAATTCCTCTCATGATAATATTAAAAAAAAAATCCAACAATCAAATTATTATATGATGTATATTATAGTATTCGCAAAAAATATTATTATATTATGTTAATGTACGTAATTAAATTCATCTCATGATAATATTCAAAGAAATAAATTTTCAACAATCAAATTACTATATGATGTATATTATAGTATTCCAAAAAATATTACTATATTATGTTAATGTACGTAATTAAATTTCTCTCATGATAATATTAAAAAAATAAAAATTCCAACAATCAAATTACTATATCATGTATATTATAGTATTAAAAAAATATTACTATATTATGTTAATGTACGTAATTAAATTTCTCTCATGATAATATTCAAAAAAAAAAAAATTTCCACAATCAAATTACTATATGATGTATATTATAGTTGATAGTAAATATACTCCAGTTGCGTTGGGCTGACCATACGGTCGACCGGTCGGATACCATCTAGACCCGACCTGGCGCGATCGGGTATCTCACGTTCAGTCCGGTGCTTTTGGCCTGGCCACTTGGGTCGGGCGTGACCTTTGATTGACAGATAGCTGTCCTGTCGGGATTGCCACGTGCTCTCTCCCGCCTGGGCAGGAAGCTTGGTGGATGCATGTCTGTCACGTGCTCATCATGCCGGAGCGCCGGAGCTCGCACTTTCCGCTCTTATAAATACCGCATTAATGAGGAGAGAGAGAGACTTTTGGCCGGATTCTAAACTAAGTCTTAGAGAGTGCTCGGATAGTAGGAAGGCCCACCGCCGACCCTCCGAGACTTTAAGCCGCTTTGTGTATTGAATCAGGGCTTTGATCCAATTTCATAATAAGAGATTGTATTTCCTCTTTTAGCTTCGTATCTTCGTATTTAACGTTATCAATAGTATTCACAAAAAATATTACTATATTATGTTAATGTACGTAATTAAATTGCTTTCATGATAATATTAAAAAAAATTCCAACAATCAAATTGCATAAATCATATTACAAATCGATCTTTTAAAGATAATTGTAGACAAACAAGTAATATATTATTTAATTAATTAAGTAATACTTTTGCACGTTCAATTTTAGAATTTTTTTAAAGATAATTATATTGTAGACAAACAAGTAATATATTACACGTTGAATTAGAGCAAATAATTGTCCAATTATCGATCTTTTTAAGATATATTACACGTTCAATATTAGAATTTTTTTATAATTTTATCTTTATATATATATATATATAATATATATAATATATATATATATATATATATAATAAAAAAATTAATTGTGCATCACACGTGTAATTGGACAATTATTTGCTCTAATTCAAGCAAGTAAAACATCAGAAAATATAATCGATCCAACCAATTTCATCAATTGTGCTATATAATATTCGATATTATAATTGTATATCGATCTAAATATTGTTAAAATATTATAACAAATTCATTCCGTCCAACGCACGGGCGAAAATACTAGTTAAAGTTTATTGTAAAGTTTTCTTAAAACACGTGCTTGGTGAGTCACCGTTACGTGACAATCGTATTTTGTATTGTCTGAATAATCTTGTAACGTTATTTTAAAATTTAGTTAAAATTTTTTAAATTTATTATAATATCATGGGTAAAATTAGCTAATTACGGAAATTTAACATTTTAAATAACCTAATTACTAGAATCTAATTTTTAAAAAAGAGTAAGCCTTAATATGAGACTTGCAATGTGATATTTCTAATACGTTTTTTAGTAAAAAATTAATACTTTTTAAAAGCAAGTTATGCAGACGTATTTAATTTTAACTAAAAATTATTATACCTTTTACGTTAGACCGTCTTACATCAAAATTATTTTTTTGGAAATTACTTTATTACTGTAATTTAATTTCTTTAACTTTTTTTTGTTTTGCAAATTACTTAAGTTTGACTTTTTAGCATTGACTGGCATTATTATCATATTAAAAGAACCATCCAGTAGTGCTATCACTGGTACAAAATAGCTAATTCACTACTGTTGTACAATTATCGCGGATACTAGGGTCGCGAAAAGTCAAGTAATCCACGATTGTTCTTCGTCAAGAACATTCATAGATTATATATATCGAATTGTTTTTTTTTAATAACTAATCTGCGACTGTTTTTTCCTCAAAACAGTCGCAGATTATATATATACTTCGACTTTTGAATTTTAATTAAGTCAAAATGGTCCTCCGTTAGCTTTGGGGGTTAAGTGTTAAAATGAAGGGTAAAATTGGAATTCAAGTTTTGCATTCCAATTTAAAACAATATGTGTTTCCTTTCAGCAGTTTGCGCACATATTTTCTTTAAATTGGGTTTTTGCTCTCATAAATCTGCAATCAAAATGTGGGATAATCAACTAGAATGCCAAAAAAGTTGATTTTCAACTTCATCCACAAACTCTCAAAGGTAAAGATTTCTGGCCTTCTAGTTGATTATCCCAAAATTTGATTGTAGATTTAGGAGAACAAAAACCTAATTTGAAGAAATATGTGCGCAGGTTGTTGAAAGGAGTCACAAATTGTTTTAATTTGGAGTGCAAAAGCTTGATTTACAGTTTTACCCTTCATTTTAACACCTACTTAACGCCAAACCTAACAGATGACCATTTTGGTTTAAAATTCAAAAGTCGGAGGATCACTTTGGGTGCACTTAAAAGTCAAGGGACCAATTTAAGAAAAGACCATAGTCGAATGATTATTTTTGGGAATTAACTCTATACAAATATATTAATCATTAATTTTTTTTTAAAAAAAAACAAAGAAAACCGTACCTCCTGCAGCCTGCAGATTGGCGACGGCAACGGTGTAGCGGTGGCAGTCCTAGGGCGAAGGCGATGGTAGCTTCGACGTTGATGGGTGGCGCTAGTAGAAACGAATGGGCACGTCGACAAAGGAGGCGGTGGAGGCAAATCAGCGGCTGCGCTGCGACGTCAACGGCTAAGGCGGTGGAGACGGTGGTTGAACCGCTGTGGTGGTGGAGGCAGTGGATTTGTTGAGAGATTGAGAGATGGTGGCTGTTGTGTGGTTGTGGCGTCGCTATGTGAGATTGAGACGAAGAGTGGCAGCGTCGATCTGGTTTGGGGGGTGTTTTCGACTTACTTAGCGTATAGTAAATAATTTTTTTTTTAAATATACATTTCTGCGACCGTTTCTACCAGAAACCGTCTCAGAAACAATATTCTTTTTTATAAAAAAAAAATTAATATTTACTTCCCACGACTGAAACGGTCTGGGAAAGTGAATGCATTAAAAAAAATCGCATCCGTTAAGTTAACAACAGTGACAGATTCTTATCAATTATTTACAAAATTGCCACTATAATTTCTAATTGTTTATAGCAAATTTCTACTATGTTGAAATCTCTGTAGCTTAACACTTAACGAATATTTCAGTGATAAAACATATTGTCTAAGCTTAGAAAATGAAAAAATTTTGAGGTCTAAATACTAATAACCTTATTTTAATTTACACTTTGGATCATCAAAATCCATTTAATTTGCACTTATTCCTGACGGTGGCTTAGGTAAATAACGTTGACATTAAATATCTTAGAATATTAAATATTGTATATGATGGTATTTAAAACGCTATATATAATATTTAAAATAAAATTAATAACTTTATACGATAGTCCAAAATAGAACCATCATATATAGTACTCCGGTATTTAACTATTTATAAATAAAAACCTATATACAGGGTTTTGTATATAGTATTTATGAAAAATAAATAAATTAATAACTATATACGAGTTTACGACGGTCGTGCCACTCCTTAAATTGTATAAATTTAAAGTTTTTCTTTCTTTAGTTTTACAAATTACTCAAACTTTTTTTTTTTTTTAACATTGATAATTAGCATTATTATCAGTGTTAAAAAGAACCAACCAGCAGTCGTTGAGCAATATATATCAAGGTTCGATTAATTTGTTTCAGATTTGTGATCATCATCAACGCTAAACACCATGTCCAACCTATACTTCGACTTCATCGTTTCCATAGTAAAGCGCACGAACCGTGCACGATCAGTTCTAATCCATGGATCCAGAATGGGATTCAGATTAATAGGCGTCTAGCTGCTAGGCGGTGCCTGGCCGCATCGAGGAAGGTCGAAATTGGCTTCTTCCGCAGCCGGCCGTCTAGCCAGTCTAGGCGGTGTCTAGACCACCGAGCTGCCCGAACAAAACAATCCGTTTTTTTTAGGCTTATCCGCAAAAACGTCGTTTTGCGAATAACCATAAATATGTTAAAATCGACATAAGCAAATTCACGAAGAGAGCAAGACCTGCAGTCAGCTAGTCACATACCAAACGCCCTAGTCCACCGATCGCCCACACATGCCTCCGCCCGTCGCCTTCGCCAGCTGCCTCGCCTCCACCACCGGCCGCCGATCGCTGCCCAAAAGATAAGGTATTTATTGTTGTTATTAGTTTCAGTTTGTTACTTTTTAGACTAGTTTTAGGTAATTACGTATTAGGAATTTAGGTTTGAAAAAAAAAAAATCTTGAAACATGGGCCTAGACAATACATTTTTACAAAATTAATAACTATATATGACAAAAGGAAACCGTCGTATATAGTATTTATGAAAAATAAATAAATAAATAACTATATACGAATATACAACAGCGGTGCTATATATATATATATATATATATATATATATATATATATATATATATATATATATATAATAACTTTATTAATGTAATTTAAGTTCTTAGATTGTATGAATCAAACTTTTTTTTTTAGTTTTACAAATTACTCAAATTTTATTTTTTTGGCATAGATTAGCATTATTATCAATTTAAAAGAACCAACTAACAGTCCTGTTTAGCAATATATATCAAGCTAAGGTTTAATTTGTTTCAGATTTGTGATCATCACCAACCTTAAACACCATGTCCAACCTATACTTCGACTTCATCGTTCCCATAGGAAAGCGCACGGAGCGTGCACAATCAGCTTCTAATGCATGGATTCGGAATGGGGTTCTATCATCTTTGACAACCTAAGCATATAAGAAGAAGTGGACTCCAAATTAAAATTTCTCGTAATGTTTTATTGAAACTCGTGCTATGTGAGTCAGTATTACGTGACAACCGTATTTTGTGCTGTCTGAGTAATTAATGTTTATTGTAACGTTTTCTTAAAATTTATGCTTTGTGAGTCACCATTACGTGACAATCATATTTTGTACTATCTGAGTCGTCTTGTAATATTATCTTAAAACCTCTGTCGTATGAGTCACCTTTACGTGGCAACCGTATTTTTGTGTTGTCTTGTAACATTATCTTAAAACTTTGGGTTATATTGTAAATATAAAAATATATTAGGTATAAAATAAAATATATACTAACTTAATATAAAAAATAAATTATATATATATATATATATATATATATATATATATATATATATATATATATATATATATATTGACAATTTTATAGTATTAAAATACAAAGTGACAACCTAAGCATATAAGAAGTGGACTCCAAAGTTTCTTGTAATGTTTTATTGAAACTCGTGCTATGTGAGTTAGCATTATGTGACAATGGTATTTTGTGCTCTCTGAGCAATTAAAGTTTATTGTAATGTTTTCTTAAAACTTGTGCTTTTTTAGTCACCATTACATGACACAATATAATTTTGTGCTGTCTGAGTTGTCTTGTAAGGTTATCTTAAAATTTGACCTGTTTGAGTCACCTTTACCTGTCAACAACTGTATTTTTGTGTTGTCTGAGTTGCCTTTGCATATTGGCTATCTTTGCTCCTTGCCATGGTTGTTTCAGATTTGTGATCATCATATCATCAACGCTAAACACCATGTCCAACCTATATTTCGACTTCATCGTTCCCATACCAAAGCGCACGATCAGTTTCTAATCCATATATCATCTTCGACTACTGCATCCGAAAAGACACCATGCGGGCAATAAATATCAGAAGGATCGAAGGAGTTTAGAGAGTGCACCCATTGTAAAGCTACGGATCGGAGACACCACAATGGAGATTATAATTGCTTTGTTTACAGGATTAAAATCTGTAATCTCATTTTATAAATTATATTCAAATTTTCACGCCCGCTGGAAATTTAGTGAAATTTTTTAAAATTTATAATATCATGGGTAAGATTAACTGATTACCAAGATTTAACTTTTTAAAATACCTAATTACTAGAATCTAATTTTTAAAAAAGAGTAAGCCTTAGTATGAGACTTGTAATGCGATATTTGTAATACTTTTTTGGTAAAAAACTTAATACTTTTTAAAAATGCGTATTTAATTTAACAAAAAATTATTATACCTTTTACGTTAGATCGTCTTACACCAAATTTAAAATTACCTTCCGATTAATAGGCGACTAGGCGCTAGTCATGATGTTCTAACGTAAGGGTCAACGTCATGATCTAGACTTATCTGCTTAATGACATTTGCTGTTTATAAGCCTATGTCGTTCCAAAGTCTTGTTGTTGGTGACACAAGATCTTTTGCCATGCATCATTCAAACTCTTGCGCGCTATTGGTAAAACCTTGTTGCTAGGATAAACTTGTGCTATTGTTAACCCTTGTTGTTCTTGTTGTTTATGACCTTATCATGATGCCTATAGCAAACTTCTACTATATATGTTGAACTCTCTTGTAACTTAACACTTAACGAATATTTCAGTAATAAAAACGTATTGGCTAGGCTTAGAAAATGAAAAAAATTTGAGGTCTAAATACTAATCTTATTTTAATTTACACTTTGAATCATCAAAATTCATTTACACTAATTCCTAACGGTGACTTAGGTAAATAAAATTGACATTAAATACCTTATACGGTTACTTAATATAATATAGGGTGGTATTTAAAATGCCCTATACAATATATTTAAAATAAAATTATAACTATATTCGACAGTCTGGAAGGAAACCGCCGGCTGTATATAGTATTTATAAAAAAAATCTATATACAGGATTCCGTATATAGTATTTATGGAAAATAAACAAATAAATAACTATATACGAGCATACAACGGCGGTACCATATATAGTATATAAAAAAAATAACTTTATTAATATAATTAAAACTTCTTAGATGGTATGAATTTAACTTTTTTAATTATTTGAATTTTATTTTTTTAGCATTGATTAACATTATTGTCAGTTTAAAAGAACCAACCAGCATTCTTGTTGAGCAATACCAAGGTTTATATACATACATACATACATATATATATATATATATATATATATATATATATATATATATATATATATATTTATTTATTTATTTATTTATTTATTTATTTATTTATTTATTAATGAGTACTTGCCAGCGGGCTGACCCACGGCCTGCGCAGGCTAACCCGCGTGGGTTGCGGGTCAATTTCGGCCCGCCCCATTAGGCCTGCATTTTCGCGGGCCTATTTTTTCATGACCTTAACCCGCTCCACCGCAGGGCGGGTGCGGGTCGGTCCGCGGGCTTCGGCCCATTTTGACGGTACTATCCTCAGCGGTCGGCCGTCTAGCTGGTCTAAGCGGCGCCTAGCAAAGCAATCCGTTTTTTTTAGGGTTATTCGCAAAAACGACGTCGTTTTGACGAATAACCATAAATATAAATCAGTAGAAGCAAAATCACGAACAGAGCCAAGATCCGCAGTTGGCCAGTCGCAAACCAAACGCCGCAGTCCGCTAGTCGCCCACGCACACCTCCGCCGATCGCCTTCACCAGCTGCCTCGCCTCCGCTACCGGCATTCGATCGCTGCCCAAAAGGTAAGGTATTTATTTTTGTTATTAGTTTAAGTTTTTTACTTTTTACACTAGTTTTAGATAATTAGGTATTAGGATTTTAGGTTTGAAAAAATAAAAATAAAAAATCGGGCACTTAGAGTCTTTTTAAAAATTGGCCTAGACAATACATTTTTATAAAATTAATAACTATACACAACAGTCCGGAAGGAAACGGTCGTATATATTATTTTTAAAAAAAAAACCTATATACGGATTCCGTATATAGTATTTATGAAAAATAAATAAATAAATAACTATATATGAATATACAATGGTGGTGCCATATATAGTGTGTATATATATATATATATAACTTTATTTATGTAATTTAACTTTTTAGATTGTATGAATTTAACTTTTTTGTTAGTTTTACGAGTTACTCAAGTTTTTTTTTTTTTTTAGCATAGATTAACATTATTATTAGTTTAAAAGAACCAACCAGTAGTCCTGTTGAAAAATATAAATATGAAGGTTTAATTTGTTTCAGATTTGTGATCATCACCAACGCTAAACACCATGTCCAACCTATACTTGGACTTCATCGTTCCCATACGAAAGCGCACGAAGCGTGCACGGTCAGCTTCTAATCCATGGATTCGGAATGGAGTTGGGGTTCCATCATCGAAGGAGTTTAAGGAGTGCAGGCATTGCAAAGCTACGGAGACAGTAAGGGGCCGATGGGGCTCAACACTCTTTGCAACCCCTGCGGTATTCGATACAGCACCGGACGCCTGTTTCCGGAGTACCGACCGGCCAATAGTCCGACGTTTGTTCCTACGTTGCACTTCAGTTCTCACCGGAAGGTTGGGGAAATGAGAAGGAAGGGTGTTGAGGAAGCAGCCTTGGTGGATGAGGATTCTGTGAAGAGATATGCGGAGGAAGAAAAGAAGAAGATGGAAGAAGCCAAAGAGTGAAATAGAGTCAAAGTGCCTGGTATAACATAGAAAAAAAAAA
Source organism: Ipomoea triloba (assembly GCF_003576645.1). Lineage (NCBI taxonomy): Eukaryota > Viridiplantae > Streptophyta > Magnoliopsida > Solanales > Convolvulaceae > Ipomoea > Ipomoea triloba. The sequence goes on along the minus strand of NC_044917.1, from coordinate 8,820,021 downwards.
ATGGAATGAATCTGGAAAATGAATTATAGTGATTTTTAGTCGGACAACCTAAGCATATATATAAGAAGAGGTGGGCTTCAAATTAAAGTTTCTTGTAACGTTTTATTGAAACTCAGTGTTATGCGAGTTAGAATTACGTGATAATCTTATCTCGTGCTGTCTCAATAATTAAAGTGTATTGTACTGTTTTCTTAAAACCCGTGCTTTGTGAGTCATCTTTACATCACAATCGTATTTTTGTATTGTCTGAATACCTTTGCATACAGGCTGTCTTTAGGTGACAACGGTATAAATTTCCTAAATTTCATATATAAAATGACTAAAAAAAAAAGGCTTATATAATTTAGGCAATCACATAAAAATAGCAGCCTTTAGTCATTGACTCATTTCATTTGATTTTTAAACAATTTAAATATCGTAAAATTAACAATAAAGTTTAGCATTGAAAATTTTAATTATTATAATTGCTTTGTTTACAGGATTAAAATCTGTAATCTCATTTTATAAATTATATTCAAATTTTCACGCTGAAAATTTTAGTGAATTCTTTTTGAATTTATAATATCATGGGTAAGATTAGCTAATTATGAAAATTTAATTAACTTTTTAAATTACCTAATTACTAGAATCAAATTTTTAAAAAAGAGTAAGCGTTAGGATGATACTTGTAAATTTGTAATTTGATATTTGTAATACTCTTTTAGTAAGAAATTAATACTTTGTAAGAGCAAGTTATGCCTGCGTATTTATTTTTAACTATAAATTATTATACCTTTTTAGGTTAGACCGTATTACATCAGAATTATTATTATTTTTTTGGAAATTACTTTATTGCTGTAATTTAATTTCTTAGATTGTATAAACTTAACCTTTTTTTTTTTTTTAGTTTTGCAAATTACTTATTTTGACTTTTTGGCATTGATTAGCATTATTATCATATTAAAAGAACCATCCAGCAGTCCTTTCAGTAGTATACAAAAAAATTTCGCTATTGTTGTACAACTCTGGCGGATACTAAGGTCGCAGATAGCATTGGACTTTTCGCGACTATTGAAAAAAATAGCGTAAAGTCAAGTAATCCGCGACTGTTCTTCGTCAAGAACAATCGCAAATTATATATATCGAATTGTTTTTTTAATAACTAATTCGCGATTGTTTTTCCCCCAAAACAGTCGCGAATTATATATATTACGTGACAACATGATTTTATATTATGTCAACAATTAAAGTTTATTGTAATGTTTTTTTAAAACTCGTGCTTTGTGAATTATCATTACGTGACAATCATATTTTGTGTTGTTTGAGCTGTCGTTTAACGTTATCTTAAAACTTATGTTGTGTGAGTTACCTTTATGTGACTACTGACAACTGTATTTTTGTGTTGTCTGAATTGCCTTTGCATACGGGCTGTCTTTACCTGACAATGGTATAAATTTCCTAAATTTCGTATAAAATGACTAAATGAAAAAAACTCTTATATAATTTAGGCAATCACATAAAAATACTAGCCTTTAGTCATTGACTCATTTCATTTGATTCTTAAACAATTTAAATATTGTATTTTTAAATTTTGTAAAACTACAATAAAGTTTAGCATTGACAATTGTAATTATTATAATTGCTTTCTTTACCGGATTAAAATAGGATTAAAATCTGTAATCTAATTATTATATTCAAATTTTCACGCTGAAAATTTTAGTGAAAATTGTTTGAATTTATCATAATATCATGGGTAAGATTCACTAATTACGAAAATTTAATTTTTTAAATTATCTAATTACCAGAATCTAATTTGAATATAATTTTTTAAATGAGATTACAGATTTTTATTTTTTTTTAGTATGTACGAGATTACAGTTGTCGGTGCTAAACTTTATTGTTAATTTTACAAATTTTAAAAATAAAATATATAAATTGTTTAAAAATCAAATCAAATAACTAAGTCTAAAGGCTAGTATTATTATGTGATTGCCTAAATTATATAAGACTTTTTTTTTTTAATTTAGTCATTGTATACGAAATTTAGGAAATTTAAATAATCTTGTATTTTTAAAAATAAGAATACAAGCATTCAATTCCTGTACAATTCAAAATTCATATCAACGTATGCTATACTAATAATTATCAGCACAATATAATTTATCTAACAACACAATGTTATCAGTACAATATTATCAACACATGCAATACAAACTAACTAACAACACAATATTATCAATACACTTTTAACACAATAATATCGTCAATACAATGCAATGCATTAATTTATATCAATCTAATACTTTCAACACGATTATAAGTTATCAAAACAAGATGATATTTAATCTAATTTAAACAAAAATTACACGCACTATTCCAAGAAGTATTTTGCCCATAGCTCTTGAATCTCATTTATTTGGTTGATAGTGTACGGATTATTGCTTTCAAATGCCTACAAAATAATTTAATTAATAAAATTATTAAATATGTTAATTAATAAAATATAATTTAACTATACATATATAGTTCTATTTTGAGGTCTAAATACTAATCTTATTTTAATTTTGAGGTCTAAATACTAATCTTATTTTAATTTACACTTTGGATAATCAAAATCCATTTAATTTAGACTTATTCCTACCGGTGACTTAGGTAAATAATGTTGACATTAAATATCTTAGAATATTAAGTATTGTATACGGTGGTATTTTTTTTTTTGAGTACGTATACGGTGGTATTTAAAACGCCATATATAATATTTAAAATAAAATTAATAACTATATACGACAGTCCAGAAGAGAACCATCATATATAGTATTTAACTATTTATAAATAAAAACCTATATACAGGGGTTCCGTATATAATATTTATGAAAAATAAATAAATTAATAACTATATATGAGTTTACGACAGCCGTGTCATATATAGTATATGTTAGGAATAAATTGTAATTAGATTTTGATGAGCCAAATTGTATTTCTAGGATAAAAATTTTAGACCCCCCAATTTTTATTTGAATTTTGAGTCATTTTATTTTGATCAATACAAGATATATTTAAGTCTAGGAATTTCTTGAAGAAGCCAAGAAAGAAGAAGAGCTACGGATGGATCTCTAAAATCAGCTAAGGATTGGAAATAGAGATGAGCTACGGTCTCAATTTATTTAAGGATGAGCCACGGTTCTTATTTCATAAAAGGAATCAGCTAAGGATTGGAATTAAAAGGATGCTACGCTCAAATTTAATTAAATAGGAGGAGTCACGCTCTAAATTTATTCAAGGATATGAGCTACGGTTGATATTGAAGAAAAACCAGGGATCAACACTCATGAGGAACATTTTAAATAATGAGCCACGGTCTCTATTTTATGAAGGAAATCAGTCACGCTCTTATTTATTAATTAAGGAGCTACGCTGATTTGATCCATGCATCAATTCCTAATGGAAGCAAAATTCAAAGGATCAGCCAAGGATTTAATTAAGGANTGTGATTGCCTAAATTATATAAGACTTTTTTTTTTTAATTTAGTCATTGTATACGAAATTTAGGAAATTTAAATAATCTTGTATTTTTAAAAATAAGAATACAAGCATTCAATTCCTGTACAATTCAAAATTCATATCAACGTATGCTATACTAATAATTATCAGCACAATATAATTTATCTAACAACACAATGTTATCAGTACAATATTATCAACACATGCAATACAAACTAACTAACAACACAATATTATCAATACACTTTTAACACAATAATATCGTCAATACAATGCAATGCATTAATTTATATCAATCTAATACTTTCAACACGATTATAAGTTATCAAAACAAGATGATATTTAATCTAATTTAAACAAAAATTACACGCACTATTCCAAGAAGTATTTTGCCCATAGCTCTTGAATCTCATTTATTTGGTTGATAGTGTACGGATTATTGCTTTCAAATGCCTACAAAATAATTTAATTAATAAAATTATTAAATATGTTAATTAATAAAATATAATTTAACTATACATATATAGTTCTATTTTGAGGTCTAAATACTAATCTTATTTTAATTTTGAGGTCTAAATACTAATCTTATTTTAATTTACACTTTGGATAATCAAAATCCATTTAATTTAGACTTATTCCTACCGGTGACTTAGGTAAATAATGTTGACATTAAATATCTTAGAATATTAAGTATTGTATACGGTGGTATTTTTTTTTTTGAGTACGTATACGGTGGTATTTAAAACGCCATATATAATATTTAAAATAAAATTAATAACTATATACGACAGTCCAGAAGAGAACCATCATATATAGTATTTAACTATTTATAAATAAAAACCTATATACAGGGGTTCCGTATATAATATTTATGAAAAATAAATAAATTAATAACTATATATGAGTTTACGACAGCCGTGTCATATATAGTATATGTTAGGAATAAATTGTAATTAGATTTTGATGAGCCAAATTGTATTTCTAGGATAAAAATTTTAGACCCCCCAATTTTTATTTGAATTTTGAGTCATTTTATTTTGATCAATACAAGATATATTTAAGTCTAGGAATTTCTTGAAGAAGCCAAGAAAGAAGAAGAGCTACGGATGGATCTCTAAAATCAGCTAAGGATTGGAAATAGAGATGAGCTACGGTCTCAATTTATTTAAGGATGAGCCACGGTTCTTATTTCATAAAAGGAATCAGCTAAGGATTGGAATTAAAAGGATGCTACGCTCAAATTTAATTAAATAGGAGGAGTCACGCTCTAAATTTATTCAAGGATATGAGCTACGGTTGATATTGAAGAAAAACCAGGGATCAACACTCATGAGGAACATTTTAAATAATGAGCCACGGTCTCTATTTTATGAAGGAAATCAGTCACGCTCTTATTTATTAATTAAGGAGCTACGCTGATTTGATCCATGCATCAATTCCTAATGGAAGCAAAATTCAAAGGATCAGCCAAGGATTTAATTCTAATGGAAGCAAAATTCAAAGGATCAGCCAAGGATTTAATTAAGATGGAAGCAAAATTCAAAGGATCAGCCAAGGATTTAATTAAGGAGCTACCAAAATTCAAAGGATCAGCCAAGGATTTAATTAAGGAGCTACGCTATGAGTCACGATCAGCCAAGGATTTAATTAAGGAGCTACGCTATGAGTCACGGTCCTAGAAGGATTTAATTAAGGAGCTACGCTATGAGTCACGGTCCTAGAAGTTGAGTTTGAATCCCACTGAGAGCAGTTAACCCAAAAAGAGCAAAGGATTAAATATTGAGCCAAGGAATTAATTCATGAGCTAAGGAATTAATTCATTAGCCAAGGAATATATTCATCAGCCATGGAATATATTCATCAGCCAAGGAAGCTCAAGACACACATCTGACAAGAATTAATTACAAAGCATGGAGATTACTTGCAAGATCAGGAAAATATTACAAAGTCAAAAATCATACTGACATCTGATAAAAGTTTTGAAATTATTTTCAACATTTCTACACAGCAAGATCTCAAGTACAAGATTTCAAATTTTGAAATTGCCTATCTCCAACGGGCAACTTCAAAATCCACAGCTATAAATAGATGAAGACTTGAAGAAGAAAAAAAAAAACCAATCACACAACACAAATTCTACGCATGCTGAATACAAGTGCTATACAAAAATTAAGAGAGAGAAATTCTTCAATATTTCATCTAGAGACTAAGCTATTTCAAATAAATATTCTGAAAGTCTCTTAGAGTTGGAGAAAGAAAGAAAATTTTTTTTCCTTGTAAAACAAATTCCCTACTGAGTGTGGGTAGAGGGTTGAGTAGCAGAAGAGTTGTGAAAGCCCTAGGGAGTGCAAGCTTTGTGCAGAGGCACTCGAAGTGAGATTAGTGCTGGCTTTGTGTTCAAGGCACTAAGGAGAAGTTGTAGAAGTGCTGAGTTAGAAGAACTAGCACTGGTGCATTCACTATTGTATCTTGGTGACAGAAGATAGTGAATTCCTCCTTGGAGTGAAAGAAGAAGAGTAGAGTAGAAGGATTACATCACCTTCGAACCACTATAAAATCGCCTCTCTCTCTCTCTTTACTTTACTTATTATTTTTACGCATACTTTATCTTGCATGCAACACAATTAAGTTCACACACAACTCACGTATTTCTTTATAATTTTGCATACCGTGAATGCCCAGTTAATTCTTCATTTTATTATAGCACTTTACATACGATTATTCCGCTATGCACTCTACTTTAGATTTATTCAAGTCTAATTTAATTTGAGTTATTTTGTTAAAGTGTTATAAATTTTAATTTGTTTGAAAAGTCTATTCACCCCCCCTCTAGACTTTTCACCACCCAATCAGGACCAACAGTATATAAAAAAATAACTTTATTAATGTAATTTAACTTCTTAGATTGTATAAATTTAACTTTTTTCTTGTTTTAAAAATTACTCAAATTTTATTTTTTAACATTTATTAGCATTATGGTTTTGAGGCCTATAGGCCTGACCCCTTTCTAGCTGGCCTATGGTTTTGAGGCCCGAGCCCCCGCGGTGGCTGTCATACCTTCACGCCGAGCAGAGGAGTACGACCCCGACACCAATGACGAACACCACCGAGCTGACCTCCACCTGATAGACGAAAAGAGGGAGGCGACCATGATCCGAGCAGAAAACTACCCGCGCCAAGCTAAAGCCAATCATGACTAAAGTGCCTGGCCACGCTATTTTCACACGGGCGACTATGTGCTTATAGAAAGCGCACAAGGGGTGCACGATTAGCTTCTAATCCATGGATCTGGAATGGGGTTCCAATTAATAGGCACTTAGCTGCTAGGCGGTGCCCGGCCGCATCGAGGAAGGCCGAAATCGGCTTCCTTAGCGGCCGGCCGTCTAGCCGATCTAGGCGGCGCTTAGACCGCCAAGCTTCCCAAACAAAGCAATCCGTTTTTTAAGGGTTATTCGCAAAAACGACGTCGTTTTGGCGAATAACCCAAAATATAAATCAGCAGAAGCAAAATCACGAACAGTGCAAGACCCGCAGTCGGCCAGTCACCCACGCACGCTTCCGCCGGTTGCCTTGGCCAGCTGCCTCGCCTCTGCTACCGGCATTCGATCGCTGCACAAAAGGTAAGGTATTTATTTTTGTTATTAGTTTAAGTTTTTTACATTTTAGACTCATTTTAGATAATTAGGTATTAGGATTTTAAGTTTGAAAAAATTAAAAAAAAAAATTAGGCACCTAGCATCTTTTTAAAAATTGGCCTAGACAATACATTTTTATAAAATTAGTAACTATATACGACATTCCGGAAGGAAATTGTCGTATATACTATTTATAAAAAAAAAATCTATATACGGAATTCCGTATATAGTATTTATGAAAAATAAATAAATAAATGACTATATATGAATACACAACGGTGGTGCCCCACACACACACATAACTTTATTAATGTAATTTAACTTTTTAGATTGTATGAATTTAACTTTTTTTGTTAATTTTACGAGTTACTCAAGTTTTATTTTTTAGCATAGATTAGTTTAAAAGAACCAACCAGCAGTCCTGTTGAAAAATATAAATATGAAGGTTTAATTTGTTTCAGATTTGTGATCATCATCAACGCTAAACACCATGTCCAACCTATACTTTGACTTCATCGTTCCCATAAGAAAACGCACGAAGCGTGCACGATCAGCATTGTGAAACAATTTAAATATTGTATTTTTAAAATTTGTGAAACCAACAATTAGCATTGACAATTGCAATTATTATAATTGCTTTGTTTACCGGATTAAAATCTGTAATCTCATTTTAAAAATTATATTCAAATTTTCACGCTGAAAATTTTAGTGAAAATTTTTTGAATTTATAATATCATGGGTAGTAAGATTATTAGCTAATTACGAAAATTTAACTTTGTAAATTACCTAATTACCATAATCTAATTTTTGAATATAATTTTAAAAATGAGATTACAGATTTTTTTTTTTAATACGAGATTACAATTGTCAGTGCTAAATTTTATTGGCAAACGCTAAATAACACTGGTGGCAAAAATTAATAAGATGGACTAAAATTGACAAATACCCCAATAACAGTAGGACTAAAAAAGGAAATTCCTCTTTATTTAATTTTGTCAAATTTTATCTGGCTGATATATATATAAAACTCACATTCAGCTCAAACTTATTATCCTCCTCAATAATATAATCACATCTTAATCCATACGTCCTAAAATATATTTATATTATTGCACAATTAGTCTACATATTCAAATAACAGTTTGTCTTGATATAAATATATTAGTTATGATAAATCTATGAAGTATATTATAAACTATGGTGTTAACAAATAAAAGAAATATTTCTAAGAAATTTTTATTGATTAATAGCCTAGACAAAGTAATATTTTTTTTGAATAATTTATTGTATAAAATAAATCAATGTTAATTGTCATCCTAGAAAATTCATCATTCATAATAAATATATTAAGAGAACAAATAGCGGTCATGAACTGAATTTAAAAATTACCAATTATGACGCAAAGAAAATTAATTTTGTGCACTTGCGGGACGGATATTAGTCCTTGACTCAATGAGAAATCTGTGGTTTTTTTTTTTTTTTGGGTTATGATGAAACTCCACAATCACTACTCGAGGTCTCGAGGGTGCAAATTAAACTAAGTAAAATTACTCATGTATACTAGTCCATGAACTACATAAGAAAGATAAACTACATTATAAAGACTATGTGACAGACTTGATCGAACAAAATAAAGAGTACAAAATTTGATTTTATATTTATAAGTGTAACATAAATGTAATAATTAGTTTGCTAGTAATAGTTGACTCAATGCCAAATGTATTGTCAATTTATCATGTTTGGAAGTGTAACGTAAATGTAATTATTACATTTACATTTAATGTATATGTAATAACTAGTTTTGGATTTGATCTTATTGAATGCATTCAAAGTTCGTCAACATTAAAAATTTACATTATATTCATATTACCACTTTTAACAACATGAAAAAGTAAATGTAATAAACAATTTGAATTTTATTATGCATTAAATGTCAAGTATTTTTTTTTAAAATTTTTTGATAGAATTTTTATTTTTTTTTGAAAGGTAAACTTCATTTTTTGATAGAATTTTATGACATGCAATCTAAAGATGACATGTATAATAGTATTTTGAGATTAACTAATTGCATTCACTATTTGTTTCATTCTTGTAATTTAAAGACTCACCCTAATGCCCCATTACGGTAGAGTGGGTCTACATTTTAAAAATTTACATCCACTCAACCAAGTGTGAATACTAAACTAAATAATTAAAAAATATATAATATATAAATACACAAATTAAAGTTAAAATACATAATAAAACTAAATATAATATAAATTTTATTCGTCATTCTTGTAATTTACAATGCACTCATGCCCCACCTCGAAATGAACGTATATTTTGAAATTAATTTTTTTAAAAAAAATTGCATCCACTCCACCGAGTGTGAAATAACATTTAATAATTAGAAAATATATGATTAAATTTTTATTCGTTATTCTTGTATTTTCACTACTCACTCTAGTCCCACCATTGAGAATGTGTATACTTTAAAAATTTACATGGCTTACATTTAGTGTGAGCTCAAACTATTTTCATCTTGATATAAAATTCAAATAATATAAAATATGAAATAAAATTAAATATAATATAAATTTTATTCGTCATTCCTGTAATTCTCAACGCACTCGTGCCCCACCTCGAAATGAATGTACATTTTAAAATTAATGTAAAACTAAATTTGCATCCGCTCCACCGAGTATGAATACAACCTTAATAATAAAAGAATATATGATTTCAATTTTTATACGTTATTCTTGTAATTTCACAACTCACCCTGGTCCCACCATTGAAAATGTGTATAGTTTTAAATTTTACATGGCTTCCATTTAGTGTGACTACAAACTATTTTCATATTGATAAAAATTCAAATTATATAAAATACATAATAAAATTAAATATAATATAAATTTTATCTGTCATTCTTGTAATTCACAATGCACACGGCCCCCCATTGAAATGAATGTACATTTTAAATTTAATTTAAAACAAAATTTACATCCGCTCCACCGAGTGTGAATACAATTAAACTTAATATAATTAAAGAATATATGATTTATATTTTAAAATTTTAAATGTCTTACATTTAGTGTGAGCACACACTATTTTCATCTTGATAAAAAATTCAAATAATATAAAATATATAAGAAAACTAAATATGATATAAATTTTATTCGTCATTCCTGTAATTCACAACACACTTGTGCCCAACCTTGAAATGAATGAACATTTTAAAGTTAATTTAAAACAAAATTTAGATCTGCTCCACCGAGTGTGAATACAAACTTAATAATTAAAGAATATATGATTTAAATTTTTATTCGTTATTCTTGTAATTTCACTACTCACATTGGTCTCACCATTGTAATTTCAAACTATTTTCATCTTGATATAAAATTCAAATAATATAAAATACATAGTAAAATTAAATATAATATAAATTTTATTCATCATTCCTGTAATTCTCAACGCACTCGTGCCCCACATAAAAATGAATGTACATTTTAAAATTATTTTAAAACTAAATTTGCATCCGCTCCACCGAGTGTGAATACAAACTTAATAATTAAAGAATATATGATTTAAATTTTTATTCGTTATTCTTGTAATTTCACAACTCACCATAGTCCCACCCTTCATAAAGTGTATGTTTTAAAATTTTACATGACTTACATTTAGTTTGAGCACAAATTATTTTCATCTTGATAAAAAAATTCAAATAATATAAAATACATAATAAAACTAAATATAATATAAATTTTATTCGTTATTCTTGTAATTCACAACGACCTCAAGCCCTACCTCAGCTCGAAATTAATGTACATTTTTTTTAGTACTACTGACTCTGTACATTTTTAAATTAATTTAAAACTAAATTTGCGATCGTTCCACCGATTGCCAATACAAACTTAAAGAATATATGATTTAAATTTTTATTCGTTATTCTTATAATTTTACTACTCACCATGTTCTCACCATTGAGAATGTGTATATTTTAAAATTTTACATTGCTTACATTTAGTGTGAGCTCAGACTATTTTCATCTTGATAAAAAAATTCAAATAATATAAAATATATAAAAAAAACTAAATATAATATAAATTTTATTCATCTTTCATGTAGTTCACAACACACTCGTGCCCCACCTCGAAATTAATGTACATTTTAAAATTAATTTAAAACAAAATTTGCATCCGCTCCACCGAGTCTAAATACAAACTTAATAATTAAAGAATATATTATTTAAATTTTTATTCGTTATTCATGTAATTTCACTACTCACCTTGGTCCCACCATTGAGAAGTGTATATTTTAAAATTTTGCATGACTTACATTTAGTGTGAGCACAACTATTTTCATCTTGATAAAAAATTCAAATAATATAAAATACATAGTAAAACTAAATATAATATAAATTTTATTCCGTCATTCCTAATTCACAACACACTCGAGCACACCTCAAAATGAATGTAAATTTTGAGATTAATTTAAAACAAAATTTGCATCCGTTTCACCGGGTGTGAATACAAAATTAATAATTAAAGAATATATGATTTAAATTTTTATTCGTTTTTCTCGGAATTTCACAACTCACCCTGGTCCCACCATTGAGAACGTGTATGTTTAAAAAATTTACATTGCTTCCATTCACTGTGAGCACAAATTATTTTCATCTTGATGAAAAAATTCAAATAATATAAAATAAATAAACAAGTTAAAGTTGAGAATCCATTATAAAAATCAATATAATATAAATGAATCTTTATCAAAATTTTAAATAATTTCATTCATCCAATAATAAAATTAATGGTTAAAATATTGTTCGGACCACATTTAATATGGATGGTGTGTGCATTTATGTATATATACATTTTATTCGAATATGTGACATCTACAAATTTTAAAATTTACCTCAATTCACCACTTACTATCGCCCAAAAAATTAATATACGTACACAAGTTGGATTTACTATATATATGTGGTTTGGATTGTAAAATTGTTGTATATTTTCTTTGGTATTCTCTAATTAAATTCATTTGAGTATATTAATTAGTTGCCTTTTAATTCGTAAAATTACAAATAGTAAATTGATTATATTAATTCTTATTGAGACATATATTTAATATAACATTGACTAATATCAATAGTATGTTTTTTCAAAAAAAAAAATAAAAAATCAAAAGTATGCATATTTAAATTAGGGTGTGTTTGGTAACCCGGAAAATGACTTCCGGAAAATATTTTTCGAATTTTCAGTGTTTGGCAACGTCCAGAAAATGCAATCAATGGAAAATCAGTTCATTTTTTTGAAAAATGACTTACGGAATTTTTTTCCGCAAATCATTTTCCGGAATGGCTAAAATGGCAGTTTTGCATGTTCTCGCCCAAAATGAACCAAACACACCAAGACGGTTTTTCATAACGCAACCAAACACTAGAAAGGAAAATGTTTTTCAGAAAATGACTCATTTTCCAGAAAACATTTTCGGAAGTCATTTTCCTGCTTTCCAAACGGATCCTTAATTATTATGTGAAACTGTATTGTTTTTATCGTTTATTTTTCTTTGTCAAAGCTAAGTCTCATAAAATCATAAAATTATGAAGGGGAAATTTAGGAGGGGAATAAAGAATTTTTCTATTAATATAAATAACAACACAAATAAGTGATAATCTCATTAGATATTTCTTTAATGGCAAATGTTAAACAAATATTTATTTTTTGAATACTTGAATTATGAGAAAAGTGATTGAAAGTATATCAAACCGGTTGAGGAGTACTAGTCTAGTTTTTGCAGAGGAAAATAAGGGCAAGAATCCTATGATATAGAACACGTGAGAAAAGTACAAATATAAAAAGAATCACATTTATGTGAGACCGTCTCACGAATCTTAATATGTGAGACGGGTCAAATAGTAGATGGTTAGCACTTGTTACTTATAGTAGAAATCATAATACTTACTACAGAAAATTTAATACGAATTTGAAATAAATAAATTAAATTGTACGTTACTAATGATAAATATTGTAATACTTATAACTTAAATTGTGATACTTACAAAGTGCATGTAATTCTAATATAAATATTGTAATACATAAATGTGAAATTTTACTTATGAAAAATTACAATACTTATGGTAGAAAATGTAATACCAATTTGAAATTAAAAAGTATCATCACTCATAATATATATTGTAATTGTAATACTTATATATGAAATTGTGGTACTATTTAGGGCAAAATTGATTGTTACTAATGATAAATATTGTAATAATACTTATAACTGAAATTATAATACTTACACACCTAGTTGTCTATGACCCAATCGTCTTGTCCATGAGACGATTTTACACAAGTTTTGCCATATAAAAAATATAAGTGTGTATTTATAAAATAATAATAATAATAATAATAATAATAATAATAATAATAATAATAATAATAATATGTTCATTTATGGATAAATATTAATTGTGTGTCATATTATTATTTCAAAAAAGGTATTTTAAATTTTTTTAGAAATAGAGAAATTGTTTTGAAACATTTTATGAAATTTCCATAAACTTGTAGAAAGATATATTTTTATATTTTTGACCGTAAGAGCTTACGTCATGGAATTGCTACGAAAGCACTGACGTCATGGAATTGCTACGGAAGTGCTTGCATCATCGGTGATTTCTCTCCTACATAAAACTGGCTAAAGTTCATCAATCTTCGTCACAATGAGTACACAATCTCAAAATGGAGACAATCTCCAATATACTTCGACTTCATCGTTCCTATAAGACAGCGCACGAAGCGTGCACGATCAGCTTCTAATCCATGGATTCGGAATGGGGTTCCATCATCGAAGGAGTTTAGGGAGTGCAGGCATTGCAAAGCTACGGAGACACCAAAATGGCGTAAGGGGCCGATGGGGCTCAACACACTTTGCAACCCCTGCGGTATCCGATACCGCACCGGACGGCTGTTTCCGGAGTACCGACCGGCCAACAGTCCGACGTTTGTTCCTACGTTGCACTTCAGTTCTCACCGGAAGGTTGTGGAAATGAGAAGGAAGGGTGTTGGAGGAGGATTCTGTAAAGAGAGATGCCGAGGAAGAGAAGAAGAATATGGAAGAGGCCAAAAAGTGAAATATATAGAGACAAATTAAAGTGCTTGTTATAGCATTGCAAAAAAAAAAAAAAAAATAGAAGAAAGAAATGAATTGGGAAAAATGAAATATATATATATATATATATATATATTTATAGTTATAGTTATTAAATTTAGTTATCTATCTTTTCTTTTGGTCTATTTAGTATCTGGGATGAAATTATCTGGGATGAAATTCTAGTAACTAGAATTAAATTTATTGTTTTATTTTTTTATTTTAATATGCTTGAATTGTTAATTTATTATGTTGATATTTAATATTTAGATATTAGACTTTAGATTTGGGTTATGTGATGTTTCATGCATAGTTATTAAGACGTCTTATTAAGTCGCGACGCCCCTTGATCGCCATATCGCCTAGGAAATGTTAAATTCGAAGGTCTTACATCGAACTGAACACCGAATCGAAATAAATTCGAACCGAAACCGAACCGTTGCAAACTGAACCGAAACCAAACCGAACTCTAATGTTAAACCGAATGGTTTAATTTTTTTAAACCCAAAAAAAAAACCGAAAAAAAAAAAAAAAAAAAAAAAACCGAACCTAGAACCGAAATGTCCACCCCTACTTTCCGTGACACCCTTTAAGAATGTCGCGGAAACAATTTATTTTTATTTATTTTTAAATATGATCTGATTACATATTGATTTCTCATAATTTACACAATTTCAAAATCAATTCTACAAACTAAACAGGAAATTAATCAAGAAAATCTAGCAGCTCAAATGGACAAATCAGTTAATAAAAAGAAATTCTCCATTCACTAAACCAAAACGAAAAAAAAAAATTAAGAAAAAGAATACATCGAAGGTAGAGACAGAAAGAAAATCCGCCGTCGCCGCCGCTGTTCTTCCCTCCGCCTTCGCTGCCGCCGCTGTTCTTCCCATGTCAAACCTATACTTGGACTTCATCGTTCCCATACGAAAGCGCACGAAGCGTGCACGATCAGCTTCTAATTTATTTTTTAGCACTGATTAGCATTATTACCAGTTTAAAAGAACCAATTAAGTAGCAGTCCTGTTAAGCAATTTATTTCAGATTTGTGATGATCATCAACGCTAAACACCATGCCAAACCTATACTTGGACTTCATCGTTCCCATACCAAAGCGCACGAAGCGTGCACGGTCAGCTTCTAATCCATGGATCCGGAATGGGCTTCCATCATCTAATAATAATAATAATAATAATAATATCTTCATTTATGGATAAATATTAATTGCGTGGCATATTATTATTTCAAAAAAAGTATTTTAAAATTTTCTAGAAATAGAGAGACTGTTTTGAAACATTTTATGAAATTTCCATAAATTTGTAGAAAGATAGGGGAGTATATTTTTATATTTTTGACTTAAGAGCTTGGGTCATGGAATTGCTACGGAAGCACTGACGTCATGGAATTGTTACGGAAGTACTGATGTCATGGAATTGCTACGGAAGTGCTTGCCTCATCGGTAATTTCTCTCCTATATAAAACTGGCTAATGTTTATCAGTCTTTACCACAATGAGTACACAATCTCAAAATGGAGACAATCTCCTATATACTTCGACTTCATCGTTCCTATAAGAAAGCGCACGAAGCGTGCACGATCAGCTTCTAATCCATGGATTCGGAATGGGGTTGGGGTTCCATCATCGAAGGAGTTTAGAGAAGCTACGGAAATTCCGACCACTCTCTCTAGTGGTCGGAATTAGCGACGAGGGTTTTTCCATGCCCAAATTGGTCGGGAAAGTGGTCGGAACAGGTGTTTCCGACCCTATTAAGGCGATTTCCAACCACTATTAGGTGGTCGGAAATCTGTTGATTTTCGGCTGTGAGACACCACAATGGCGTAAGGGGCCGTGGTAATGAGAGATGCCGTGGAAGAGATGAAGAAGAAGATGGAAGAAGCCAAAAAGTGAAATATATAGAGACAAATTAAAGTGCTTGGTATAACATTGCAAAAAAAAATTAAAAAAATTAAAAAAAAAATGAAATGAATCTCGATAATGAAATTATAGTGACTTTTACTCAGACAAATTAAAGTTTCTTGTAAAGTTTCGTGTGTTATGTGAGTCAGAATTAAGTGACAACATTATCTTGTGCTGTGGCAACAATTAAAGTTTATTGTAACATTTTCGTGCTTTGTAAGTCCTAATTACGTGACAATTGTATTATGTGTCGTCTAAGCTATCTTGTAACGTTATCTTAAAACTTATGTTGTGAGTCACCTTTACGTGACAACTGTATATTTATGTTGTCTGATTGCCTTTGCATGCGGGCTGTCTTTACGTGACAAGTATAAATTTTTTAAATTTCGTATAAAATGACTAAATAAAAAAAAAACTCATATAATTTAGGCAATCACATAAAAATATAATACTAGCCTTTAGTCATTCTCATTTCATTTGATTTTTAAACAATTTAAATATTATATTTTTAAAATTTGTAAAACTAACAATAAAGTTTAGCATTGACAATTGCAATTATTATAATTGCTTTGTTTACAGGATTAAAATCTGTAATCTCATTTTAAAAATTATATTCAAATTTTCACGCTGAAAATTTTAATGAAAATTTTTTGAATTTATAATATCAAACCTATACTTGGACTTCATCGTTCCCATACGAAAGCGCACGAAACGTGCACGATCAGCTTCTAATCCATTGATCCGGAATGGGCTTCCATCATCTTCGACTACTGCTTCTGCTGCAACGGAAAAGACACCATGCCGGCAAGAAACACCATATCCATATGCATGGGGGCCGATGGGGCCGAGCACTCTTTGTAACGCCTGCGGTGTTTGATACCGCACCGGAAGTCTGTTTCCGGAGTACCGGCCGGCCAAGAGTCCGACGTTTGTTCCTATATTGCACTCCAGTTCTCACCGGAAGGTTGTGGAAATGAGAAGGAAGGGTGTTAAGGAAGCAGCCATGGTGGAGCTGAGGAGGATTCTGTGAAGAGAGATGCCGAGGAAGAGAAGAAAGAAGCCAAAAAATGAAATAGAGTCAAAAGTGCATGTATAACATAGGAAAAAAAAAATGAAATGAATCAGGAAAATGAAATTATAGTGATTTTGACTTCACAGTTTAAGTATATAAGAAGAAGTGGGTTCCAAATTAATGTTTTTTTGTAATGTTTTATTGAAATTACTTGTGCCAGTCGTTATACCATGGATCATAGCAGTTGTGTTGAACTGATATTACAGTTGTGTTGAACTGATACTGCAGTTGTGTTGAAAGGGAACTGCAGTTGCGCGGAACAGAGGTCGTGTCATCCGTTTGGAACTGCAGTTGTGTTGAACTGATATTGCAGTTGTGTTGAACGGATACGGCAGCTGTGTTGAAATGATACTGTAGTTGTGCTGAATGAATGAACGGTCTCTGTTCCACGCAACTGCAGTTTCCTTTCAACACAACTGCAGTATCTTTTTAACACAACTGCACTATCCGTTCAACACAACTGCAGTATCAACTATGGTCCACAATATAATTTGCGTACTTGTGCTATGTGAGTCAGAATTATATGACAACTAGCCTTATTTTGTGCATGCATGGTCGAATTTTTTTTTTTTTTGCTGAAATTTTAAATGACCGCTTATTCCAAGTGAATAACCAACTACTTAGTTTAGATGCCACAAAATGACAAGTTCAAATGTTTAATTGCACTTTTTTAAAGTTTGAATACCTAAATGCACTTTTGAGTAAAGTTGAAGGGTCTATTTGACCATTTTCCCAAGTATATAAATTTCATCTTCTTATATAGGAGAATCTAAATTCATTTTGAGGCAATCTAAATTGGTAATGGAAATCAATCAGAATAATGCTTCAAAATGACTACTTATATATCAATTTTCTAGCACTATATTTTCTTTAATTTTATAGGATGCATGCATCTCTCGTATATGTTAAAATGTTGACACTATCTATATATCTAAGCCGTTGTTAGGTTTGAGGTGTAAATAGATTTTTATAATACAAATATAAAATAAGATTATTATCATTTAGACCCTAATTTTTTTCATTTTGTAACTAGGCGTAAACAATATGTTTCTAATTTTTTCATTTTGTAACTAGGCGTAAACAATATGTTTTTATCACTGGAATATTCGTTGTGTGTTAAGTTACTAGAGAGTTCAATTCTGCTACAAAAGTTTGCCCTAGCTAGCAACAAGGTTTTACCAATAGCAAGAGTTTGAATGATGGCAAAAGATAATTAATATGTCACCAACAAGACTTTGGAACAACTTTTGCGTACAAATTACAGTGATTATATTTGTTTGCAGAGATGATCTGTCAACGCTTACCCAAACATCTCTATACCTATACCGGAATGACAGATGGCTTAGCGAATATAGTATATAGTATTTATACAAAAAATCTGTACTAAATTAAGTATATAGTATTGTAATTAATTAATGACAGTACTGTAATTAATTTATATATTTAAAATAGAATTAATAACTATATATGACATGCAGTCGTCATATATAGTATTTATAAAAAAAAAATCTATATACGGGGTTCCGTATATAGTATCTAATAACAAATATTTCTCAGATTTTACCTCCCTGTACACACTCTTATTTTGTAGTCGGGTTAAAGTCAAACGGTTCGAGTCAAAGTCAGCGGGTCAACTATCACGACTATATAATGGCCATTTCCACACAAGACAAGCCGGTTTTGATCTCTCTAGACAACACTCACCCATGTCAAACCTATACTTGGACTTCATCGTTCCCATACGAAAGCGCACGAAGCGTGCACGGTCAGCTTCTAATCCATGGATCCGGAATGGCCTTCCATCATCTTCGACTACTGCATCGGAAAAAACACCATGTCGGAAAGAAATAACAACAGAAGTATCAAAAGAGTTTAGGGAGTGCAGCCATTGCAAAGCTACTGAGACACCACAATGGCGTAAGGGGCCGATGGGGCTCAACACTCTTTGCAACCCCTGCGGTATTCGATACAGCACTGGACGCCTGTTTCCGGAGTACCGACCGGCCAACATACAGTCCGACGTTTGTTCCTACGTTGCACTTCCGTTCTCACCGGAAGGTTGTGGAAATGAGAAGGAAGGGTGAATGAGGATTCTGTGCAGAGAGATGCGGAGGAAGAAAAGAAGAAGATGGAAGAAGCCAAAGAGTGAAATAGAGTCAAAGTGCCTGGTATAACATACTAAAAAAAAAAATGGAATGAATCTGGAAAATGAATTATAGTGAATTTTTAGTCGGACAACCTAAGCATATATATAAGAAGAATGTGGGCTTCAAATTAAAGCTTCTTGTAACGTTTTATTGAAACTCGTGTTATGCGACTCAGAATTACGTGACAATCTTATCTCCTGCTGTCTCAACGTACAATTAAATTGATCTTATTGAATGCATTCAAAGTTCTTCAACATTAAAAATTTACATTATATTCTTATTACCACTTTTAACAGCATGAAAAAGTAAAGTGTAATAGACAATTTGAATTTTATTATGCATTAAATGTCAAGTATTTTTTTAAAAAATTTTTGATAGAATTTTATGACATGCAATCTAAGGATGAAATGTATAATAGTATTTTGAGATTACCTGATTGCATTCACCATTTGTTTCATTCTTGTAATTTTAACTCACCCCTAATGCCCCATTAGAGTGGGTCTACATGTTAAAAATTTACATCCACTCAACCAAGTGAGAATACTAAACTAAATAATTAAAAATATATATATATATATAATATACAAATACACAAATTAAAGTTAAAGTACATAATAAAACTAAATATAATATAAATTTTATTCGTCATTCTTGTAATTCACAATGCACTCAGGCCCCACCTCGAAATGAACGTACATTTTGAAATTAATTTTTTTAAAAAATTGCATCCGCTCCACCGAGTGTGAAATAAAATTTAATAATTAGAAAATATATGATTAAATTTTTATTCGTTATTCTTGTAATTTCACTACTCACTCTGGTCCCACCATTGAGAATGTGTATATTTTAAAATTTTACATGGCTTACATTTAGTGTGAGCTCAAACTATTTTCATCTTGATATAAAATTTAAATAATATAAAAGTAAATTAAATATAATATAAATTTTATTCGTCATTCCTGTAATTCTCAACGCACTCGTGCCCCACCTCGAAATGAATGTACATTTTAAAATTAATGTAAAACTAAATTTGCATCCGCTCCACCGAGTGTGAATACAAACTTAATAATAAAAGAATATATGATTTAAATTTTTATTCGTTATTATTGTAATTTCACAACTCATCCTGTCCCACCATTGAAAATGTGTATATTTTTAAATTTTACATGGCTTCCATTTAGTGTGACCACAAACTATTTTCATATTGATAAAAATTCAAATTATATAAAATACATAATAAAATTAAATATAATATAAATTTTATTTGTCATTCTTGTAATTCACAATGCACTCGGGCCCCCCATTGAAATGAATGTACATTTTAAATTTAATTTAAAACAAAATTTGCTTCCGCTCCACCGAGTGTGAATACAATTAAACTTAATAATTAAAGAATATATGATTTAAATTTTTATTCGTTATTCTTATAATTTTACTACTCACCCTAGTCCAACAATGAGAATGTGTATATTTTAAAATTTTAAATGTCTTACATTTAGTGTGAGCACAAACTATTTTCATCTTGATAAAAAATTCAAATAATATAAAATATATAAGAAAACTAAATATGATATAAATTTTATTTGTCATTCCTGTAATTCACAACACACTCGTGCCCAACCTTGAAATGAATGTATGTACATTTTAAAGTTAATTTAAAACAAAATTTACATCCGCTCCACCGAGTGTGAATACAAACTTAATAATTAAAGAATATATGATTTAAATTTTTATTCGTTATTCTTGTACTTTCACTACTCACATCGGTCTCACCATTGTAATTTCAAACTATTTTCATCTTGATATAAAATTCAAATAATATAAAATACATAGTAAAATTAAATATAATATAAATTTTATTCATCATTCCTGTAATTCTCAATGCACTCGTGCCCCACATCGAAATGAATGTACATTTTAAAATTAATTTAAAACTAAATTTGCATCCGCTCCACCGAGTGTGAATACAAACTTAATAATTAAAGAATATATGATTTAAATTTTTATTCGTTATTCTTGTAATTTCACAACTCACCCTAATCTCACCCTTCTTAACGTGTATGTTTTAAAATTTTACATGACTTCCATTTAGTTTGAGCATAAATTATTTTCATTTTGATAAAAAATTCAAATAATATAAAATACATAATAAAACTAAATATAATATAAATTTTATTCGTTATTCTTGTAATTCACAACGACCTCAAACCCTACCTCGAAATTAATGTACATTTTAAAATTAATTTAAAACTAAATTTGCATCCGTTCCACCGATTGTGAATACAGACTTAAAGAATATATGATTTAAATTTTTATTCGTTATTCTTATAATTTTACTAGTCACCATGTTCCCACCATTGAGAATGTGTATATTTTAAAATTTTACATTGCATACATTTAACGTGAGCACAAACTATTTTCGTCTTGATAAGAAAAACTCAAATAATATAAAATATATAAGAAAACTAAATATAATATAAATTTTATTCATCATTCTTGTAATTCACACAACGCACTCGTGCCCCACCTCAAAATTAATGTACATTTTAAAATTAATTTAAAACAAAATTTGCATCCACTCCACCGAGTCTAAATACAAATTTAATAATTAAAGAATATATTATTTAAATTTTTATTCGTTATGCATGTAATTTCACTACTCACCCTGGTCCCACCATTGAGAATGTGCATATTTTAAAAGTTTGCATGACTTACATTTAGTGTGAGCATAACTATTTTCATCTTCATGAACAGATACTACATTGTAATAGAGTCAGTAATACTCAAAAAAATTATTTTCATCTTGATAAAAAATTCAAATAATATAAAATACATAATAAAACTAAATATAATATAAATTTTATTCCGTCATTCCTAATTCACAACACACTCGGGCCCACCTCAAAACGAATGTAAATTTTGAGATTAATTTAAAACAAAATATGCATCCGCTCCACCGGGTGTGAATACAAAATTTATAATTAAAGAATATATGATTTAAATTTTTATTCGTTATTCTCGTAATTTCACAACTCACCTTGGTCCCACCATTGAGAACGTGTATATTTAAAAATTTTACATTGCTTTCATTCACTGTGAGCACAAATTATTTTCATCTTGATAAAAAAATTTAAATAATATAAAATAAATAAAAAAGTTAAAGTTGAGATCCATTATAAAAATTAATATAATATAAATGAATCTTTATCAAAATTTTAAATAATTTCATTCATCCAATAATAAAATTAATAGTTAAAATATTGCCCGGACCAAATTTAATATGGATGGTGTGTGCATTTATGTATATATACATTTAATTCGAATATGTGAAATCTACAAATTTTAAAATTTACCTCAATTCACCACTTACTATCGCCCACAAAATTAATATACGTACACAAGTTGGATTTACTAAATATATGTGGTTTGGATTGTAAAATTGTTGTATATTTTCTTTGGTATTCCCTAATTAAATTCATTTGAGTATATTAATTAGATGCCTTTTAATTCGTAAAATTACAAATAGTAAATTGATTATATTAATTCTTATTGAGACATAAATTTAATATAACATTGACTAATATCAATAGCATGCATATTTAAATTAGGGTGTGTTTGGTAACCCGGAAAATGACTACTGGAAAATGTTTTCCGAATTTTCAGTGTTTGGCAACGTCCAGAAAATGCGCTCAACCGAAAATATTTTCCGTTGACCAAGGAAAATCAATTCATTTTTTCGGAAAATGACTTACGGAATATTTTTCCGTAAGTCATTTTCTGGAATGGCTAAAATGCCCGTTTTGCATGTTCTCGGCCAAAATGAACTAAACACACCAAGACAATTTTTCATAACGCAACCAAACACTGGAAATGAAAATGTTTTCCAGAAAATGACTCATTTTCCAGAAAACATTTCCGGAAGTCATTTTCCTGCTTTCTAAACGGACCCTTAATTATTATGTGAAACTGTATTGTTTTTATCGTTTATTTTTCTTTGTCAAAGCTAAGTCTCATAAAATCATAAAATTATGAAGGGGAAATTTAGGAGGGGAATAAAGAATTTTTCTATTAATATAAATAACAACACAAATAAGTGATAATATTTCATTAGATATTTCTTTAATGGCAAATGTTAAACAAATGAGACCGTCTCACGAATCTTAATATGTGAGACGGGTCAAATATTAGATGGTTACCACTTGTTACTTATAGTAGAAATCATAATACTTATTACAGAAAATTTAATGCGAATTTGAAATAAATAAATTGTTACGTACTAATGATAAATATTGTAATACTTATAACTTAAATTGTGATACTTACAAAGTGCATGTAATTCTAATATAAATATTGTAATACATAAATGTGAAATTTTACTTATGAAAAATTACAATACTTATTGTAAAAAATGTAATACCAATTTGAAATTAAAAAATATCATCACTCATAATATATATTGTAATACTTATATGTAAAATTGTGGTACTATTTAAGGAAAAATTGATTGTTACTAATGATAAATATTGTAATAATACTTATAACAACTATAATACTTACACACCTAGTTGTCTATGACCCAACCGTCTTGTCCATGAGACGATTTTACACAAGTTTTGCCATATAAAAAATATAAGTGTGTATTTATAAAAGAATAATAATAATAATAATAATAATAATAATAATAATAATATCTTCATTTATGGATAAATATTAATTGCGTGTCATATTATTATTTCAAAAAAAGGTATTTTAAAATTTTTTAGAAATAGAGAAACTGTTTTGAAACATTTTATGAAATTTCCATAAATTTTTAGAAAAATATATTTTTTATATTTTTGACGTAAGAGCTTAAGTCATGGAATTGCTACGAAAGCACTGACGTCATGGAATTGCTACGGAAGTGCTTGCGCCATTGGTGATTTCTCTCCTATATAAAAGTATAAAACTGGCTAAAGTTCATCAGTCTTCACCACAATGAGTACACAATCTCAAAATGGAGACCATATCCAATATACTTCGACTTCATCGTTCCTATAAGAAAGCGCACGAAGAGTGCACGATCAGCTTATAATCCATGGATTCGGAATGGGGTTCAATTCCATCATCGAAGGAGTTTAGGGAATGCAGCCATTGCAAAGCTACGGAGACACCACAATGGTGTAAGGGGCCGATGGGGCTCAACACTATTTGCAACCCCTGCGGTGTTCGATATCGCACCGGACGGTTGCACTCCAGTTATCACCGGAAGGTTGTTGAAATGAGAAGGAAGGGTGATGAGGAAGCAGCCACGGTGGAGGATGATTCTGTGAAGAGAGATGCCAAGGAAGAGATGAAGAAGAAGATGGAAGAAGCCAAAAAGTGAAATATATAGAGACAAATTAAAGTGCTTGGTATAACATTGCAAAAAAAAAAAAAAATAGAAGAAAGAAATGAATTGGGAAAAATGAAATATATATATATATATATATATATATATATATATATATATAGTTATATTTATAGTTATAGTTATTAAATTTAGTTATCTATCTTTTCTTTTGGTCTATTTACTAATTACTAGAGATGTACTAGAAAAATAATGTCTAAACAAATTATTTATGCTCTTGAAGATTATACCTAATATTAAATATTTAATACAATTTCAAAAATACATATGATTGTACTTAATATAAAAAGCATGAATGTGGATAGACATAATACATAATTTTCTATTTAATATAATATTAATAAATAATATTTATATATCAAATATTGATTATACTTTCACATTCACGAATAATATAAATTCGAAATAAATTGCTAAATGCCACATTTATCAATATAAATATAACTAGTTTTTCTTATGCGCGTTGCGCAAAAAATAGGTGCCTAATATTAATATGCACAAGTCCACCACCTTAAAACTCAAGCATTGTTCCTCCATGAACTCAAAAGTCAAGCATACTCTTTCATCAAGTCCATTCTTATTTTCCCCTTGATTTTCCTTTCCTTGAGCAAGTAGGGAGAACCTTGGGTCTTCTTGATGCACTAAAACGAAATCCTTGGACATGAAAATTGGCCAATGGGGGCCTCCACATTCAAAAACATTGACACCTCCCGGTTCCCAAGTTAGTCTAAAGTTCTCACCCAAGGGAGTGTCTTCAAATGAAAGACATACTTCGTTTGTCCCACCAAATTCATCAACTATATCATTCTTGAGCACTTCTTCACTTGGACTATCTTTAAGTTGCTCTTTGTCACCATTTCCTTGCAACTCCACACTGTCTTCCCAATTCAAAGTTTCCATCTCAATTCCCTCATTCACTCTCATCATCATCATCATCTTTATCCTCACTCTCCTCTTCATCACCATCTTCACTTGACATGAACAACTCATGTATAACATCTTCATAAGGACTTGAATTTTGAATGGGTTCTTGAGTTGTCAAGCCTTTTCCTTGAGTCTTAAGATCTTCCAATTGAGCCTTATGATCTTCCAATTGAGCTTGTAACATGTTCATTTGAATGATTATGTTATTCATCATGGACCTCGTCTCCTCATCAATATGTTGGCTTGCTTGTGGAGGTTCTTGATAGAATGGCTCTTGAGGTTCCCATTGCTCATTGTCATATACTTCCTCACTTGGTCTCATGGGATATCCAACATCATCAATGTCATCATCAGGTACAATAGTGACTCTCCAATGCCTAGCCAATGCTAAAGTTTCCTCATCTAATTCATACCTCCCAACACTTGGTGAATGAGTGTGATGATCATATGAAAGTTGAGTGTTTTGGGGGTTTGCTGTGTAATGAATGGGTGAGGGGTATGGATTTAGAGAGTAATCTTGTGGTGGGTAAAGATATTGTGGTGGATTGAAATCTTGTGAAGGTTGTGGGTAAGGATTTTGGTAGTTTGGACTGTATTGAGAGTATGAGTTTTGGGGGTGGAATGGTGGTGGATGAAAATTTTGGGATTGAACATCATAGTAATGGGTAGGAGGTCGAGCTTGAGTTGTGCAAAGATTTCCATATCCATCATGTTGGTCGCCCTCATAAGATTGACAATCATAGTATCCTCCTTGATCCATCATGGGAATCCCTTTCAATCAAATCAAAAGATATAGACTTGCAGGCACATTAGCAATTTTTTTTTGGTGATTAAATAAAATAAAATAAAACTTGATCTTCTAAGAATTCACTAACTTTAATGCTAGAAATAAAACAATCACACAATACAACCAAATAAACCAATCCCCGATAACGGGGCCAAAATGTGATGAGTATAATTGTGAGTGTAAAAGAGGGTGTAAATGTCGTTCCGCTGAGGATTGAGACTATGGCACGTACTTGTATAATATGTAGAATTTTAGGCACTAAAGTATTGGAATTCACTAGAATCCAAGCAAACTAAGATTAAGGAATGGAAATAAAATAAAAGATGCAAATTAAATAAGGAAAAAACTATATGATAAAAGAATGGGTCAGATTAGGGATATTGCAATCTTGATGTTCTAACAAACTTAGAGTTAGGGGAAAAACAAGTAATCAAGGAATCGGATTTATTGGCAATGCACCCAAGAATTCAGTTCAGCTACTTTCGTAATCAATAAACTAGAATTAGGCTAGGATTGCCTCACTTTCGTGATGCATCAATCATAACCTTAAAACACAAAAGCATTATAAGCCCCAAGTTACCCATATTCTCATAGTAGGAAAAATTGAGCTGAAATTGGTTAGGCTTAGTCTTTCACCCAACTTTCGTTGTGATAAAATCCTCTCCAAAGCAAACCAATAAAAGATAGGCATCAATTATCAATAAGAGGAATTTATAATCCAATTCAAATATAAAAACCCTAGGTTAATTAATTATCTCCTTTATGCAATAATAATAAACCTAGCATCAAGAATAGCAATAGAACCCTAATAACCCAAAAGCTAACTACTCATGCATCATAAAAGTAAACAAAGCAAAGCAATAATAAATAACCATAAACATTGCAAGAAATATAAAGGGAAGAGAAAACTTTAGTGATAAAGAAGAACAAATCCAACTTCAATATGTGATTCCAAGCTTGAAATTAAATAATCTAATATAAAACTAATCTAAACTATGCTAGGGAAATATAAAGAGAAGGGGAAAAATAAACTAAAACTAACTAGGATTGGGAACTCCTTAAATTGTAGAGAATATTATAATATATAGGAGATAGATGTGCCTTGGGCCTATGAGGCAACTTCTAATTCTTTTCCAATTCTTATTCTTGTTTCCTTTTCTTCCTTAGGTAACTTCCTTTTCTTCCAAAACTTGTCCAAAATGCTCCAAAATTCTTCCTTTGCTGCTCCTTGTGTATAATTCAACTCTTGGGATAATATAACACACAAACAATTCTCAATTTCATTAGGATAAAGAAAATAAGCATCAAAACAACTAAAATAAGGGATGAATTATTGTAGAAAATAGTAGATATCAACTATAGTCTGTAAATGGTAAACTAATGTGTATATATATACACTAATGTTAGTAATATAATCAAGTTGATAAGATATATTTAATGTTAT
The DNA here is from genome assembly GCF_003576645.1 of Ipomoea triloba. Lineage (NCBI taxonomy): Eukaryota > Viridiplantae > Streptophyta > Magnoliopsida > Solanales > Convolvulaceae > Ipomoea > Ipomoea triloba. The sequence goes on along the minus strand of NC_044917.1, from coordinate 8,792,095 downwards.
AAATTTATTATTGTAGTTTTTATTTATTTTAATAATTTTTCAATTATACATTTGACGGGCTTGGCGGGTCCCTGCCGGCCCGCCAAATCCGCCCCACCAAAGCCCACGGGTAAGTGGCGGTGGACTAAAAAGCCTGTTAAAATACGGGCCCAAAATATCAAAGCCTGTCCTGCCATTTTTGTGGGGCGGGATGGGCTAACCCGACGGCCTAAGCCCGTTTTGATCGCTCTAGACTGATGGCGTCGTCGTGTGAGATTGAGCCGAAGAGAGGCAACACAAATCTGTCTTGGGGGTGTTTTTTGCTTACTTTGCCGCTACCGTTTTTTTGATAAACGGTAGCATAAAGTAAATAAATTTTTATTTTTTAAAATATACATTTCTGCAATTGTTTTTTTCAATCTTCTTAGTATTTACTTTCTGTGACCGTTAGAAACGGTCACGAAAAGTAAACACGTTTTTTAAAAATAAATAAAATAAAATAAAATAAAATTTTGCGTCCGTTGTAGCTAATAACGGTGGCGAATTCTTGATTAATTATTTACAAAATTGCCACTACAATTTTTTTTAAGAATACACTACTGCTCTTTTTAAGAACAATGGCTAAATGTCAGTCTCCTATGTTCATTTTTATATTAGTGCTAGTTTCTAGGACAAATTTGTGCTATTGTTAACCCTAGCTTGCTCTTGATGACCTTATCATGATGTCTATAGCAAACTTCTACTATGTTGAACTCTCTTGTAGCTTAACAAATTTTGAAGTCTAAGTACTAATCTTATTTTAATTTACACTTTGAATCATCAAAATCCATTTAATTTACTCTTATTCCTAACTGTGACTTAGGTAAATAGCGTCAACATTAAATATCTTATGCGGTTACTTAATATAATATACGGTGGTATTTAAAACGGCATATATAATATTTAAAATAAAATTAATAACTATATACGACGATTGTCCGGAAGGAAACCGTCGTACCTTGTGGTCTAATGACTTTATTAATGTAAATTAACTCCTTACATCGTATGAATGCTAAACACCATGCCAAACCTAAACTTCGACTTCATCGTTCTTATTCGTTCCCATACGAAAGCGCACGAAGCGTGCACGATCATCGGGTTCCATCAGCTTCGACTACTGATTCTGCTGCATCAGAAAATACACAATGCCGGCAAGAAACACCAAAATGGGGCCGAGCACTCTTTGTAACACTTGCGGTGTTCAATACCGCACCGGACGGCTGTTTCCGGAGTACCGACCAGCCAATAGTCTGATGTTTGTTCCTACGTTGCACTCCAGTTAAAATTATAGTGATTTTAAATTTGAATCAACAACCTAAGCGTATAAGAAGGAGTGAGCTTCAAAATAATATTACCCTTAATTAAACTTATGTTAACATTAATTTTACAATTTCTATAATAATAATAAAAAACAAAAATAATTTAAACATAGACCATGGTGTAGCTAATCACCGGATGCACAAGAAAAAGCCGAAAACGTAAATAAACATAGACCACGATGTGACTAATCACCGGATGTACAATAAAAAAGCTGAAAACATAAATAAACGTAGACCACGGTGTGACCAATCACCGAATGCGCAAGATCGAGAAAGCCGAAAGTTTGTAGTAAAATAAATAGGAAAAGATCTTACATCATCAAAGAGTTGTGCACGTTGGTAAAAATTATATATAATATATATTTTTATTTATATATTTATTAAAATTTTATTTAAAAATGTACCTAATGATAAAAAAAAAAATACTAAAGATGAACTCACCTATTATGATAATAGTACCTATTCGGTTTCTCTTTTTTTTTTTTTATCCTTTTTTGATAATACCCTTTGTTTTTTTTATACCCTTTAAAAAAAAACATTCTTTTTTTAATACCCTTTTTTTTTAATAATACACTTGCAAAAAATGAATTTGAAGATGTTTTGACAAAATATTATTATTATTATTATTATTATTATTATTATTATTATTATTATTATTATTATTATTATTATTATTATTATTACATCAGGGCATTTAAGTTATTGTATCACTTATTCCCTTTCAATTCCCTGTAATTTTATTCATGTATACCAAACACTGTAATTTGAATTTATACTTTATTTTCACCTTATTCTTTTCATACCAAATTACAATTTCTTTTTCCCCTAATTCCTTCCTTCTAACCAAACACCATATTAGTATTGTCCAAGTATTAGTAAGACAGTAATCAATTTGGCTCTTTATCTTTGAATGGTAGCAGGTATATAACTTACCCTATCTCACTTTATCTTATGTATGTTTGTGTAATTATGTGCTAATTAACTTAAGAATTTAAGTTGGCTATGATGATGTTTCCACCATGTTATCTGAAAAACGGTAATTAAGTTGTGGTATGTTGCTTATGTATGTAGTGTGGCCTTGCTATCATAACTAATTTAGAAATTTGTCCACAATCCAAACTTGATATGGAAAACAAAAGCATTATAGTTCCTTATTCTGGTTAACAGTTCAAATGTTTAAAATTTACAATTTTAATTGCATGCCTTTGATAAGTTTACTAATATATTTAACTTGTTCAAGTTTATCAAGAAGAAAATTAGTGTTGGATCGGATCTCTTTCTTTATAATCGTCTTTAGAGATTGGAATGGCGTTTGAATTGGATATCTCATATCTTTGTATTTTTGTAAACTATCAAGTATCAACTGTAATTCTGTAAATTTGTAAATTAAATTTCATTTTGTCTGCTTGTAGACTTGTAGTTGTAGTTGTAAATTGGACAGGGGTAGAAGCAAAATGCTAAATAGCTAGGAATTGAATTTAATTTAATTTCAAATTTCATTACTTCTACTTTTTTTTCAAAATTCTATTTATCGGAAAGATTTAAAGAAATCCAACAGGTTTCACTTATTAAAAATTTGACAAATTTAAAAAAAAAAAAAAATTAAATCAGATTGGACTTACAAAAAGTAATCCAAACTCTAAACAAATGAGCCTTTCGTCCTCGATCCGTCCGAAGTTACCCGATACTTTGGCATAATCTTGTGTAAAGTATTAGTTTGCTCTTTTAGCAATCATATAGCTCACTACTAAACATATATGCATAATTGGCTTTTACTCCTTCAATCCATTTCAGGCACATTTTGTGAACCAAAAACCTTTTGTTATGAAACGAGATTAGTACAAAATAGTAGGGAGTAATAAATCCTTTTCCGTTTTCGTACATAAAATTGCGGAGAAAAGTTTACAGTTTACACATCCCCGCGCCCTTCTCGATTCATTCCTTCAATTTTGTGCATGATTCGCACATATAGCTACATTGTATGTATAGGTATATACACTGACATATATAATTACGAAAATATTATCGTAAACGATTCCAGATCCATCGATGATCAGAAATGGCGGAGGGAACATACGTGCAGCTAACCAAGGAACAAGAGGCCGTCGCCGAGAACATCACCCCCGGCGAACTTAACCAGCCCATTGATATTGATAGGGTAATTACCGTTGTGTTTAATTTTGGCTTGAAAATTAATACTTTGATCTGTTGTCTTGATTCTTCGATCAGATTTCCGTGATTTATGCGTTTTTTTTTTTCCATTTGTGTTTGCAATTTCTCTTCTAAGGTATTGAAATTCGTGTAATATGGGAGTGCAGTTAAGTATTTTGTTGTCAAAATGGATGATTCTTCGCCCTGGGAGATTCTACGTATGAACTTGTATTTATGCATTTGTTTTAAGGGAATGGCGTATTCAGTGCAGAAATAACATAGCAACATTCAACTTCTTGATTTCAATGTTAGCAATGTGTCAACATAGGTTGCTGATTGGTTGTGTTTATTATATGAAATGAAACTTCAATTCTCAACTTATTGGATGCTGTCATTTAATTTAACAGTTTACTTGCCGGAGATGCCCTGAATGTGGGCAACCCTTGCCTAAAAGCCACCAGCCCCCTGCTGATGAAGATTGGACAACTGGGATTTTTGGTTGTACTGAAGATATAGAAAGTTGTAAGTGTGGTGATCACTATCCAATAGCTTCTAGTGCTATTTTTTGTTTAAAAGTCAGGTTTTACACTGTCGGGAATTCATGTTTGTTGCATAACAACAATTATCTAAGACTAATGTGTTTTCAGGTTTTCTTTCATTTGTGTGATATAAATTGTGCTTTGACAATTTTTAATTATAGAGCTATGGGCTACAACATGAGTAGTAGATGAGTTTTAATTAATTTTTAAATACAACTTCAAGAAATTTATGTAATATACTCTAGAAGTTGAGCCAAAGCTGAACTTTTAAGCAATCTGAGTACACTATTTGAGCTCAATAAGCATGCAGTAAATGAATATTAACGGGGTAAAGTTGACAAACAGAAAAAGACACTAGTTTAAGTCTTAGATGTTTGCAATCAGTATATCTCTACCAGTGAACACTAGTGCAGTAAAATAAAAATTTTCTGCAGATTCAATCAAGTGTCAACTGCTTGCTAGGTCATTTAATCATCAAATATCAATGCATCTATTTTTTCTGATAGTCTGAAGATTCTATCATATTGTATATGATTATTTGGTCATAGGACTAGGTTATTATCTCAACTAGTAGACTTCTTCATATGATGCAACTATAAAGAAGGTATAATGTCTATACTTTTGTTATCCTATACTTCTTTTTAATGCTGTGGTAAGTTCTCAATGAACATATATAGTTCAATAAAAATTTTGTTGTCATAGTTTCTAGTCTTTTGCATGCTTCTGTAAGTGCTCAAATCTTGTGTGCTACATAATTTTACAGAATGTGTAACAGAGAATACATCTCTAAACAAGGCTTTTCCTGTCATTATATTACATTTTGGAAACATGATAATCAGCCCTGAATCTTGTCCACATTTCTACTGTTACGTATTCATTCTGTAGGCTTGACTGGACTATTTTGTCCATGTGTTCTGTTTGGGCGGAACGTCGAAAGCTTGAATGAAGAAATTTCCCAAACTGGGGCATGTGTTGGCCATGTCATTTGCGTTGAAGGCGGCATCACGCTTGCTGTTGTAACAGCAGCAATGAATGGCATTGATCCCGATACAATGTGCCTTATAACTGAGGGTCTACTCTTTACTTGGTGGGTTTGTGGTATCTACACTGGCATGGCTAGGCAAGCATTGCAGAGAAAATACCATTTGAAGGTACTCATCCCATTTCAGAAGTTGTGTAATATTAGTCTTCCTAGTGTTTTGTTAGGATCAAGCGCTTACTGGGCTTGGCCCTTCACCGGCCTCCACCCAACAATCCCCTATCCACCAATTGATGGACTTGGCCAATTACTGTTGGGACTCAAACCCGTGACCTGGTTTGATATCACTTGTTAGGATAGCGCTTATAGCTAGTAGCGAAAGTGCAACTTTATTTCCTTATAGACCACCATCACATTTTCAAGAGGCAGGGTGCTGGACTTGGCAGGGCCTTCTCTGGCCTCTTGATGGACTTGGCCCATTACCGGCCTCTTGATGGACTTGGCCCATTACCGGCCTCTGCCCAACATGCTTGAATACCATACTTTCTGCTCCAAAAGACAAATATGCAGGGGTGATAGATGCTAATCTAAATAGTAAGTGTGTGTTGAATTATTGTTTCTCCAGGATGCGCCATGTGATCCATGCTTGGTGCATTGCTGCTTTCACTGGTGTGCCGTGTGCCAGGAGTACAGAGAGATGAGGAATCATCTGGAAGAAAACACCTCACCAGTAACAATTGTAGAACCCCCACCCATTCAAGAGATGAATGTTCATGCCAGAAAAGAAGCCGAATCGTCATCTTCTGGCAAAGAAATTGTTCCAGTGATTCAAGCTGTGGAGATGCAGCCTTCATCCTCCTAGGATTAGAGACTTTCCTAGATTATTCACATAGAACTTATTCCATTTGTAGTTTGTGGAGTTAATTTTGTGTCTTTTCCTCAAGTTAAAAAGATGGACAAGAATGGTCCCTCAACAATTGGAAATTGGATAGAACTAGTCATTCTACTATGGCTTTGTTAACACTTTTTTTTCGATTCTGCCAAATGTTTAGTGGCTTGTTGGAGTATTTCTATACAGTTTTCACTAGTTGGGTATCATTTGTGTCAAAGTAGTCCCCAAATACTAGACAAAAGTTATTCTTCAGTCAGGATTTCAAAGTAGTCCCCAAATACTAGACAAAAGTTATTTCTAGGTTAAATCTCTAAACAAATTACAGAAGGACCATATCTTTATACTTCTCTTGAGACAAAAAGTGGAATCGCCCCCCTCATATTTTTATACTTCTCAATTGCACAACAAAACAGCAGGATCAATTTTTGGAGTTGGTTCAATAACTGTACGTACACGTGGTCATCCTCTTGGGCTTTCAGTTTTGGTATGTCTTTGGTTAAGTCTCCTCTTTTAAATTGATCTACAATTAAAACTTAAGGGTGTGCACGGGATAAACCTCACCTTGTGATCCCAGTCGACAAAAGATCACTCCGGTGGTATAACAATTGAAGAATACATGAACGTTATAGGCAAATTACTGTGTGAACCATGGTCCAAAACGACGTCTTTGAATTTTATAAGTTAAAATAATGTACATTATGAGTTATAAAAATGTATATTATAGTGAGTCGCCTGAAAAAAAAAAAAAAAAAAAAAAAAAAAAAAAAAAGTACGCGAACTCAAGATTAGAGGTATGGTGAATCAAATAAAAAAAAAGTATGCAGGGAATTTTGTTTTGTAGTCAAAAATAAAAACAAAAACAAAAAAAAATATGGATACTCTTTTCAAAAAAAATATAGATACTAATTCAAGATTAGAGGTATGGTGAATCAAATAAAAATATCATCAAGAATAAAGAAATTAAAACAAATAAGTCCAAAAATCCTTTAAAATTGTTTAGAAATCTCTGATCCACTCAAGAAGAAGATGATGATAAAGTGTGGTTCTTGGTGCAAGTAAACACATAGTGGCACGAAGAGACACAAGAAAACAAGGAAAATGAGTGTGTCCTATATGTAAGCAAAGGATCCCGTGAGAACAGTACTATAAGAAAGAAATAAGAACTAATTACAGTCTTATATTTATAAAAATTCGGCAGATTTGATCATATTAAAAAAAAAAAACATTGAGGCATTTTTATAATTATCATCAACTTCACTATGTATGCAAACTTGGTAAATTTAATAAAATCAACGAAAAAGCTAAATTTTAAATCTAAACTGTAAAGGCATGACCTTAAGTAGTAAAGACTGAACCACTAAACCAAATAAAACCAAAAATTCATTCATAAACTCTAAAAGCGAAACGCTAAGTGTAATGCATTTTGTAAAGGTACAAATGATACACATTTGGACCATCTTTAATTTGACCTAATTATTAGTCAAAAAATATAGGTTAGTGTTTATTGGTTTTTTTTTTTCAGTTCGTTGAATCAGTTCTGGATCAACGTCAGAGTTTCCTTAAGACAGACTGGATCAGCGCCAATAAGCAGTTTTTGCTAACCGATTTTAGTCTTCATGATCCACTATTTTTGCTCTGATTTAATCTACTGGTTGAAGCTTATTTTGAGGAGATCTCAGCTGCAAAAATTCAGGTTTTAATTGTTGAAGGTTCGACTATAAATAGAGCTCAAACTCATGGGATTTATTACTAACTCTTACACGCTATTCTGGTCCAGATTATTACGAGAGCTCTATATGGTTTTATTATTGCTATCTTGAGTGCTAAATCAGCTTGGTAGAGCATTTGATGTTGTTGGTTTGCTAAAGGATGTTTGTGACTTGCACATGGTCAGCTTGAAGATGATGAAGGCGTAGATAGGAGTGTTTTTGTAACCATTCATGTTGTATGGTTGTTTTGTGACTCCTTATAACCCCTTGTGATCATCTAGTGGATTGGGCTGACGTGAAGTGCTCCGTAGACGTAGGAGTGTAGCTCCGAACTGCGTAAGCAATTCTCGGTGTCTAGTTTCGTTTTCTTTACTTTATTGTTTATTTATTTATTTATCTGTAACTACTCCAGATAAATAAGTTTGTTAAAATTAAGTAGGAACCTTAGGCTTTTCTTGTACATTCAAGATCCACGATACAATTACACATTTGCATTTTTGCAAGTTCAATCTTTTAATACTAAATATGTAAAATGTTAATACTAAATGTGAAAACCTAGAAAAGGTGGAGAATTAGATATTTTAGTGTTCCAAGTTTGCATAGTAAACTTGGTGATAATTACGAAAATGCAACCTTATTTTTTAAAGGAATAAGGTTCAAATTAGCCACTGAACGTAACATGAAAGTGCAATTAGGCCACTAAACGAAAAAAAAATGTAATTAGGCCACTGAACACTGCAAATACATGCAATTTCACCAGCTAGTAGGTTACCTTCCATTTTATCAGGTTGCTTTCTTATGTAGATGGTGAATTGACATTTTAAAATAATTTTTTAATAATAATACATTAAAAATAAATTAATTAATTAAATGCCTGCTTACTTGTTTTTTTAAAAAGAATTAATTTAAAAAATTAAAAATAAAATGCCTGCTTGTTTGTTTTTTGTTTTAATTAAATTTTTTAATTTTTTATTTATTTTATTTTTATTTTTAAAGTTTAGTATTTAAAAAATATTTTTAAATGCCAACTTACCATCCATGTAAGCAGTCAACCTGATGAAATGGAAGGTAACCTGCTATCAGGTAAAATTACACGCATTTGGAGTGTTGAGTGGCTTAATTGCACTTTTTTTTTTCGTTCAGTGGCCTAATTGCACTTTGAGGTTACGTTCAATGGCTAATTTGAACGTTATTCCTTTTTTAAAATAAAAATTGATTTGATCCGTCCAATTTTTTTCAAATGCAAGACTGGGATTGATTTTTATTTCTCTCCTAAATGCTTGTTTTCATTTGATCCAATACACACAGACGCACATACACCATACCTTAGTTCAGGTGTGGTCGCGCCATAATGTGCGGTCAGTGCGACCGCACCAATAGTGTTAGGAAACAAACAATAAACAAAATGCACAAATACAAAAAAAAAAAAAAAAAAAAAAAAAAAAAAAAAGAACGCCATTAGGTATGCATCACAAAAACCACACCATTAGGTATGCATAAACGCACCACACAATGTTCGAAAATGCACAATTAGGTGTGGGGGTATGGTATTTTTTTTGGGTGTGTTGTACGTTTTGTGGTGTATTTGTGTATTTCATTGTTGTGCATTTCCCTAATTGGTGCCTTTGTTAACACTATTGGTGCCATTTTTAAGCCGACCGTACATTAAGACGTGACCGCATTTGAGCTAAAGTCTATATATATATATATATATATTGATGGGTAAATACACATAAAGGACTAACCCGTATAGCCAGTCCGTCAAGAAGCCACCCAACCAGTCCGTCATAGTCATCAATCCGACTGGAATTGCAAACTAAAACAATTGGAATAATAAACAATGAATTTAAATACAAAATATATTGGAGAATTAAAAGGAGAAGAAATTAGAATTCTTACTTGAATGAATTTGTAAAAAGAAAATATAAAATTGAAGTTTAATGTGTGATTACAATAGAGAATTGTTCCTAAATCTTCTTCAAAAGTAATGGAATTACAAAGGATTTATGTTCTAAAGTGTTTCTAGAGAGAAAAACTAAAAAAGGACTTAAAGAATTTGAAAGATCAACTAAAAATAAAGCCTATGCCTATTTATAGTTGAAGAAATCGCGCCCGAAAACCGCCACCAATTTGCCTGGTCACGATGCTGGTCACGGTGTGACCACCATCATGACCAAGCCACAACTTTGCAAATTTCAGTAGTCACTTTGCTGGTCACACTGTGACCAGCAGCTTGACATCCTCCCGGTGGTACGGCTTGACTTAACTCCTGCTTCGTTGCTCCATTGAACTTTGTTATGATTTTGGTCATTCAGTCTTGCACCATTTTACCTTGAAATCATCCCGATTCGCTTACATTTTACGCTCCAACATGCCTATGTCCCGATTTTCAATCCTTGAGCCATAAACACCTTAAACAAGCTTCATTCTTGCACAAACACCTAACATTCACTTAGAAGTTAGTACAATTAAGCATATTTATAGGTTAATTCACGGCTTATCAATATGAGATATATTCCTTTTATAAAAAAAAAGAAAAAAGAAAAAAAAAAGGAGATATTTGTGCATGCTTGTGCTTATATATCAATATAATATGTGTATCTTATGTTTTTGATTTTTTTTTAATTTGTATTTTGAAATTTGATTATTTTTTACGATGAATTATTCTGATTAAATATTAAAGTGTGCATACTCATAACGCTTATGAGTTAGATATACTCTGATTATACGTTAGGTATTTTGATGAATTAAGTATTTTGATTGCAAATCGAGTTCTTTAGATGAATTAGGTAATTAGTTTGATAAAGGAATAAGGTTCAAATTAGCCATTGAACGTAACCTCAAAATGCAATTAGGTCACTCAACACTTCAAATGCATTCAATTTTACCTGATATCAGGTTACCATCCATTTCATCAGGTTGCTGCTTACATAGATGGTAAGTTGATATTTTAAAATATTTTTTTAATACTAAACTTTAAAAATAAAAATAAAATAAATAAAAATTTTAAAATTTTAAATTAAAAAAAAAACAAACAAACAAACAAGCAGGTATTGTATTTTTAGTTTTTTTTTTTAAAACAAGGAAGCAGGCACTTAATTTTTTATTTTTTATTTTTAATGTTATTATTATTAAAAAATTATTTTAAAATACCAATTCACCATCCACATAAGCATGCAACCTGATGAAATGAAAGGTAACCTGCTATCTGGTGAAATTGCATGTATTTGGAGTGTTCAGTGGCTTAGTTGCACTTTTTTTTCGTTGAGTGGCCTAATTGTACTTTTAGGTTACGTTCAGTGGCCAATTTGAACCTTATTCTTTTGATAAATTAGGTATTTGATTAGTTAAGTATATATATTGAATATGAATTATTTAGTTTCATGAATTAGATTGAATATGATGAGTTAGTTATAAAATTTGATGAGTTAGGTATACTTTGATTATACATTAGATATTTTGATTACGAATTAAGTAATTTGAATTGGTTTTAGTTCAAATCACTTAATATCATTTATAAATGCGTCCATTATTGCGTATCCATATCTCCATAGTACTTAGAGTAATATTTTATGAATTGACATATAAGGATCGGAATACATCAAGAGTCACGGATTAGCTATTTTGTACTAATGGAAAGATTAAATTAATAAATATAATGATGTATGTAGCACAAATGAACCTAGACCCCCAGGTTAGCTAAGTTACGTTATTTGAAACTAACATAATATTCATGTAAATAGAATGTTTTAAATACCAAGTTTACACGTTTGATACGGATAAGATATGAGATATATTCCTTTTAAAAAATGAGATATTTGTGTAACTGTGTAAGGAATGTTATAATTAATGCTATTTTTATTACTAAAAGTACTACCTAATATTGAAGTAGTCTACTACAAAACTAGGCATTTCTAATCCTTGAAAGCTGTGAAAATGGAGAGGAAAAAGAACATACGAAACATCATGGGCAGATGTTTCATTATCATATATATATTTATATGCATGTCTTCAATTTAGTTTATTATGTGTTTATGATTACCCATTTTAGTTTCCTTGACGTTTCATATTTATTCCTTTGTTATTTCAAATAAAAGATCGAGTAACCGTGGATGAACACAAATTAAATGTTGCGTATTTGTACTTTAACCAATTTTTTTTTTAACGTTTGTGGGACCGAAAGGTCCCAGGAGGCCAGGATTAATATATTCTTCTAGTAGCAACACCTCTAACATTTTTTCCAACAAAGTCTTGATGCCCTCCGGAGGTTGATCCAGTATCATTGTCCTCTACTCATTGGTTTGCCCCAAGTTGATCAGGTAGTCCGGACATTGATTGCCTCCTCGCAGAACATGAATGATGTCAATATCTCTTATTTGACTCATGATGGCTTTACCGCCAGTGATCAAAGTATCAGTTTTGGGAAGGGAATCAGATTCCCCCTTCATGACGTGCACCATAGCTTCCAAGTTCGTTTCAATCACAATCTTCTATATTATTCTCCGGTCTTTGGCAAACAAAATACCCTCTCTCAACCCCATAGCTCTGCAATGAAGTTACTTACGATCCCAACTTTCGCCGTGAAATCATCTAATTTATGTAAAAAAATATATATATTGCGTGCAATATGCATTTTTCAAATCAAAAAATGCGCAGACAAACTATACGTGAATATTTTTTCATATGATGCTTGATGGATGGTTAAAAATTATGAAATGATTAATAATTAGTGTAATGTTTATATTTCTGTTGGGAAGATTATCTTTATATTACAAAGACAATTAGTATTTGTTATGTGTGTGTGTGTGTGTGTTTAGTATTTGTTATGTGTGTGGGGGGGGGAAGGGTTCAAGTGCGGATATAGCTTCTCATGGAGTTGTGCGGTTATGCACCTTAAGCTTCAAGTTGACGAACCTTAAGTATCAACAACTACTCACATTAAGGACACAACTCACGCACACAAAACATATGTACCTTAACCACAAAAATCACCACCTTAAAATGGAAAACTACTCACCTTAAATTTGACATAAATGCAAAAATTATCAAATTGCCACTGCATTTTTTTTTAATTTTGTTAATCTTGGACGTTCATTTTAAGTAAGATCAATAATAACTAAGATTTAACCACACAATCGCACAGAACACACCCAAGTGCACGGGAACTAAATATTATATGTGTGTGTATTGCTAAATGATATGATAAAATATAATTATGTAAATTAATTCAATATTTAATAATACTAACAAAAGTTATAATGGTGGAAATGTGATTTTGTTGATAAAAATTCATAGTACAATATTTGAAACGCAACATACAACTCCACAAGTACATAAATACGGGCACAATGAAAATTTTATAGGCTTACGATTTGATAATGCTAAATACGGCAACACGAAGCTAAAACGGGAAATACGATCTCTTATTACTCAAAGGATTCAAGCTCGGTTTACAATACAAAGAAAGGGCTCGAAGGGCTCGGCGGGTAGGCAGTGGGCTTCCCTACTGTCCGAGCACACTTCAAGGCTTAGTCTAGAATCAGCCAAAAGATCCCCTCTCTCCTCATAAATGCGGTATTTATAAGAGGGGAAAGTTGCGGTCGCCGAGGCTCCGGCATGGCGAGAACGTAGCGCGCATGCGTCCGCCTAGCTCCTTGCCCAAGCGGGATGGAGCACGTGGCGGACCTCGACAAGAACTCTGCTAGCCGGGCGAAGCGTCGACCGGTCTAAGGCGGCCCGACCGCCAACTGGTCGGGCCGAGATGCCAACCTACTGACCGTGTGGGCCGACCGGTGCTGGTGTATTTATATTATCATCTAGCTCCCTCACCCCAAAGCGTGACGATCACAGCATATAGGAACGGTTCGGGGTGAACAACCATTCCGCAGCCGACCAGGCCGTCGCTAAACGCGACGCCCCTCGCGCGCGGTCACACGAGAAAACGGTGGACATCTATACACGGGTGCAAGTCGCTAGGCGGGAAAACCCTCGAAAAGCGAACCGTCGCACCAAGCGACAGTTGAACTCCCGCGCACCTCACCTATAAATAGGCATCCCCACTCTTCAACGCTCACTTTCTGCTACCAGACTTTCCCTGAGATCAGAGCTTCCCGAGATGAAATGAAAGCTCCTGTCATTTGCACCGCAAAGTGTTCGCGCTCGCTTAACGTCTCCACACTCGGTAAGTCCTCCGCTCTTTCTTTTTAAGGAACAGACCCAGTAGCTTAGGTCGGTGCCCATACCAAATCAATGAACCCCCATCCCTTCGCTTAAATAAGAAATTAGGATGTCGGACTCGGATAGCCAGAATGTCTCCGGTCGGGACTACGACGAAGGGGAAGAAATGGGGAACGATTCTTGCACTCCTTCGACCGCGGGTTCCACCTTCGACCAAATCGACGAAGTGGAACATGTCTCTGCCGACAGCGACGAGCACAAAGGTCCATTGCGAACCCCGACACCAGCTGGAGAAGCGAGCACCTCGGGCCAAGGAAAATCACCTCGGGTGGTCATCACGGTGCTATTTTCGCATCTCAATCCTCACACGGTAGAAGACGTCGCTGCTTCGTTACCGCGCGGGGGCGCACAGCCGACCTCAAGAAGCTCGAGGCAGACGCTGGCTACCCCGGGCGAAGCCAGTTCGTCCGCCCCGAACCCAGTTGAAGCTAACTCGTCGAGCGCAGAGCCGAAAGCTGCCCACAAGAAAATGTTGTTCCTGAGCAGCGAGGGCGCCCGTCGGCAAGATTGCTTACTTACCCGTGTCGAGGTCGACGAGATTCACTCGTTGCTCCGGCATAAAATACCTTATAAGGTCAGCCGGTCTCTCGGCAACGTAATCAATCGCCACCTCGGCGACTGGCTCGGGATCCATTTGTACTCTTTTTTCTTGACTAGGATTTTTTCCCGTTGGGTTTTTTCTTAGTCCAAGGTTTTTTAGCGAGGCAACCGGCATAAGTCACAGACTATATGGTCAGCTTTCAACCCGAACTCTTCCTCATTGGCGCTTAAAGTTGTGCTCTTTTTTCCTTGGCTATGATTTTTTTCCCATTGTGTTTTTTCTTTGCCCGAGATTTTTAACGAGGCAACTAGCGTGAGTCGCGGACCGTAAGGCCAGTCTTCCAGCCCGACCCCTTCCTTGTTGACTCGACGTCAGGACTCGGACTGGAGGGCTACTTGATAGGGAATATACCCCGGCTTACCACCCTACGTATTTTTGTATGTATGATCAGCACGAGTACGGGTACGGGTATTAGCCTATAAAAAGGGACTCTAACCCCTTCATGTAGGGGACTTTTGGCCTTTCTTCCAGGCTCCTCTTCTCTCTAAGATTCAGAATAGCTATGCTCTCTTCCTTACTCTCTACATTATTTATTCTAGAACAATGAATAAAGAAAGGAACTTTGAGCTAAATTCTTTCACCTATTCTACCATATACATATATTGCTATACACGAGAGTACATACGAAGGAATTAGCATTATCACGATTAATACACATATATAGTCATATAGAACAAAAATAACCATTAAGATCGTAGGCACTATCCGATGGTGTGCACTGGATAAATCCCATTCTAATAATACAATAGCTCGCTTGCAAACAACACTAAGATGTGAACCGTACTAAAAAGACCATGTACAATGAGCTCAATCAAGAGTGTTGGCAAGAACCAAACTCATAAATTTCTGGTATAAGAATCATGCTACACAAACTTGCTAATCCAAAGATGCATTTTGATTGATGAGTAGGAGCATTTAATTCACTTTAATTCTCGACGATCTAATTATATCCAATAAGGAAATAAAATCAATTATGATTAATTAATTATTCCATCTGCAAGTAAATTACAAATTTCCAAAGGAATGTTTAATAATAAAATAAAGCATATTCTTTTGCAATATACATGAAACTATATAAGGAGCAATTTGCTAAAGACCTTGTGGTTTAGTGGCACCCAGTGTCCCGATTTACACTCCCACATGAATGATGAGAGTGGGTTCGAGCCTCAGATACTACGGAAAATATATTTAACGAGCAATTTTATCATTGAAAAATCCCATAAAATGTAATAACTTTCTCAAGTTCGATTTCCTTTAAATGAGGTATTGCAATTAAATAACAACCTTTGAAAATGTCTTTTCAGATCGATTTCACTATTAATTTTAAAAAATTTATTTAGTAATTAAACATAAAAATAAAAATCAATCAAGTAATGTCAAGATAAATATTAAGAAATTGATGATTTTTAATGGATCAAACTCGTCATAAAATGGATTGATATCAACTAACGGGTAAGAAATGTGTCTTGGATTGATAAGGCCCAATACCTTTAAAATAATATAATGGACTATAAATAGTGTAAATAAATAGAGGATATTAAACTTGGGCCCAAGTGGCCCACCTAGCAAGCCCAACCACACGTGAGTAGACTATTATTGCTAACTAGCGGACCATAGATGACCAATCATTATTGCATGGACCATGATCCACACAGTTGCGTGGACCAAAAATAAAAAGTACATTATTTTTGTACTGTAGGTACATTATTTTTGTACTGTAAGTACATTATTTTAGGGTACATTATTTTTGAAGGTACATTATTTGATATATACTATTAAATAATGTTCCTACAGTACAAAAATAATGTACTTTCAGTACAAAAATAATGTTCTATTTTTGAAGAAGAGTATCGATGATGGTATACGATTTTGTTCTATTTTTGAATTTTGTGATTTTTGTTGACTCATTAGTGAATAGGGTAATCATTATTGCATGGACCATGGTCCACACAGCTGCGCGTGGACCATAAATAAAAAGTACGTTTTTAATATACTAAAAGTACATAATTTTTGTACATAAAATACATTATTTTAGAGTACATTTTTTACCTTCAGTACAAAAATAATATACTTTTAATATAATAAAAATGTACTTTATATTCATGGTCCACACAGCTATATGAACCATGGTCCACACAATAATTTATTGGAACGGATCATTATACTGTGGACCAGGGTGCACAATGCATTGTGCACCCCGTAAGGAGATGAGTTCTGTGTATTCTAGGCAATCGTTCTGTGTATTCTAGGCAATCATTCTGTGTATTATAGGCAACCGTTCTGTGTATTCATGTTAGTAACATATGTTGTGATGTGTTTGTGCATTCGAATGTTAGGATACACAGAATATTAACACAAAATATACAAAACGCATCCTCATAACATTCGAATGCACAAACACATCACAACATGTGTTACTAACATGAATACACAGAACGGTTGCCTATNCATAAAATACATTATTTTAGAGTACATTTTTTACCTTCAGTACAAAAATAATATACTTTTAATATAATAAAAATGTACTTTATATTCATGGTCCACACAGCTATATGAACCATGGTCCACACAATAATTTATTGGAACGGATCATTATACTGTGGACCAGGGTGCACAATGCATTGTGCACCCNGTGCACAATGCATTGTGCACCCGATCCACGATATAAATTGCCCACTTAAGGGGAGCCAAATCTGGGCCTATTCATATGACACCCATTGTGCTGCCCGGTATAATAAGTTAAATAAAAAAGGAAGAGTAAGAAAAGGAAAGGCAACTAGGACATGTTATCATGTAGCATTGGGGGTAAATATACACACTTTGCTTGCAACTAGAAGCTGATAGTATATCCATGTCTTTAAGCCCATAGAGTATGAAAAAAGTTCAGGAAAGCCCATAGTAAGCCATGTAAGAAAAGTGCAGGAAAGCCCACATTCCTATAACCGGAACGTTATACCGTGGACCAGGGGCCACAATGCATTATGGACCCTGGTCCGAAACGAGTCGCGTGTATACGGCGTATTACAGGGTTTTTTTTTTTTAATTAAAATATAACTATAATTTGAACAACAACAAAAACAGTGACGAAAAAGCAAGAACAAAAAACACGCACAAGTTCATCAGATCACAAAAACACACACAACTTGGGCTTATATTCTATGTATCCTAACATTCGAATGCACAAACACATCACAACATGTGTTACTAACATGAATACACAGAATGGTTGCCTAGAATACACAGAATATTGACACAAAATATACAGAACTCATCCTCCTAACATTCGAATGTTACTAACATGAATACATGTTTGCCTATAATACACAGAACGTTTGTCTAGAAGGCTAGAATACGCAGAATATTTGACACAGAATACACAGAACTCATCCTCCTAACATTCAAATGCACAAACACATCAAAACTTGTGTTAATAACATGAATACACAGAACAGTTGTTTAGAATACACAAAATATTGACACAAAATACACATAACTCATCCTCCTAAACATTCAAATGCACAAACACATCACAACCTGTGTTACTAACATGAATACACAGAACGATTGCCTAGAATACACAGAATGATTGCCTAGAATACACAGAACGATTGCCTAGAATACACATAACTCATCTCCTAACAGTTTGGTTCACTTTTGAAAGTGGAGAAGAAATTGCATGGATGGATAGTGAATAGTGGATGATTGCAAATTTACTGATGTGACATTTTGAAAGTGATAAAAGATTACATAGGTGAAGATAGTATAAAAGCATCCACAATTGTGGATTTTATGTGATTTTTGCAATCCAGGGAAGGTGTTTCAACAAATGGAGAACAAGGTTTTTAGTGAGTTTTATTACAACAAGTATTGGTTTTTAGTGGGGCATGCCATGAGAGAAAAGGAGAAAATAAAGCCAACAATCGCGTCCAGTAGGCGCGTGCATAGCAAGCCCCATGCTGGGTGCATATTAACCTCTTTTTTTTTCTTTTTTTTTTTTTTTACTTTTTTTGTCAAATCTGTTTTTTTTTTTCTTTCCTTTTTCTTCCCCTCCCCTCCATCTCTTTCTCTCTCATAGTTGGAACCTCAAAAACTTAAAAAATTATGCTCTAAAATAAAAGAATTCAAATTAACAATAAGTTCTACGAACTACATGGACTTTCAAATCTTACTCTCTTAGTTTATCCCCTAATGTGGAGGGCACTGATAAACTATTATTTTCATGTGGCTCTAATAAAAATGTCTACATTAAAATTTTGTGTGTGAGAAAGCGCAAATTTTACTGTGGATCATGCATCAAAACGACGTCGTTTTGATTAATAAAAACAAACGGTTGAAACGGCCTCCGTTCCGCGCCACTAACTTTCAGTTTATATACACTGCAGTTACTTTTCAACACAACTGCAGTTCATTTTCAATATAACTGTAGTTTCTTTTCGATATAACTGCAGTTTCATTCGACATTATACACTCAAATATGTGAAACTGTTATTCAGTTTCTTTTCAACGTAACTACAGTTTCTTTTATAATATACTGCAGTTTACTTTCAACACAGTTATAATATCATTTCGATATAACTACAGTTTCATTGGACAATATACACCAAAAAATGTGAAACTGTACTGTTATTAACTTTCATTTTATATACACTGCAGTTTCCTTTCAACACAACTACAATTACATTTCGATATAACTACAGTTTCATTTGATAATATAAAAACAAATGTGAGGCAGTATCTGTTGAGATGAACTGTAGTATCTTTTACGGAGTTCCGCCACAACCGTTTCTTTTACTTAATGAAACAGCGACGTTTTGTGACCATGGTCCACCGTATAACAACTGGTGAGAAAGGTTCTGTTTGACGGACTTTATTTAAGAGCGTATAGCTTATTTTAAGATATTAATAAGCTATAAGCTTTTTTGGTAATATTTTCAAAATAAACTACTAACTTAAAATAAGCCACTAGCTTCTTAACTTTTTCTATCTTTATACTTATTATTTTAAATAAATGACATCTTTTACCTCCAAATTACAACTCGCATTTTCTATTCTCTTATTTTTAACTCCAATCGCCCGCAACTCTTCAGTCTTCACTGCTCCACACTAGCAGAATTCAGAAACAGCAACCATCAACGACAAACATCCCATTTGTCGCTGCTGTTGATAGGTCCTGGTATGATTTTTTTAAAATATTTGCAAGTTTGCAACTAAACATTAATTGCGTTCTTTGTTTACAAATTGTATGTCCTCTTGTTTTTATGGTTTACATTACTTTTATGATTTGAAAATACTTGGACCTTGGCATCTATACTTTTTTTTTTTTTCTGGTTTGAAAATATGATTTGCTGTAAGATGCTAGCACGTAGAACACAACGGTGGTGGCAGAGAGTATTTATTTGTACGCATTTCGATGCTTAGTTCTTTAGTGCTTGAATTGAGTGAATCCGTGAGTGGATGCATGAAATACTAGATTGTTTTTTTTTTTCTTTCCAAAAAAAACAAATATGTGAATAAATTTTTGAAGAAATTTTTCTCTGGTAAATATGAGGGTTTTGGCAGAACAAACTCAACAAAGTGGGGCTCACAATTTGTTTTTTTTTTTTTTTACTGTTTTTATTTTCTTTTTCCCTTCCACACTAGTAAAATCTTTTCAAAAATTCCAGATTTATCAAAGAAAGTCTAACAAATCTTTTGTTTTTACCTTCTAATTTATAGCTTTTCAGGCTTTAACTACTTTTCGATTTTCAGTTATGTTTGCAATTAGGTTTACCAAATATACTGTAAAAATTAGGAATGAAAAATATGAGAGCACATAGGATTTGCTATTCAATAATTGATCCCACCATCTACTCACAGTAAAGTCTGACGGACGGGACATCAAACATCATTGTCTGTCAGATCCCGAATTAATGCTGCCTGTTATGCTGACTCAGTGAGGCAAATTATGCTGTGAACCCACTTCCACCTTGTAAGGTGGATCTGGTTCAAAATTATGTCGTTTTTGTCTTTATTTTTTTTTAAATTAGTAAATATATTGCTGAATATAGAGTTGTCAAAAAATGTGTGAATGTAGAGGTTTCAAAGTGTGGATGTAGAGTATAAAAATCGTGAATGTAGATTTATGATTGTGTGAATGTAGAGTTGCTCAGAAATGTGTGAATGTGGAGGTTTCAAATTGTGAATATGGAGTATAGAAATCGTGAATGTAGAGTTATGCATATGTGAATCTGTAATAGAGTTAAGAAATTCTAGCAACTTGTAGCTCTATAATGTGTGAATGTAGAGTTCTCAAATTGTGAATGTGGAGTATAGGACCTGTGAATATAGAGTTTTGAATGTGTGAATGCATAACAGTGGTAATATAGTTACTAAACATATAATCCTGTAATGTGTGAATGTGGAGTTTACAAATTGTGAATGTAGAGTATAGTGTATGTGAATCTAGACACAGGTCCACCTTGCAAGGTGGACCTGGGTCCACGGCATAACAACCACTCAGTGACAGCCCAATTATTTATTTTTTTTAAACAACAGCCCAATATTTGTTTTTTGAAAATAAAACAGCCCAATTATTAAAAGTACAATTTCAGCAGTTGCATTTATTATAATAGTATTTCATTATTGGACATTATTGCTTATAACAGTTGTAACGGACGCAATTATTCCTCATTATGTATCTCATTATTGTACCCCTTTATATATATGTGTGGAATGATGAATAAGAATATACCTGATTTTTGTCTCTATTACTTTGTCTTTACTTTTCTCCCTACATCATGTTTGAGCTAATAGGTTTCACAACACGTTATCAGCACGCTCTTACGGTGAATAAGGCAATTACGGATTACAAATCAGAGGTGAAGCATTTGATCATTTATCAATTTCCAGATTTTAATAGAAATGGAATCAACAAGTAAGCTTTCGAATTTCCGCATTATAGCCTGTAGCCTGTAAAATATGATATTATACTTTATTTACAGTGCTATGTTTTTTGTTTACAAGTGGTATCAAGAACCCTATAATTTTTCTGTCTAATAGATCTAATTGATTTATTTGGTTTTGTATGCAATATGAATTTAATTTTCTATTTGAATGCATACATAAATTTGTGCCTGTTGTTTCCGGTATGTATATGCATATATATATTGAATTTCGTGTATGTATATATCTACATGCAAATTTCTCTTCAAGTAAATTGCATATTAATATTCTCCTTATGCACATATATATATATATATATATATATATATATATATATATATATATATTTCCTTGAGTGATATGCAATATTTGTGTACACGGTTGCCGTTTGTACTTTGTATATCATTCTGAATACATTTTGTATATAAATATGTATTCAAACTATATGAATATTTTTAGAAAAATAACCTGCTTTAGGCAAACCATATGTAGTCAACCTGATATTGACTTGACTCGTGACTGTGCTCCGGCGTGAGGGAGGTAGCGGCGACGTCCTCGTTGTCTCCGTTTGCTTTGTGTAAATCGCAGCGCCGCAGAGCCGTTCGCTTCCTGTATAAGGAGCACTCTGCCTTTGAGAAGGGCAAAAACGTTTGAGACGAACATTTTATTGAGCAGCACCGAATCTGCTTTTGTCCATCAATTTGCATATTTTTCATTCCGCAAATATGGTGGTGCTCAACAAAAATTGCAGAAAACGTTTCTGCTTATGTGGATAGTTCCTCGAACCCGTAGACCATAAACACTCCTTATGTACAATTTTTTTTAAACAAAAAAACTTACCCTTTGACCGATCTGCCACCATAGTTTTTCTTAGCCAAATCCATTGTTGGTGGCCGGTTCCTTCTTTCCCACGAGGGTTCGCATCGTGGATCCGGCAGGCGGCTCAGCCCAGAGGTAAAGTCGCGTCCAGCGGCAACGATTCTGAGCGATCAATCTATGTTCTATCTAGATCTATTTTGTGATCGGCGATGGCATCCTAGCGGCAGCACTCTCGCTGGTCGCGACAGTCGCGAAGAGGACGGCGCGGATTGGGGTTGCGGTCGGCTCCGTCTGGTGATGGTGGCTGCGATTTCGCGAATAGGCCGGTGCGACAGCTGATCTGTGCGATCGACGTTCCGACCTCGGTAAAAACGCGGTGCTCCGGCAGAAGGACCGCGACGTGGAACTCCGACAGATCGCGCTCCAGCAGAGTGCGGCGGAGGCTCGCGATCTATCCTCGTTAGCGATGCCGGCGACGAAGTCCGGTGCGGCAGTGGGAGACCTCCGGCCGTGACGGCGAGCGGTGATGGAGGCTCCAGCCGTGAACGGCGACCGACGATGCGGCCCCGGCCCTGATGGTCTCTCTGCCTCCGCGCATCTCTCCCTCTCTCACACGTTTTGGCTGTTAGCCTGTTACAGATTAGATTGAAGGCAACTAGGGTTTGTTTGCCTCCGCCACTATCTGCTAAGTTTTATTTTCAGACATTTAGCATCTGATAATATGTTTTCTTGGGCCGGGTTTGGCCCATTTCAGCCAAGACCAAGATTAATATATGCTGAAATATACTTGATGGGATGTTGGGCTATTTGATTTTATTCCAGAAAATACATTGATTATGGGCCTATTTGATATATTGTTTAATTGGACCACCTCTTCTAAATTGGATCATCTTTATTTCAATGAGTCATTTTTTTGTGATATATTAATTCACATGTATACATTGATTTGGGCCAGCGTTTTTTTTGAGAACTATATTGTTTTCAAAATACCATTCAAATTATTATTTATGCTCCGAAATTAAATTGCTAGTTTGTGCAATTTATTTGGCTGACATGATTTTATGAGTTCATATGCATATTCTGTCATATTTGCATAATATATAGTTTCTTTATGCAAATAATAAGTGGACTCTCGTTTTTAGCCAGCCATAGTATATAGATTATTTTAAAGATCTAGATCTTGGTTGTTATCTCCAAAATATGAACCTACCAATCTTATTTTGGACAGGAGCATGTTGTTAACGTAAGCCCTTGAAATTGATATTTATCTCAATCCCATATCCTGTCGATAGTGCTATAAAAATCCGTGAAGAATTGCTTTTGACTACAAATATCATTGGTATTTTCTAAGACACAATTTGGCTGATTTAACTTTAGATTTCAAGGTTTTCAGTCAGTAACTGACTTAATCAGCTATACACAATTGTGTCCCAAA
This sequence comes from Ipomoea triloba, assembly GCF_003576645.1. NCBI lineage: Eukaryota > Viridiplantae > Streptophyta > Magnoliopsida > Solanales > Convolvulaceae > Ipomoea > Ipomoea triloba. The sequence continues at coordinate 8,768,475 of NC_044917.1, read as the reverse complement.
CTTAAAGTTATTCAACTAGTCGAGGACAACTTCATATAACTTTTAGCCTAACAGCAAAGTATGTTTCACGTGTGGATATAAAAGGCACTATTCACGTGCGTGCCACACCCCGAAGCGTCTTGCTGAAACCTAAGCGAGCAGCACTATGTTGAATCCGACCAAGTTGCTTTGCCTGAAGCAAACGCTCTTGTTTGGTCATATTGATAATACAAATACCTTATCATCTATATCTATCCCATAAGTGATAGGCTCTTCCTCTATACATTACAATAGTAATTTTATTGCAAGATGCTCAATATTTTGATCGGGTGCATGCTCTATGTTAAGTTGATGATCACTATCCCTCAAAGGTGATAGTTCAGCCCAACATGAATGATCATCAGTAAGATCATTCTGGTAATAAGTAGAGGCATCTTTTCAACTATATTCTCTCGATGTTGTATACATCTGAGTCAAACCAAATTATCGACATCATCTTATACGACATGTCATTATTTGATATTAATTGCTTTAATTTTATTAAAGCATTTTTGGCACTTTTGAAGAATCATATCGTACTTATGATTATCATTTGGTTTGCCAAAATATTGTGATAAAATCCAAACAGGTATTAATGACTTTGGGGACATCATACCTGATATATTTTAATTCTAATCTAGCTCACTGCATATCAATATCCATCCCCCATAAACCTAGTACGTGTAAATATTTCCCAATTTGCGTTCCTATTCATAAGTGTGCATTTCAATTCTTATATCACCACTATTGCGTATCTTTATGGGCTATAAATGATTATAAAACTCCATTTATTTACATAGAGCCCATGATAGGGAATCAATAGATACGCTGACTGCATACTGAAGATCTGTTCACGGCATTAGGGGGAGATATACCCACATTTAAATGCCGAGAAATTCCATGAAATGGAAAAATCTTCATTATAATCCACGTACTAGTAAAATTGAACTAGAAGTTCAGAAGATAATCTATTTACAATATTAGCAAATAATCTGCCAAATATATATACCGATAATGTATATATACACTGATCATGTTGATCAGAAAAGAGTGACAAGGTCCCATAAGATAATCCCCAAATTGGACCAAATATATTTATCTCAATACTCCTTGACACCAGAACTGTAGGAGATCTATCGGTTTAAGAGATATGAAACATAATGCTAGCAAAGAAGCATTGTCACTCTTGTCCTAAAAAGGAACTATGTCCTAAAGACATCTGTCCAGAAGACAAAAACCCTAGTAAGGTGCACCAAACAAACATAATACTAGGGATGCGGAACAATCAGATCTTAATATTTGGGAAATGTTAACGATCTGATTAATTATCATGAATTTGGGAGAAAACTATATAATATAGTTGTCGACAACACACGCCTATATAATTGCTAATTTAAATAAACTGGATCCAGGTGAGGTGCCAGATGCATGCTCATTATTTAATATTTAAAAGAGTAATTAAGGCAAAGCTCGACTCGCTAAAATAGATTCTCTTGACAATACATACACCATTGAATAATAACCCTGTTGGTTACAAATGGATGTTTGTATGAAAGAGAAATGAAAACAATAAGGTGATATAATAGCGAGTGTTTGTAGCATATGGGTTAACGCAGAAACCCTTGATTAATTTTAATCAAATCTCCCATGTACGATGACATTAAGTTCCGCTATACAAGATAATTGGCAGTACAAACTTAGATATGCAGCTAATAAACGTCATGACAATAAGGTCACTGGACGGTATGGTCTTTATATGATCTTAGCACAAATCACAATTAACTGAGTAATTTCCTCCTGAAGTAGGAAAATGTAAAAATCAAAATATACCGTAGTACTTATTGAATCATAAAGAGCTTAATGGTATTAGCTCCAAAAATGACTTTTAGAAATTAAAGGACTTGGAAAAACCAAGTATTATCTCGACCTGTAGATCGAGTATTTCCTTGAACTCATCACACTAACGGTTATATCTCTTGCAGAAGATAAGGAATCGTTTAAACTCAAAAATGATATTGAGGACACTTTAGGACCTGAAGTCCATTTCTTCATTATTGGAACACTACGAAAGAACCAGAAGTTCCGTGATCATATTAGGACTAACATTGTCCATACAGTGAAATCACTTATAACTCCTAGTGCTCCAAGTATCATCTAGTAAACTTATGCAATAAACCACTGAGTGTTTCTCATAGATCACTTGGTATTGACTCCCTTTTCAAAATTAGTTATGTGTGTTATTCAACCCACATAAGCTCCAGAAGAGTCACGAGAATCATTGTATAAAATATTAACTTATAGTAATAATCATGAAGGTTGTCATATCATCTCCTCTACGATCACTTTGAAACAGCTATTTTACTTTAAGCAATGTAGAAATTGAAGATTGTTATCTTCAGGGGGAGATGCGGACTACATTTACTTAAATCAATCCTGAAGATGGTGTATCCTAAAAGGACCAACAATTGTACTCTTTTGCAACCTATACCATGCACTCTTTTCCTCACTAGATTTTTCCCAATGGGTTTTTCTAGTGTGGTTTTAACGAGGCATGATTATAATATGATAAACGAGAAGAAATTTGCAAATAAATACTTGAATAGACGAACCCCGAAATCCTGAAGATTATGCCCTGAAGGCTTATGATTGTACTCTTTTTCCCTTAACTAAGTTTTTCCCACCGGGTTTTCTTAAGTTAAGGTTTTTAACGAGGCAATCAGGAAGGTTGTTATCTTCAAGTGGAGCAACAACATGCACAGAGATTATTGGTCCAGAAGACCACCAACTCTTGCAAATCCTGAAGATTAAACGCAACAAGTTATGGTTGTACTCTTTTCCCTTAACTAAGTTTTTTCCCACTAGGTTTTCTTAGTGTAAGGTTTTAATGAGGCAACCAGGACTATATATGAAATTATAAATATCATGTACTCTTTTATTGTCTAGGTTTTTCCCACAGGGTTTTCCCTAGCAAATTTTTCATGAGAAAAGGTCGTGGTCAAATAATGTCCAAGGGGGAGTGTTATAATAGTATTTCATTAGTGGACATTATTGCTTGTAACAGTTGTAACGGACGCAATTATTCCTCATTATGTATCTCATTATTGTACCCCTTTATATATATGTGTGGAATGATGAATAAGAATACATCTGATTTTTGTCTCTATTACTTTGTCTTTACTTTTCTCCCTACATCATGTTTGAGCTAATAGGTTTCACAACAGCATTATTATTATTATTATTATTATTATTATTATTATTATTATTAGGGAAAATGATCAAATTAGTACCTGAACATTAACTGAAAAATCAATTAGGCCCCTAAACATTTAAAAAGTGCAATAAGGCCCTTTAACATGTAAAATTAGGTCAAATAAGCCCAAAAACCAGTAAATGACCTGCCAGCGCAGGTCATTTACTGTTAAGGCAATAATCCGGCGACCGGCGCCGGTCACTTGGCTCCGGCGGAAGGCAACCAAAAGGTCGCCTTCCATGGCGGAAGGCGACAAATGCGGTCGCCTTCCATGGTGGAAGGCGACCATCCGCCGGTCGCAAGATTATTGCCTGAACAGTAAATGACCTGCGATGGCAGGTCATTTACCGGGTTTGGGCTTATTTGACCCAATTTTACATGTTAAAGAGCCTAATTGCACTTTTTAAATGTTTAGGGCCTAATTGACTTTTCAGCTAATGTTCAGGGGCTAATTTGACCATTTTCCCTTATTATTATTATTATTATTATTATTATTATTATTATTATTATTATTTATTTTGTTTATCAAATTTTATGAACCAAAGGAAAAATGTATTTTTAATCTTTCAATTGTTTTGCTAGTCATTTTAGTTAATACTCTCTAACATTTTGCTGTTTCAATATACACCCCTAACAATATAGATGTGAAAACTTTAATCTTCATACATAAAATTAAATATTTAATATAAATAAATTAATATTATTGAAATTGCAGTACATATATTTTCTTATTTGTAATAAAAGTTTACTTATAATTTTACAGAATCTCCAAATAATACTATTGATTGAAATTACACTCTAAATATTTTTTTAAACTTAATACAATTCAACATGAAACATGCATCCTTATCTACATCTATAGTACTAATAAAAATAAATTCTTACTTTTGCAACTTCTTGCCCACACTACCTCCCAAGCTATTACTATATAAAATATACGTACTAATTATTATGGTAAATAATAGCACAATAAATGTGACAACTTTTATATATATATATATATATATATAGCTTGTGTTTGGAAACACGGGAAATGATTTCCATAAATTGTTTTCCGAGTTTCTTTTGTTTGTGAAGGCTTGAAAAATGCGGTCAACGGAAAATAACTTTCATTTACCATGGAAAATCAACCCAATTTTTTTTTTTTCAGAAAATGACTCAAAAATTTTTTTTCCGGAAGTAACTTTACAGAGTTGGCTTCCTCCAAGGCCAAGTTGACCTCGCCTTCCTCCAAATTCTTTGGCGCAAGGTCCAAGTGGTTCAACACGCCCTGGGTAGGAATCCTGTTCGCAATGCTCATCTCCCTCGCCCTTTTTTATTTGGACTTCACCGACCTAATCTCATTTCCCTCGCTGTTTCTTACTCGAATTAGCTTCGTTTCTATGTTGAGAAGAAAGGCACTAATGCTGGTTTCCAACGGACTGGTTTTCGCTGGACACTAGAGCAGATATATTCTGGTTTTCGTCGGAAACCTTTTTTTTTTACCTTTTAAAATAAATATCATTATTTTAATATATTATTATAATTTTTTATATTTTAAAAAATAATTAAAATGTAAAATTATTCAATTTTATACATTTTCCAGAAAATGAACCAAACACTAGGTATGGCTATTTCAATCTGCCCCGTGGATATCCACCCGAATCTATCCTACATGGGTCTTGTTTTTTTTTTTTTTTTTTTTTTTTTTGGTGATAGTGGATGGTGGGTCGGGGTGGATCTTAAAAAAGTAAATCCACAATGGGTCGGGTTGGATTCGGGTTCTATGTACAAAACACGCCTAGAACTCCGTCCGACCCACCATGTGTGTGTATGTGTATATATAATAGTAAAATAAGTACTAGTATGTCGTTTATTATACAAATTTCTATAACTTTAAGTAACTTTATACTATTTTTATATTTAAACTAGTAAGTTTATTTTTAAAAATTAACAATTTAGTTATTATATTTGGATATTTTTATTATTTTTTGTGTTAGTATAACTAATGAATTTTGTGATTTTATTATGTGTAAGTAATTTAAATATTATTTTTTGAAAAAAATTAATAAGATGATAAGTGGTGGGTACCCGTAGTGGCACCCGCATCAGGTGGCTGGGAGTGGGTTTTGAAAAAGTCCACCCAATGTGGATTGGGGGTGAGGGTGTGTGGAGAAAATATAAGGTCAGTCGGGTGATGGATGTAGCCCTCCCCGACCCACCCCGACCCATTGTCATCCCTACATACCAAACACACAAAGACAGTTTTCAAGAATGCAACCAAACACTAAAAATGAAACTGTTTTATGAAAAATGATTCATTTTCTAGAAAATATTTTTCTGCTTTCAAAACTTACCCTTAAGGTGTAATACTATGGGAACAAAATAAATTATTATGTTAATTAGGGGTGTGCAAACTTCGATAAATTTTTTGTTAACTGACCAAACTGATAAATTTTGGTTAATCGTTTTTTAACCGAAGTTTTTCAATTCGGTTAATGGTTAAAGCTTTTTTAAAATTTCGTTTAACAGTTAATTCAGTTCGAAACTTCGGTTAATCGAATTAACCGAACGATTAACTGAAATTATATATATATATGTATATATATATATATGTATATATATACATATATATATATATATATATATATATATATATAGGAAGGGGTTCGAGTGAGATAGAAGCCCTAGGTGAGAAGTGAGATAGAATCCCAATCATAGATCAAAAAAAAAAAACTGCCACCTACGAACTTCAATAATGTGCACTGGGAGAAGGAAAAATATGCACTAGAAGGTAAAAAAAAATGCGCACTGGAGAGGCACAAAAATGTGAAACAATTATTGAAAAAATTAAATTTAATATAGGATCATCAACACAAATTATAAACGACCATTAATAATAAATAAACAAACAATATTCAACTCAAATTAATAATTAATGATCAAGATTTATTGATCTTTTAAAAAAATTCGTCATCTACAATTTAAAAAAAAAAAAGCTTTGGAAGGCACAATAATGTGCACTGTATAGCATAAAAATGTGCACTAGATGAAGGAACAATGTGCATTGTATGGCACAACAATGTGCTCTGGTAGAAGAACAATGTGCACGGGAAGAAGAACAATGTACACTGTATGACATAACAATGTGCACTGGAAAAAGGAAAAATGTGCACTATATGGCATAACAATGTGCATTGGAAAAATAAACAATGTGCACTAGAAGAAGAAAAAATATGCACTGTATGGCATAAAAAGGTATACTGTAAGAAGGAAAAATATGCACTGGAAGACAAAAAAAATTAACTTACACAAATTTGTAGTGTTGTTATTGTATATTTTCTTATGAATTTATTATAATATGCTTTATTTTAATTGGATTTATTATTATATTAATTATTTTTTGGATTTAAAATTTTAGCTTAAAAAGTTATGTTAATGGGTTAACCGACCGATTAAAAAAAAATCGGTCCGGTTAATTCGGTAATAAAAAGTTTGATTCGTTTAACCGTTAAAGTTTTAAAAATTTCGGTTAAAACGGTTTGGTTAAGCGATTGAACACCCCTTTGTTAATTAAACTAATAATTACACGAATAATAGTATAGTTACAATTAATTCATTTAGATATGGAGGATAAAGAAAAAAGTAAAGGCGATATGGGGAAAATGAATATACTTAGGTATAAAAGTGTAATTGCACAAATATAGTATAATTGCCTAATAATAATAATTGTCTAATAATTATTATGGTAACTAAGCTAAATATAGATAGTTAGATTTATTTTTATAATAATTATAATTAAATTATTTTATCATTTTCTTCCCATATTTATTTTAGTAATAATATAATTACATAAATCATATTACATATCGATTTTTAAAGATAATTGCAGACAAACGAGTCATATATTAATTAATTGAGTGATACTTTTATACTAATCTTATAATCAAATAAATGTAAACTTTCAAATATTAGAATTGTTTACAAATTCATTTTTAATTTTATTATCTAAATATATAATAAAAAAATTTACCTCTGCATCGCACGGGTAATTGGACAATTATTTACTCAAAGTCAAGCAAGGATAACATCAGAAAACATAATCGATCCAATCAATTTCATCAATTGCACTATATAATGTTCGTTGTTATAATTTATATAATTGTATATCAATCCAAATATTTTTAAAATATTATAATTAATTCATTTTGTGCAACACACGGGTGAAAATACTAGTAGGCTTAATAACTTATTTTAAAACACTATCCCGACTAGCATTTCAAAATAAGTTTCTAGCTTTTTAACGTTTTTTCTTTTTTTTTAATCTTATTAATTTACAAAAATAACATTGTTTGTCCTTAGTAATCAAATTTCTAATATTTTAGTTTATAATTTTATGTCTTTTTACACTTATCAACTAATTTAATAATTAATTTTACTAAATAATTTAATTTCAATTAATTAATTTATTAGTTACTAACTTTTTAATTAGGCATATCAATAAGAGCTCTAAAGTCTTATCGATAAAGAAATAAATGGCATGCGAAAATGATAGTTTTCAGTGGTGGAATTTAATTTTACCTTATGTTACGTGATTGTGAAAGTTACGAAATGAGTATATAGGGAAATGGACGGTGAAGTGATGACGTGCTTATTCTTGTAGTTTATCACCACAAGTGACTAATATGAAGCTCACAGCATGAAAATACCCAACAACATAGAGCATTCTTATCAATGGAGTTTTTTTTTTAAAATTATAATTTTAGAGAAGTTTTTATAAATGTGATTAGAAAAGAGAAAATAGAATAGGATGAAAAAGAAATTACTTTTAAAAAAATTAAAAATCAGTGCTGTCAGCGCGCCTGACGTCCCCAACTGCACGCGCCCGCTAGGCGCCATTATTGCAGCTCACGCAGCGTGGCGTGCTGGCCTTGGGATTATGTGTGATGAATTTACTGTTACAATAATTCCTCTTTTGCAGTTGAATCCAAACCTTCTCTCTTACTTTCTTTCACCTCCACCTCATTCAGTATTGTACCAAAAATCCCAAATAAACCATTCATATTGTTGCTCATATTTATATATTCATTGTCAGAAGCGCCAGTGTTTATATGCTGTGATGTGCGGGTGGCTGGTGTACATGGAGTTTTGTCTTTTTATTTTTATTTTTCTGATAAGGGTAAAATTACATTTTTGTCCTCCCATCATTCATATGGTACAAACTTAATTCATGAATTATATGTGTGACCATTTTAAATTTTAAGTTCTGTATGAAGTGTGGATTTTAGTTCTTCAAAAATTATAATATTATATATGTCACTAATATATCTCTTAATAAAGTAATTAATTTGACCTTTCATGGACTGAAATCATCACTTTCAACATAACTTAGGAATTAAATATGTCCAAGTATATAACTAAATAAATAAGTCTATATCACGGGTATAATTAAAAAATCAAAAATACAAATTTTTCATGAATTAAAATGGGAAAGTTACCCTTGTATTAAGTGAGTCAACTAATATTATCTCTGTTGAATTCTCCCATTAATCTGTCCATGTCCATCTCCCAACTAATACTACCATATTTCCCAAAGCGGGTCAGTGTCAGTCTTAATCTGTCCATGTCCATTTAACCAATAAAACATCACCCAAAATCTGAAGTGTCACATTTTCCTTTGTGGAAATATATGTAATAATTGATATTAACTTGTCATTCATGCTGACCACCGTTCAAAATAAACTTGTATTACTTCTTTCCTGAATGTCAAATCAAAAGTCTACTGGATCCCAGGACATTCTTTATTGAAGGGTTATAAATATGTCTTCAGATAAATCAAATAATAATAATAATAAATATGTGTATTTATAATTTATAACAAAAAAAGTAAGAATAAATTAAATATTAACAAAAAAAAAAAACTATTCTAAAGAATTTAAGATAACCTAATATTAGCTCCTTCCGGAATTGTTTATTCTCTTACAAGGGAAAGAATATCGGCATAGCTCATTTTCAATAATACTATTCATGAAAATAAGACAACTTACCAAACTATATAATTATATTTTAAATAATATTATTTTATTTTTGACATATTTCGTGAACTAAATATTCTGTAGGTAGAATGTGTGATCTTTTATAAATGGACCTTTGAATCACTATTACGACAAATAAGGCTCCTAGCTAGCCTCCCAGTGTAAAAAAAAAAAAAAAAAAACGCCCATGACCAACGACGTCCCAACATTTTTTACATTTGTAATTTCCTTAGCACATTGAATCCCTGTTAGTTAATTTAACGTAAGACCCCGTTGAAAACTCCATTTTTCCATTATATTGCATGTTGACTCTATTCCAAAAAAATTAAATACTTTAGGCTAATTAATGAAGATTTTTTATTAACATTCATAATTTTTTATAAAGTAGTATTTGTTCTGTCTTTCTCAATCTTTTTTTAGCTCAAAGAAATGAAGAATTAATGTCCCACCACCAGAGTTTGATCTTTTGATTACTCATTTGAAATTATAATAGAGATGTCATCACACTATATAATAGTTGGCGAAGATTTTAAAATGCCAACATAAGAAAAATTATAATTATATCATGAAATTTAATAGTTGAGTTATGGATTTGGTAACTAAATGTGATCATTTTAAAGTTGAGAAATAAATTTAAAATAATAAAATAATAAATAAATAAATAAATAAACTTAACAATCGAAAAACATTATTGAAATTAACTCAAAATAATTTATAGCGACATTTACATTACTTCACGGACCATCTAACCATATTATTTTAACCAATAATAAATGTGTTTTAATGGTCATTGGGTGGTTAACGATAAGGATGATGAATACTTATCAGACACGAAATGGCCATTTGTACATTCCAAGTTCCAATCATGATATTTTTTGTAGTGAGAAAACTCGCCGGATCATTAAAAATATACATTATGTAAACATCGTGATAGGATTGGATAATATGTAACGTTTTACTACTATTATTATTATTATTAGTATTTTCGCCCGTGCGATGCACGAAATTGATTTGTTATAATATATTAAAATTATTTGACCCATATAATATTTTGAGATACACTTATATTTTGATATTCCGTAAGTATAATTATATTAGAAAAAAATTCACCTAATGGAATAAGCACTTGAGTGTTTGTTGGTTGACCGTAGAGCGTAGATATTCACTGGACTCCGTTACTAAACAATAAGGAGAAATATGAGAAATAGCAGAAAAGAATAGACAATATTCAATAGTAGAATTGTTCTTTGCTTTTGAGAGTATTTATAGAACAATTTTAATAGTCAAATAACAGTCTGTATTTTATTCAAAATTAGGAATTACCGATAGTATAAATTACGTTGCAGAGAAATATATGTACTGTATTATTATGATTATTAATTTTAATCTACAATTGTATTACGAATAGGAAAGTATGGAATAATATATTATATTAGGAATTGTATTACCATATTTTAATGTACAATTGTAGTACGAATAAGAACTGAGAACTGTATTAGTGTATTACAATATCTTACAATATTACGCAAATCTTATTAATAGTATAAGAGTGTTTTGGACGTAAAGTTAAAATTGAGGATTTTGTTTTTATTAGTAATTTTACTTTGCAGGAAATATATGTACTGTATTATTACGATGAGTAATTTTAATCTAGATTTATATTACGAATATGAAAGTAGGTAAAATATATTTTATTAGGAATTGTATTACCATATTTTAAAGTACAATTGTAGTACGAATAAGAATTGTATTACTATATGCTTTACAATATTACGCAAACATTAATTGTATAGAATTGTTTTGGGCGGGAAGTTAAAATTGAGGATTTTATTTTTATTCTTTTTATAGGGGAAGGGGGAAACCCATTTACAGAAGTGTATCAGTTCTGGTTATACAAGAATCGCCATGTAGGGTAGCCTAATCTATCAAACTCCATCAGATTGATGATGTCTAGTGGTGGTTGAGTTAAACAGTGGACGCCTTTCGGTTAGTACTTAGACGACTTTGCCATTTTGTCTGCTGCTTCATTGACTTCTCGAGGAGCAGCTACCAATTTTCACTGCATCATGCCTCGAAGTTCCAGTTTGCATGCCTTGATAATGTTTAGGACCGGTGCCCTTACCCTTGCTCCATCTCTGAACGCTTCAACCAATTGTAACGAGTCCCCTTCTAATACAATGTTCTTGAAGCCCATAAGGTTGCCTAGCTGTATGCTTCTTAGAAGACCCCAGGCTTCTGCTTGGAGAGGGGGGCAATTCCCTAAATTATTGACAAAACCCCCTAACCAGTTGCCATCAGAATTCCTTATTAAGCCTCCACAGCCTGCTGACTTTTCTACTTGGTCAGAGGAGCCATCGAAATTAATTTTTACAATTCCTTCTTCTGGTTTCTCCCAGCACTTCTTCTCCCAGCCTGGTTCCATTGTCGTCGATCGGTTGCTACTTTCTTTGACTAGAGCAGATTCTATTTGGTCTAATTGTAAGCTTATCCAGTCTCTCTTGAAATTCAAGGATTGGATAGAATTGGAAAATATTGCTTCGTTCCGCCATCTCCATATCCACCATAACGTAACTGCGAACAGGGAGTTTTTGTTTTGTGGATTCAAACCTCTGCCTTTAGAAGACAGGCCTCGATCTAACCAGTCGTGGAAAGATAAATTCCTGGACTCAGCATGCACTTTTGGTAACATCACTTTCCAAACTTCTTCGGCTGCTGAACATTTACGGAGTACGTGGTCCATGTCTTCCACTGTATTGTTGCATAACCAGCATGTATTTGAGGTTGACATGCCTCGTCTTACCCGCATGCTGTTCGTGAGAAGCCTCTTATGTATCTGAGGATTTTATTTTTATTAATACTATAATAATAGTATATATTACGTTGAAAAAAATTATATATACTGTATTATTAAGATGAGTAATTTTACTCTAAAATTGTATTACGAATAGAAAAGTATGAAAAAATATATTTTATTAATGTACAGTTATAGCACAAATTAGAATTGTATTACCATATATTTACAATATTACAAAAACCTTAATTGTTTAGGAGCGTTTTGGGCGGAAAGTTAAAATTGAGGATTTTGTTTTTATCAATAGTATAGATTATGTTGCAGGAAAATATATGTACTGTATTATTAGGATTAGTAATTTTACTCTAAAATTTTCTTACGAATAGGAAAGTAGGGAACAATATATTTTATTAGGAATTGTAATACCATATTTTAATATACAATTATAGCACGGTTTGGAATTGTATTACCATATACTTTACAATATTACGCAAGCCTTAATTGTTTAGGAGTGTTTTGGGCAGTAAGTTAAAGTTGAGGATTTTGTTTTTATTAATTGTATAGATTAAATTGCATCGAAATATATGTACTGCATTATTACGATTAGTAATTTTAATGTAGAATTGTATTACGAATAAGTAAGTAGGAAAAATATATTTTATTAGAATTGTATTACCATATTTTAATGTACAATTATAGCACGAATTGGAATTGTATTACCATATAGTTTACAGTATTACTCAAACCTTAATTCTTTAGGAGTGTTTTGAGTGAGAAGTTAAAATAGCGAATTTTATTTTTATCAATAGTATAGATTACGTTGCAAGAAAATATATGTACTATATTTTTACAATTAGTAATTTTAATCTAGAATTGTATTACGAATAGGAAAGTAGGGAAGACACTGTAATATAATTCCTAAAGTCTATTATTCTCGCTAACCTAACAATAGAATATAATTATTATTCTATTCATTGCCAATTTTATTATTCCTTATGGAATAACATTCCTATTACTTCAAAATTCATTTCGTGAACCAAACGTATTGTACGAGTATTAGACATATATTCGTTGGTTCAATTGAGTTACCATGATTTACATCTTCCCAGATGTTTTGTCGACAATATTATTGCATGGACCATGGTCCACACTGTGTGGACCATAAATAAAAAGTACATTTTTAATATACTAAAAGTACATTATTTTTGTACATAAAGTACATTATTTTAGAGTACATTATTTAAGTACTGAAAGTATATTATTTTATAATGTACCTTCAGTACAAAGATAATGTACTTTTAGTATAATAAAAATGTACCTTATATTCATGGTCTACACAACTATATGGACCATGGTCCACACAATAATTTACAAAGTCGGGGAGTGGAAACTTTTGAGAGATTTTTGGGGTTGAGGATTCAACCTTTTGGGAAGAATATATTCGCATAGAGCCCAACATCTATGCATATTGGATTGCAACCTATTATAACTACGCAATTTGATTTTTAACTTTAATTTTCAATCTCTCTGGCTATTTATGGATCATGTTCTTACTTTTTACTATTTTGTAGGCGTTGTTTAATGTAATAATATGTTTTTATTATTTTATAAAAAAATTAAAACTTTTACGAAATAATATAATATTTTTAACTACAAAGCACAAAAACGACATAAACATTATTTTTCAGCTGTATTTAAAGTTCATATGTCTAATATTTTCCAAACTCAATGATAAGATCACAGTCCAAAGTCCACAAGTACAACAATAAATTCTATTTTATTTGACAACATTAAAACAAATACTTTTTTTTTAAAAAAAGGGTGAGGTTGAGTCAACCTATTAATTTACGAAGACGCGTAAAATTAAGAAATAAAATAATAAATAAATATTTGGTTCGAGAAGAATATATTGATGCATTCTAATTATTATTTCGGCGCCTCCTTCCTTTGAGCCACATGCTTCCTTCACACTTTTCGTCAAACTTTTCGGCAAAATTAAATTTTTATTATCCTCGCACTGCAATTTATATTGGATAGTACCAGATAGGTATTTACACAAGAATTGTACTACTTGATTCTCAATCTTTATATCTTTATTTTCTTGCTTTTATTTTTAGGCAAAAACTTGTGTGAGATTATCTCACCATGAGACGGGTCGGGTCGGGTCGGATCGAATTGGATTGGATCAAAATGTAAATGTAATACTTATACGCACAAATGTCATACTTATATGCTCAAATATAATACTAATCAAAAATAAAATTTTTATTACTTATAATACTTTTAAGGGAAAATGTAATACTTTTACATTTCGATTTAAAAGTATTAATTTTTCATCAAAAGTATTATATTTTCCCTTATAAGTAAGGGGCACTTGTCAACATTACTTATCATGATAAATGTAATACTTTTCTCTTATAAGTAACAAAAATTGTATTCATGATTAGTATTATATTTGAGCATATAAGTAGGATATTTGCACATATAAGTATGAGATTTGCATGATGTTTCGACCCGACCCGACCCGTCTCACGAATAAGGATCCGTGAGACGGGTCGGGTCGGGTTCTTGGAGAGCAAATTTGAGTTGTATTATCATTCCTATGCATATTAATAGGTGTTCTTGGAGAGCAAACCATAAATCCGATGTACAATGCATTTCAATTATTTGTACTCGAGGAAGGAAAATTACAAATTGCATTTTATTTAAATAAAATATGTACGCTATTAAGATAACAAATTTGCTTACAATGCTTTGCAATGTTTTATTAGAAATTCTATTACCACATTTTAATTTACAATTGTAGTACGAATAGGAATTGTATTATCATATTCTACAATATTATGTAAACCTTAATAGTATACGAGTGTTTTGGGCGGGAAGTTAAAATGCTGAATTTTGTTTTTATTAAAAGTATAGATTGCATTGGATGGAATTATATTTACTGTATTATTATGTTAAAAAGATCGATATATAATATGACTTATGTAATTATATTATTACTAAAGTAAATATGAGAAAAATCAGAAATAATTTAATTATAATTGTTATAAAAATAAATTATACGACCAATGTTAGCTTAATTACTATAATAACTATTAGGCAATTATTGTTAGTCTATTACACTAATATATGTGCAATTATACTTTTATACCTTAAGTATATTCATTTTCACCATATCGCATTTAGTTTTTTCTTCCTCCTCCATATTTGAATAAATTAATTTTAATTATTATAAAAAATAAACAACACATATTTAATTAATTTTTTAAAAGTTTAAATAATTTAAAATTTTCAAAAGGAAATTGTAATTTTTTTTAAGTTTTTAAATAATTTTCAGTCAATTAGTAATATCCTTCTTTTTTTCTAATTTGCCTTTATTATTGTTTGATCGAAAATTTCACAAAGGATGATTTTATTTTCATTAATAGTAATATATAGATATAGAAGTATAGATAAGTATTCAAATTATTATTACTGGTTTAATAATAATTAATAAATTATTTTTTCTTATAAAGTTACGCAGAATTTGTTTCCATTTTTCTCAAAATTATGATGGTTTAATTATTTTCAAAATTTGGTAAATAAAATTTTGTTACCAATTAAACATTATTAATTTTTTTTACCAATTAATTAATAATATTAGTTTGTACAGAAAAGTTGAAAGGGAGGATTTTACTTTTATTAATAGTATTGTATCTATTTGAAAATTACCTAATATCTATTAATTGGTAATATTGTTTCTATATTTTCAATATTAATATCTATTAATTGGTAATATTGTTTCTATTTGAAAATTACCTAATATCTATTAATTGATAATATTGTTTCTATATTCGCAATATAATATTAATATCTATTAATTGGTAATATTGTTTCTATTTGAAAATTACCTAATATCTATTAATTGGTAATATTGTTTCTATATACGCAATATAATATTAATATATATTAATATATATTAATTGATAATATTGTTTCTATTTGGAAATTACCTAATATCTATTAATTGGTAATGTTGTTTCTATATTCGCAATATAATATTAATATCAATTAATTGGTAATATTGTTGATATTTGAAAATTACCTAATATCTATTAATTGGTAATGTTGTTTCGATATTCGCAATATAATATTGATATCTATTAATTGGTAATATTGTTTCTATTTGGAAATTACATACTATCTATTAATTGGTAATATTGTTTCTATATTCGCAATATAATATTAATATCTATTAATTGGTAATATTGTTTCTATATTCGCAATATAATATTAATATCTATTAGTTGGTAATATTGTTTCTATTTGGAAAGTTGAAGGGGAGGATTTTACTTTTATTAATATATAGTATTGATACGTGAATATAGAAAATAATATTACCAATTACTAGATATTAGTTAATTTCCATAAAATTTTACATTTTCTTACCAAAATAAGCATTATAAATTATTTGACCAATAAAAATATTTAATTAATTGACTACAAAAGTTTGGGTGGGAAAATGAAATAGGAAGATTTTAGTTTTATATATATTATAGAATTATAGATTATAGATTATAGATAGTAGTATATAGATATAGAAGTATAGATAACTATTCGAAATATTATTATTGGTGTAATTTGCTTCGGAATTTTAAAGGAATGAAATTGTAATTTCCTCCAACCAAACACCCTATTAATGAAAAATATAATATTATATAATTTATCTTATGGTCTAGTGACACGAAGTGGTTCTCTCAAATGGGACGTCATGTGTTTGAGTCCTAGTGGGGGTGATATTAATTCTTTGTGCTTCAGATTTAAAAGTATTACATTTTCATTTATAAATAACAAACATTTTATTCATATTTAGTACCTTATAAATAACAAACATTTTATTCTTAATTAGTATTATCCCCGTCCCATTTTTTGTGTCAGATTCAATTAATGAGACTTGTCTAAAGTTATTTAAGATTTAATTTTTTATAATATTAAATTTATATTTAATATATAAAATTTTATATATTTAAAAAACTATATTAAAAGTACTATTAAACAAAAAAAAAATCAAATTTAAAAATTATAAAATGCTAATAGAAATAAACAAATAAGAAATTGTTTCGTTTGACACATAAATAATAAATATAACAAATAAAATGAGACAACATATTACTATATTTTTAGTATAAATATTATATTTTCATATTTACTCAATCTCACAGATAAAGATGATATCTAAAATTACCATACATGAATGTATAACGGTCTAAAATTTCCATTTCCAATAGCGACATTTTTTTTTATCAAAATTGGAAGGGGATCCAATAGTGACATTACGTGATTGAATATTACACAAAAAATGAGAACATTTTTCTTTTAAAAATTTCCTTTTATTACGAGATTGAAATGTAACGTCATACCAGATGGCTACCTATCAGCCTATCACCATAAATTTGGTGTTGCAGGTAGCGAGACTACCCATGCACTTTTGACTTCGCCTTTTTTCTTTTTTTTCTCTTCACATTTTCACAGCTTCAGTACCTCGGAGTCAATCATTGTCCACTTTTTGAAATCATGGCGGTTACGAATATTTGCATACCGATCCGACAGCTGTTCATCGACGGCGAATGGAGAGAGCCGGCGAAGAAGAATCGTCTTCCGATCATCAACCCCGCTACCGAAGAAACTATAGGTATATGTGTCTGTGTAGAAGAAATGGATTTGATTTCTGAAGTTAGGAGATGATTTGCTAATATATTGAAGGAAAACGGGTTGATTTCTGAAGTTATTTGAACATTTTACTTAGAGACTTGAGGAATGATTTGTGTTATTGAATTTAGTGGTGAAATTGGAATCTGTTAGGGGATATTCCGGCAGCGACGGCGGAAGATGTGGATATAGCGGTCGAAGCCGCTCGGAGAGCTCTTGCCGGAGAGTGGGGATCAAAGACAGGGGCACAGCGGGCAAAATATTTGCGTGCAATTGCTTCTAAGGTTTGCTTCTAGATAGCTTTTCGTAGTAGTTGTAACGCTAGCAACGGAAGTATGGAGTAGTATTTTTAATAGAATAGTATGATTAGTAGCAAGATCTTTATAATTTGTATTTTTGAAGAATCGCTTATTTTTTAATTTAGAATTCAATCTGGATTGTGATACTCGAACTTCTGTAAGATAGTAGATTTTGGCATTTTGCTGCAGTAGGGTCAGTTCTGACTTAGACAGTTTGCCATATTTTATATAATAATGTGTTGATTTTGTGTTTATGCGGTTTCATGGAAACACCAGGTGAATTTGTTTTGTTGTCAAATATACACTCCGCGACATAAGATTTCTGTCTGTTTTTTTTTTTATTTTTTATTTTTTTTTATTGCCTGAAGGTTAAGGAGAGGAAACCTGAACTTGGAACACTTGAAACCTTTGATTCTGGAAAGCCATGGGCAGAAGCCGATGCAGATATGGTATGTTCTAACTCCCTAGATGAATAGGGTTAATGAGGGGAATCACAGTACTCTTTGAAATGGTGAAAGGGATTTATAATCCCCATTTGGTCCAATCAACTCCTAAAGAATATCTTTGCCAGTTTGCTTGAATAGGATACCCAGCATCCGTACATGTGGTTTTTTTGTACCTTGCAGGATGATGTTGCAGCATGTTTTGAGTACTATGCAGACCTTGCTGAAGCTTTGGATTCTAAACAGAAGACTCCTATTCCTCTTCATCTTGACCAATTTAAGTCGTATGTTCATAAAGAACCACTTGGGGTTGTTGGGTTGATTACTCCATGGTATGTGATAATGCTCATTCATTATCTGGCTTTGCTCTCATTAATCTGTATTTATTCATAACTATGTGCCAGTTTTCAAAACCTTGCAAAGGAAAACTAGTGATGATTAAAATAAATAGTAATATATAAAGCCATTTATTAGACAATAAAAACTGCTGCTTTCTGTGACAGAGCCATACAAACCACTATATTTGTCCTTCATCACTGAATATATAAACATGAATGACCCCTATTTACTGGCTCAGAAGTGAGCCATAAGATCCCGTTCTATGCTTCTTCTGATTTGATGCTTATATTATAGACTTTCTTTGAGGTATGTGATAGGAAATATGTAAATTGACTTCTGCACTTTTTGCTTTCAAATTGAAGGAATTATCCCCTGTTGATGGCTACCTGGAAAGTTGCTCCTGCACTTGCAGCTGGGTGTGCAGCAATACTTAAGCCATCTGAATTAGCTTCTATGTGAGTACTAATCCTATTTTCTTCCTGGATACCTATTCTTGGAATATAGTTTTGTCCTAAATTATTATGTTTTTCAATTTTAGTACCTGTTTGGAGTTGGGTGAGATCTGTAGAGATGTGGGTCTTCCCCCTGGTGCCCTTAACATTCTAACTGGTTTGGGTCCAGAAGCTGGCGCACCATTGGCATCTCATCCTCATGTTGACAAGGTTTGGTGCTTTATAGTTTATTATTTTCATTAGTAGTTATCATTTATTACATATTCTGCCATGTGATGTTTTTGGGGATTAATAACTTTATTCTTGAATTGTGCAAAGATTGCATTTACAGGAAGCGCTGCCACAGGGGTCAAAGTCATGACTGCTGCTGCTCAACTTGTCAAAGTATGCTAATATGCTATATGATTTAGAATTACTTTGGTGTTATTTGGCAAAGACTAATGCTTATAACTTGATTTTGTATAGTGATCTTTTCTTTTCTCTCTTTTCTTTTTTTTTTTCTTCTGTAATCACAGCCTGTTTCACTTGAACTTGGTGGAAAAAGTCCTATCGTTATATTTGAGGATGTGGGGGACCTTGATATAGGTTTGTCCTTATTCTTTGATAGTAGAAAGAACATTATACATCTTTTGGTGATATTATGAAATCCAAAAATTCAAATCAAAATAGTGAGTGTGTGTTTTTTATTGGTGAGAGAAACTATAAAATGCAAGTAGTGTACCTTGAATCTCTAAGTCTAGCTTTGAAGAGATAACGAAGTTATATGGTTGATCTGTGTATTGAATCAGCTGCTGAGTGGACTATTTTTGGATGCTTTTTCAATGGTGGTCAAGTTTGTAGTGCCACATCCCGCCTTATATTGCAGGTATATCTCCCCTTATCCTGTAGATTAGCTTTCTCTTCCATCTTGTTGTCTTGTTTTAGTTTCAATGTATAATCTTTTAAGCCACTACTCCAGGAATTTCCTTAGAAATGTGAGCGCCAAATCTTAGGCCTGCAAACACAATGGGGTATTTCTTGGTCAAACCTTAACAAATATTGGTATAGCTTAATAAATGGAGCAGTATATATATGCTTATCCTCATGGTATAATGTGCATGTTGCTCTTGCTGGCATAGATTCAATCAATAGCCTCACTAAAGTATTTTGAAAAGATTTGTCATTGACAGGCCCTTAATTGTACACGTGAGCAGAATTAAACTATGCTTATGCTACAAATATCAAATCATATTGCTAGCTTGCTTAATTTTTTCCAATTCCATGGTGACTTCTTTTTCATTTTCCCTTTTGCTTCTGCCTCAATAGACTAATTGCCTTTGTCATTCCAAATGTTTCAGGAAAGCATCGCTGCAGAATTTTTGGACACACTTCTGAAATGGACAAAAAATATTAAAATATCAGATCCCTTAGAGGAGGATTGTAGACTGGGTTCTCTTGTTAGTCGTGGACAGGTAATAAAGCTACTTTCAATTGCTAGAGGTTACTTAAAATGAGAATTTTTAAGAGAAGGCAACTACTACATAGATAATGTCTCTCAACGGAATGCTAGAAAACTAAACTTGTTTGAACAAAATTACCCCTATTATTATTTTGGTAACTTATCAAGGGACTAAACCCTCAGCCCTTGGCGCAAATAGGAAAAGGGGTGTACACTTGTACATGAAAAAAGGGTTTAGGAAAGGAACAGTGTGCATCAGATACTAGAAGCCAAGTAATAGTAAGGAAACAAAGGAATAAATTTAAAATTTTCACTTTTATTTGTTAAGATAAGATTAAGAAAATGAAAGCAGAAAAAATTTTACAAGCTGCCTGTCATTCCTGTAAGTGGCCACCATCGGCAGTGGGCTGGACCTACATTTTTGCATTAGAATAAGCATAATCCTTAACTGACATTATGTTTAATGGTTTTTATGTAATAAAATTGTTTATGGAATAGTTGTGTTTACATGCTGTCCAGGCATCAGCTAAAGGTTGATGTGATTGAAATATTGAATTATAGGTGACCTGGTCATTTATACTTCAGTAATACAGTCCAGGTTTTTAAAAATATGGCTGCCAATTACAAGAAAAATCGCATCTTATGTGGTAGGCCATGGGCTATGGCTATGCTCTAACATTATATTTATGTTTTCATTGCTTTGCCATTTCTGAGTTACAGTACGTGGATAGCTATTATTTACACTGTCTTGAACTTTAGACAAGGAATATTTTGGCATTTCTATACTGAAAGGATTGTAAATATTTCAGTATGAAAAGGTGTTGAAGTTCATATCAACTGCCAAAAGTGAAGGTGCAACCATTTTGTACGGTGGCCAGCGACCTGAGGTAAATTATTTTGTTAAAATAGTTTTCAATATGCTTAGATAAAATCATATATAAAACATACATTGTAATTGATTTGCAGCACTTGGAAAAAGGGTATTTTATTGAGCCAACCATTATCACTGACGTAAATACCTCAATGCAAGTCTGGAAAGAGGAAATATTTGGACCTGTTATTTGTGTGAAAACATTTAAAACTGAAGAGGAAGCCATTGAACTAGCAAATGACACCCAGTAAGTTAACTCTCCCTCCTTTCTCTCCTTCATTGGTAATAATAATATGGGTTAAACTCCATATTTTACAGTTTGGAACCACTTCTATTCCATTTACTTGTTTGATTTTTCCCCAGCTACGGTTTGGGTGCTGCTGTTTTATCAAAAGATCCCAAAAGATGTGAGCGTCTGACAAAGGTAAGCTTTGTTTCTCATCTGCAATTGTAAGCAGTGGTCATTTATTCTGTAGAAAAATCACATTGCTGAGATAGGTTTTTTTTTTAGTACTACTGGCTCTATTACATTGTAGTTACTCAGTCTATTACATTATAGTATATCTGTTCATACATACTTTTGCTGAGATAGGTTATTAATCGTTGACATTAATAATTCCTTCCACTCTAAATTAAAATTGCAGGCCTTTCAGTCAGGAATCGTCTGGATCAACTGCTCACAGCCAACCTTCTGCCAGCCACCTTGGGGAGGAAAGAAGCGTAGTGGTTTTGGACGCGAATTAGGGGAATGGTAACGCAAAGATTAACCCTTTTTTTTTTAATTTAAAAAAAAAAAGATTAACCCTTATTTGAATTATTAAAAAATGTGTTCTGTTTCAAGTAAAATAAAATGTTATATGTTAATAATTAAATTATACCTTTATATTTTATATGTTATATGCTCAGCAATCTGCACTAAAATAAAATGGCAAACTCATATTTGCAAGGCAAATTCTCCTTTGAGACTGTCTTATTGGTCTTAGGTTAGGAGAATTTGGATCTTATGGTATATGATGAGTTTAGTAATATTATTTCTTACAAACTATCTATTACAGTTTTGCAAGTATTACATTTATACTATAGAGTATATTATATATAAGATTGATGATATGCACAATTTTGTTATGTTATTAATTCCTACAAATTGTCTATTAGAGTACAATTTTATTAGAAACTACTACATTTATGAGATATATATATATATATATATATATATATATATATATATATATATAAAGTTTAAAATATTAATTATATTTATAATTTTGTTATGACTTATTTTTATTAGATCTGAGACTGTCTCATGTATTGAGACTCCTGAGACAATTTCAGAGGAGACTTGGCCATATTTGCAAATGTTCTCTGAATCTGCCAACATCTACTGACAAATATTCTGGCTGTTTTCTACTCAATATTTGTGCAGGGGACTAGAAAACTACTTGAATATCAAGCAAGTTACGCAATATGATTCCGAGGATCCGTGGGGTTGGTACAAGTCTCCCGCTCCTTCAAAGATGTGAAAGTTCCCTAAGATCTGGAGCCTAAACGTATGCTATTGTGCAAATCTTTTACACCTGTTTGTGTGAAAGATGATGCACCTACTCGTGTAGTCGTGTATTACATAATATATCCTAGCGGTGATGGAACTTGGAATAAGCCTATCTCTGTATGAGAATGTATGAATTTGTTTGTACTGTTGCAACCTTCTCAAATAAAATGAATGTCAAACTTTCAAGTTTATCACTTTTATTCTTTTCATTGTAATAGCTTCTATGTATGGTATTCGTTTTTCTTTTCTTTCTTTCTGGTTTTTTAAAAAAAAAAATATATAAAAATTTAGACTTTATCTCTACTCCAAAAATTACTTTTGAGCAACCACACTTGTTTGTTTTAGGGGTGTTTTCGATCTTGATTTTCATAGACTTTTATTAAACACTTTTATTAACTTTAAAAGTTTGGAGGTATTCAATTCAAACTTTTAGGAGAACTCAAATGATATTCAATAAAGATTTTTAGAGTCTTTAAAAGTTGGGTGGTATTCGATTAAGATTCTTAAAAAGTGTTTAAAAGTCATGCGTTATTAAAAAAATTATGATTTGTGTAGACTTTATAATTTCAGAACTTTTGTAAACTTTTTCTTCTCAAATATAAATAGTTGAAAACCCCCAACTCCAAAGTTTCAATATTTTCTTTCTACCATCTCGGTTTTCTCCCTATTTAAACTTTATAAACCTTATATCTAAATTTAATAAATTATTTTTTTCTTCATTATCCAATATTTTCTTCATACTTAAACTCTACCAATATTTTCTCTCTCTTTTAACTTTACAATCTTCCTCTAAAAATTTGAAATAACATTTTTACTTTATTATTGCTTGTATATTTTGATTTTTTATTTTTTTCTACAAACTTTTTATACCTCTAAACTTTCTCTACGAATTTTTCTCCGGTTTTTAACTTTAAGGGGTTGTTTGGTTGGGTGAATTTGAGGGAGTTGTAATTAATTGAATTGGAATTCAATGAATTTGGCAATTATAGTGTTTGGTTGGAGGGAATTGCAATTCCCTCCAAATGGTGAATTACAATTCATGGGGTAACCCCATGAATTGTAATTCGGTGGAGAGGAGGGGCAATTATATGGGTGTAAAGACCATTTTGCCCCTCCTCTCAATCCTTTGTTTTTTTTTTTCTTTTCTTTTCTTTTTTTCAATTTTTTTTGAAATTATTATTATTTTTTTATTTTTTTTTGAAAACTTATTCTAGTTATTATTATTATTATTATTATTATTATTATTTTTATCCCTGTACTCCTATTCCTGCATACCAAATACTGTAATTTCAATTCCTACATTATTCATTGAATTGCAATTCCACCGAATTACAATTCTTTTCCCCCATAATTCCTTCCTCCCAACCAAACGGCCGGTAAAACTTACATAATTTGATCTTCTGAAATAAAGTTGTTAAACCATCCGCTATGTTTCACCACTTTCTCATGCTTGTCTTG
Organism: Ipomoea triloba; assembly: GCF_003576645.1. Lineage (NCBI taxonomy): Eukaryota > Viridiplantae > Streptophyta > Magnoliopsida > Solanales > Convolvulaceae > Ipomoea > Ipomoea triloba. The sequence goes on along the minus strand of NC_044917.1, from coordinate 8,743,862 downwards.
TTTCATCCCCTTGTCAAGCGTTCTCTCAAGTCTAGTCTAATTCAAAAACAAGATTGAAGGCCAAAGGAATTTACAAAATGGTAGGATGCCGAGACCCCATTGAAGGAATGTTAAGTTTCAGATTTTAAGGATTTAAGGACGAAATGATGAAGTTTACTTGTTAAACATGGCACCCTAATCACAGTAATACATTTTGGTACCGCAATTCTTCGTGTGCTTCTCTGATGTTAGACTGGAAGACGTATTTCTTGCCGCAGCGATGGCAACAGAACTTCTTCTCGACGTGTTTCCGACAGAAATGTTTATCAATTCCGGAGATAGGAGGGTTGGGCAAACGTACACATCTACTATTTATCCTCAATTATATCTAGAGTGACTATTTTTACTCAAACCTAATGGAGTCGTTAAACATTCACAAGCAATCTGAAACCCTAATTTCAAGAGCACAAAAGTTACTTTGAGAGGTTGCTCCCACACTGTCGAGACTCAATCCATGATCTCTTCTCCCAAACTTCATCATGTGACCAGTTGAACTACTCATGCGAGAAACAATTCGATAATCTTTAGTACAGAGAGTGGAGTTTTGATGCCGTTGTGGTCATTTGGCATTTTGGCACTCACTAAATGTCATGGAGTTTTAAATCTTGATAAATAGTATTCCCTATGTCCCATTTTACCTATGTCTTATTTACTATTATTGGTCAAATCAACTCTTTTTTCATTGCTTATTTTCTTTAGTAATTTTTTTTTATTTTTAAATTTAATTTTTTGTGTTTAATAGTACTTTTAATGTAATTTCTAAATATATAAATTTTATATATTAATGCTAAACTTTACCGATTAGGGTCAGAATGCTAGCTTCATCCAACGTATACTTTCGGATAGTAACGACAAGATTTTCTGTAAATCAAAAGGTATATTTAGCTTGGAAGTTTGATGCAAAAGAATCACAAGTATGATATAATAATAAGGTTGTATTTGGTTTGAAGAATTGTGTACTGAAACGAATCACAACTATAATAATGAGAAACAACATGTAAAAAGGAGTTAATGATTGAGAGAAATTTTAATTAAAAAAATGAAACATAACTCACTATGAGGCAATCATTCCATTTTGAAGGTGTTGCACAACACAGATTTGTCCTAAGGGATTTTGTCAAATTATGTATTTGCACTTCAAATATTATAATTAGATTAGGGACACAATAAAGAAATTGTGTACTAAAAAAAACTAAAAAAAATAAGAAGAAACAAACACAAAAACAAACCCCAACTTGGTCTTTATATTTTAAAGTTGTAGACACCAACATTTTTAACCTTGATGGAAGGCAAGTCCAAAATGAGTGGCATTAGCCTTAGAACCTAAAAGCATTAACAACACACACACACACACACACATATATATATATTGCATTACGCAACTACATTTCAAGAAAGAAAAATAACTAAGCACTAACCGAGTCAGTAGAACTCAAAAAAAAAAAAAAAACTAAGCACTAAACAAAAATTTATTATCAAGATAAGTAGAAGGAGAAAGAAAAGGCATGCATCCTTGCTCCATAAAAGTGCAAATAAATATAGAAACATAAACATATTTTTGTTCTTAAAGAAATTTCAAACTCTCATGAAAATCTCGAGCGTATGGATTTAGTCCATGACAATACCAAGCAATATTCTTATCATGCCATTCTTCATCTTTATAAATATTCCTTTCATTGAAAATTTGAGCATTCCCACCTGAATTGAAACCAATATTAAATGCACTCTTCTTCACTTCACTTGTACAAATAATCTTCTTTTCTTGAGTTACCAAATCAATAGAAATTAGATCTGGTCCACAACCATCCTTGAAAGAAGCCACATCCCCTTGTAATTCCATATCACTTGAAAACACTAGCAATTGGCCACCCAAATTCCAAATTCCTACTGGGGTCCAATAGCTAGTTATGCTACAATCAAAGTGTATACTTGAATGTTTTTGCCAATTAATATTATTATTATTTTCATCCATTAACCAAATGTTGATGAAATCCTCATCATCCACAAACATATGCGGAAGACTAATTACAGCAATAGTATCATTCATAACCGTAATGAAATGAGTATCCAATCCTGATGGAATCTTAATCTTACCAAAAGTCTCATCATCCATGTCAAACCAAATCAAATGATCAGTGGAACACAACCAATAATATTTTCCTTTCAAATAGCAGTCTCGAGTGTAGTTTAGGTAAGGAATATGTTCAAGACCATGAACTGCATCTATTTGCCTCCACTTCCACAAATCCTCTACTTGGCTACAAACCATTACAATTTGGTGACTATATTCACTTTCAGAATCCATATCTTCAAATCTCAAAAGCATGATGATCTTCCAGGCCTTGTTTTTAGACAGCCCAAATCCAAACCCTATACGTAACATATATTCACTAGGTGGTTTAGTAGGCACCTTAATTGAAGGTAAGGCCTTCATTTCCCTAGTGGATGGATTCAATGCGTAAGCATCAAAAATCATGCCGTAAGAACGGATTCTTTCTGTTTCATCGCCATCGAGGCTGAAATAACTCTGGGAAAGAATCAGGCATAGCACACCATGGCAACTCTTGGCGTACCTGATTGGCATGTCTTCTAGGTATATACATCTAGTCTGAGACTCTGATTCTTTGTAAAGCAAGTAATATAGCACATCATTAAACGGGAAATATGAAGCATTAAACTCTAGGAGAGCACAATTGTTTTTAGCTCGACTAAATTCATAGTGCTTGTCCATAAAGCGATGATCGTTTTTTATTAAATCATAAAAAAATCTAAAAACACACTTAAATCGCAGCAGAATCTTCACCGATAACCTAACCAAAATTTCAATCAACAAATCCCTCGGTAATTTGCAGTTTTCCATTTTCAAATCTAACAAACAATTCAACCCAAAATGAAGAATCCGAAACCTTACCCTCAACTTAATGCGATTTTCAAGCAATAGATTGAGGATAATGTACCTTTAATCCATAATGTGCAGTAATCTCCTTCGTCACCGTCACGATCAACGAATTTTGAAACGAGAACCTTGTATGGACGATAAGGATGACGACGAGGCCGGAGACTGAATCAAACCAATTTGAGAATTGAGCTCAAATACGACGGAGTTTTGAGGTAAAGAGAAGAATATAGAGCAGAAGCCTAAGAAGGAGAAAAGATGGATCTGAATTTTCAATTGCCACTCATTTATCATTTACACTTGTTTTATAATTAAGTGTGCGTCTTTTTCGAAATATTCCAACGAAAACTCAAAATATTATTCAAATATTGTTTTATTTAAATTTGACCCAAAATCGAAATCAACAATCGTTATAATGTTGTTCAAAAAGAACACAATAGTTATAATGAATTTCATAATCTAACTGAAAAAATTATAATTGAGCTCCTGAATAACTCAAAATCATGTAATTATATATAAAATGACATATTTATCCAGTTTTTGCTTACGTAATAGTTATAATATTCAAAAAATAATAAAATATTTTAATAATTTTAAATAAAATCTATATCTATATATATATTAAAACAGAAGTAATAGCTTTCCCGCTCATTTTAGTCTAAAAATTTTGAAATCAGTCAACATAATATTATATAATAATTTCTTATCAGAAATTCTAACCTTCCTTATTATTCTTTATTTATGGCTGAAATTGACAAAATATTCCAAAAAATGATAGCATTCAAATTGAAATATAATCTATATCTATATATATATTCTATATATATATTAAAACAGAAGTACTAGCTTTCCCGCTCATTTTAGTCCAAAAATTTTGAAATCGGTCAACATAATATTATATAATAATTACTTATCAGAAATTATAGCCTTCCTTATCATTCCTTATTTATGGCTAAAATTGACAAAATATTCAAAATATGATTCCATTCCTTATTCTACACGGAAATTAATTTGAAATATTTTAGTCAATTCCATTCCTGTATGGATTCCTTATTTATGTACATATGTTAACAAAATAGTCACACGGAAATAATAATTATTAAACAAAATTATAGTTATTATACCATGCAATTCAATTATTGTTCAAAATATTTTAATCTTGCGTATTATATATATATATTACTATATGATGTATATTATAGTATTAAAAAAAAAATATTACTATATTATGTAATTGTACGTAATTAGATTCCTCTCATGATAATATTAAAAAAAATGAAAATTTCAACAATCAAATTACTATATGATGTATATTATAGTATTTAAAAAAATATTACTATATTATGTTAATGTA